>NC_143012.1:89525028-89825028 GCF_055824585.1 Amblyomma mixtum
CAGGCGACGTAACAGGAAAGATAAGTTATGTTGAGTTGAGATTAAAGGATAAGATTAAGGGACTTCAGCACAGTTAGTTCTTTGGCTAGTTGGTATTCTTGATTTAAACCAACTGTTTTTCAGCGCAACGGCACACGGCCAAATAAAAGAAGCAGGAAGAGAAGAAGGACGAACACAGCGCTGCGTTCGTCCTTCTTCTCTTCCTGCTTCTTTTATTTGGCCGTGTGCCGTTGCGCTGAAAAACAGTTGGTTGGTTTGGTTTATTGGTTTATGGGGGTTTAACGTCCCAAAGCAACTCAGGCTATGAGGGACGCCGTAGTGAAGGGCTCCGGAAATTTCGACCACCTGGGGTTCTTTTACGTGCACTGACATCGCACAGCACACGGGCCTCTAGAATTTCGCCTCCAAAGAAATTCAACCGCCGCGGCCGGGATCGTACCCGCGTCTTTCGGGTCAGCAGCCGAGCGCCGTAACCACTGAGCCACCGCGGCGGGGCTGAAAAACAATGAGTTTAAATCAAGATTAAGGGAGTTACTGGGCGCTTTACAAAAGTTACGCCAAAACTGGTGCCCTGGATGAAGTTAAAAGTAGTAGACGCACAAACAAGCCCTTCTATTTTTTTATTCCATTCTAGCCTTCGCGGTCTTAAGCGGGAAAAGCACGACATTTTAAGCGGCTACTATAAGAAGGTCTGCCCACTTATCTCGCTTCTTTGAAATTCTATCAACAGGTCCACTTAGAAATAAGAAATAAATGACACAAAACATTTTCTGCACAACGAGATGATAGCAATAGGGAGACAACACCCCACATTCGATGAGAGCGGCTCCGAGGTTAGCAGTTAGGCCAAGCGCAATTTTATTCTGTTCGCTTAGCCTGGTTGACGTCAGATGATTTGCCTGTACTTTTTTGCTTCCCATTGGTCTTACTGAATTTATGTCCTCGTACTGTAATCGCCCTTGTGGCTGTTATTTTGTTGCTGTTACTTTGTAATTTTCTTTTTTAACTTTGTGCACTCCTGCCTTGACCTCCAAAGGGCACTCGGCCGCATTTATGAAATAAATAAGTGAATAAATAAATAAACTATAACACATGGCACCATTTTTTTTTCGACTTACGAAGGACGACGGCCGACACCGGGTTTTCAGCAGAACGAGCTCCCTACGCTATCGCGTAATCCAGTCCAGCGACTGTGCTTCGCCCATTGGGTAGATATAATTGTTTTTGTGTTACTGGAACGACTGGCGTAATCTAATTACTCTTTGCTGTGCAAGTCGGCAGACCGTCGTGGGGCTCAAAGAATATTTAAGATAATTTCAGGTGACGTTAACTTCACACGGATAAAATTATTTTTTAAGGCAAACTTTGAGCTAAGACACAACCAGATTTTAGTCTTGATAAAAGTTGCAGAAGAATCTTGTTGCGTTATTCGTGAGAGAAGTTTAGATTTTCTTTTAAATTTTCTAGCCAGTTGCGAACGGAGCGTGTCGTATCTGTATGTGTATATGTCTTGGACATCAAAGCGTTTTTATTCGCATGCGCTTTGGCACACTGTCTAAAAAATGCTTGTTAATCCTTTGAGGCGCTATTCACACAACTGAGTACATTTTGAGCTCGCAGGTTTTTTTTTGTATGTGTGTGTGTTTGGGAGGGGGGGGGAGGAGTATACTACCCATACTTGTCAATCCTTCATTCCAGACAAAGTCAGCAACCTTCATTTTTTTAGTGGGGTGCTATTTCGAGTGCTCTACCGAACGCAAGAGACAATATTTCTCAAAACACTGAGGTTGCTAACACGTGCCTCGCTGTGCTTATGAATACAGTTTTTGCCACTAGTAGTACGATTAACATTTTTCTTCGCTACTAGCTTTATATCATCATCATCATCATCAGCTTGACTACGCCCACTGCAGGGCAAAGGCCTCTCCCACGTCTCTCCAATTAACCCTGTCCTTTGCCAGCTGCGGCCACCTTATCCCATATCTCGCTTTATATGTATCTCGGCAAAATTATGTGATCCTTGGAGGCCTCCAGTACTCACCTCAAAAAGCGTGGTGTTCCGATACAATTTGTAGTCTTTGCAACAAATTGCACAAAATTCATTACACACATTTAAAAAAAATGCCAGTGGCTTAGCTCAGCTAGGCCGGATGTACGTCAATAAAACGGAGAGTTGAGCTAGTTGGTACATGTAGCGGATATGCGTAGCGAGAGTGCGGTTAGACTTGATTGCACCTTGTCGTTTAGCTTGGCTTCTCTCCAGCTGCGTCCAATGTTAAGCTCTGTTTGTTATCCCCCCGTTTTGCAGCTACATTAAAGAGAGGAAATTTGTTAGGCAGCAAAGTGCGATGCCTTTATTTTATTTCCGGTTCTTCGTCTTGCAGTTGAAGCCTGGCTTCTTTCAGTCTCTCCGCCTCACTATACGTATGTACCGACGGTCAACCGAGCCGCCTTCTATATATATACAGCTGCACCAACCCCCTTCTCCTACGGCGCATGCGTACAGCTGTTGCAACTTGGTTTCACCGGCACGCCGCGGCACCGGCTCCTTCTGTGGCGTCACGCCAGATGGCGCGGTGAGCGGCGGTTGCTAGGCAACGGCTCAAGGTCACGGTGCTGCCACGGCGAGACATGCGCGTAGTGTAGCTCTCGCTACGAAAATCAGAGAATGATTACCACAGTGCAACGCGAGATTTAGCGACATATGTAGAGGTATTTTGAACTCACGATATATAGGGGTAAAGAATTCGAAGGTGACATGCATACATGTATAGATACACAGCACTACTTGTTCCGCATCTACTTGTTCTTCTCTAGCGCTTCCCTCCAGTCCACCGTTTCAGATGTGGTTCGCCACCTCCGCTGAGCCTCCTCCTTTTTCCACGGTAACTAGCCTTGTGATGGTTAACATGGCAGCCAGGCAGCCAACTCGCCGACTCCAACTGGGTAGCCCGATGCAATACGGCCGCGCGGCAAATGTCCAGCCGGAACACGTGGCGACTCTTTCGCGCCCTAATTGACCCAACGCAAACACGCACGGAAACTCAAAAACACCTCCAAAGAGCAATGCACAGCTTTCAGGGCAACACAAATCAATTGGCGCACAAGCTCCGGGACCAGTACTTGTACACCACCCAGGACTCCCGCGGGCCGGCGTACTCTTATGCAGGTTCTGAGAACGTTGAGCTGGATCAACCGTTCCAGCTCCACGACCTGAAGGCGGCCCTGGCAAAAATGAAACGCGGCACCGCTTCGGGTCGGGACAAAATTACAGTTAAATTGTTAGCCAACCTCCCCGACCCCGCATACCTGTCTTTATTGAATTACATTAACTCAATCTGGCTTGGGGAAGTGCCACTACCCATCGAGTGGAAGACCGCCCTGTCACCTTCATTCCTAAAGCTGGCAAGGCCATCAACACAGACAACCTTCGCCCCATCTCTCTGACTTCCTGTGTGGGCAAACTCATGGAGACGATGGTACGTGACAGGCTGTCCGAGTTCATGGAATCCAAACACCTTTTCGCAGACACCATGTTCGGGTTTCGCCCACACAGATCTGCACAAAATGTCCTGCTACAACTCAATCGGGCTGTCCTCGACCCCGTGGAATGCCCTCACAATGACAAGGTCGTACTCGCCTTGGATTTGAAGGGTACATTCGACAACGTTACCCACGAGATCCTTCTCACCCACCTCTCTCAAACTAACTGCGGCAGAAATGCCTTTCAATACATTCGGCAATTTTTAACCGACAGACAATCTTACATTCGGATCCAGGATAAAGAACATGGCCCAGGATAAAGAACATGGACCAGGGGTGCACCCCAGGGTGCGGTGCTCTCTCCCCTCTTATTCAATTTGGCTATGATGCGCCTACCGGCCCAACTGGGCGCTGTCGCCGGTGTGCAGCATGCGCTGTATGCTGATGACATCACCCTGTGGGCCATGCAGGGTTCCCTTGCCGACATTGAGGCTAACCTGCAGGAGGCGGCGACCAAAGTGGAGCGTTATGCTCGCCGCTGCGGCCTCCAATGCTTCACCCAAAAGTCTGAATTTGTGCACATACGCCCCTCACCAAAGTGCACAGCCAAAGTTTCATTGTCTCTCGAGACAGGTACAATCCCTGAAAATATCGAAGTTCGGGTACTGGGGCTCTTTATACATCAAGACAGACGGTCAGAAACAACATTGGCCAAACTCCGTCAGGTGGGGCACCAGGTGGGCCGCTTGGTCCGCCGGGTTTCTAACAAGCGCGGGGGGTTACGATGTAAGGACGCCTCTCGGCTGGCGCATGCATTTGTAACCAGTCGAATTCTATGTTCGACTCCATACCTCCACCTGCGGAAACAAGACGAGGATTCACTCGAAGTCATCCTCCGCAAAATTATTAAGCGGGCTCTAGGTCTCCCCGTGACCACCTCCAACAAGCGCCTCCTGGGGCTAGGCATGGTGAACACATTTCGGGAGCTCCGGGAAGCCCACTTGACTAACCAATACACACGTCTCTCGAAGACATCGTCGGGTCGCCGCCTCCTTGCCCGACTACACATCCAACACACCACTCTCATGGAAGAGCGCGTACGTATTCCATCCCAGTGGAGATGCGCCCTCCACGTGCGCCCTCTTCCCGCGAACATGAATCGCGAGGACCATAATGGCCGGCGCCTGGCGCGGGCGGAAGCCCTGGCCCGCCACTATGGATCGAAACCCGGCGTATTCTACGTGGATTCCTCAGGCCCCCACCATGGGGGATGGTACACAGCCGCAGTCGTCCACCAATCCAAAACAGTGAACGGCCTTACTTTTCGAGCCCGTGACATAACACACGCGGAGGAGGTCGCCATTGCGTTGGCTGCATCTGATTCCAATTCAAAAACAATTATTTCCGACTCGCGAGGGGCATGTCGGAACGTCGAGCAGGGCTGAGTACCGTATCTAGCCTACCGCATTCTTCAAAACAGCGTCTACACCGGTGACCCCGCGCACCGGCGTATCGTTTGGGCTCCCGCTCACATGGGCCTTGAGGAAAATGAGGCAGCTGACGCCGCCGCCCGCGCGCTCTCTCACCGGACATTCCCCTCCGACCCTGACGATCAGGAACTCGAATTTATTCCAGCTTACACCTCCAAAGACATAGTTTTACTCTATCAATCTGGCCATGGTCTTTATCCCCGCCCGTGTAAAGGTATGTCAAAGGCGGAGGAGCGGCTTCTGCTCCGCCTGTATACTAATACTTTGCTGTGCCCGGCAGCTCTGAAACACTTCGATCCTTCTTTCTCGGGCAGCTGTCCGCACTATGCGGAGAAATCTTCGGACATCTACCACATGGTGTGGGCCTGCCCCTCCAACCCTGCTATCCCCCCTCACCCCAACCCAACCCGGAAGGACTGGGAGGCGACCCTGCTCGGCTGCTCTGACCTGCAGGCCCAACGGGCCTTGGTCGCTCGAGCCTGGGCGGCGGCCGATGCCACTGGGGTCCCGAACTAGGGACCTTCACCTAGTATTTGTAAGGGCTGGCCCCCTCTGGGTCAGCTCATGCATAACCTCCTGTATTATACCTGTACATAAATGTTTTCCACCACCACCACTTACTACCAGTTACGCACTACTACTAAAAGGCCGCTAAACGAAGGGAACGAGATTTTAAGGCGAAAGTATTTAATGCCTCATACTGTTGTGATCAAGACGTGTTAGCAAATGTGTCCGCGATTCGGATGCATGCCTTTTATGGGCATGTGACAACCAATAGCCAATTGATACTTAATCGGGTGGAATCGAAAGACACCGGAACGTGATATAAAGTGATTTCATGATTACATCATCGTACTTAATGACTAATGACTAATTGGTAATTAGTAGTTAAGAAGTGGCATGTGGGACTGTGCACTGAGCCTGTACCTTAACTAACACTAATTAATCAGTTTATTAGCTAAGGTCACGTTAACTATCACTAACCATACATTAACTAGTATCATGAAATGTGGAAGTCATGATCAACTATGATTAACCATCATTAATAGTTAGACGTTTCTAGACGTTTTATAGACTTTTTCGAACATTCTACAGACTGCCATCACTCGACTGGTCAGTGACAGGACATGATGGATGGCATTAGAACTATGGTAAAGAACAATTAGCCTAATTAAACTTTCTGGTCAGACCACATAAATAAAACCGAGTCGGAAATTGGCCGAATTGAGGAATCGAACCAGGGTCCCTGGAGTGCGAGACGAGCGCGCTAACCACTCCGCCATGCCAGCTCGATGGTTTGAAATGAACAAAGGCGCGTCCGGCTTCCTTACGGCGAGGTTCAGGTATCCACCGAGATATGCGAGAGAGATACATTTCCTTTCCTCGAAAACCAATTTACCGACGAGCAAGGCGTAGAACCGAACGGGCGATGGCGTTCAATGGACTCCCTGGCAGCGTTGCAAGACTCCGTCGCCTTCCACTCTTAGAGGCGAAGCCGAACATCTTAACCGCACATCAGTGGCACAAGCCGCAACACTGCGCTTAAGGCTTTCGCCTCACCGCACTCTAGGTAAGCAAAGTGCCCCCCCCCCCCCCCCCCCTGAATTTTAACAGCTGCACTGTAAAAAATTTATCCTTGTTGTATGGCGCTGTAAACCTAACTAAATGGCTTTCATGGGACCTACATAATGCATTCAGGCCATAAATGAAAGCTTTTTTTAAAGGTAAATTACAAGCACGTTCAGTTGCAAATTGGCATCGTTCGTTCGCATTTAACTTAATTAGCTAATATGCAATAAAATCAGTCGACAGCTTGCTCACTGTCTTCGTGTGTGCGGTTTTGCGTCCAGTATTTTTAATCCTATAAGTAGCGCACTAATGAAGTTCAAAAATGGCAAGCGCCTCAAATGATTGGTGTTATGGGTGAATGGCCTTCTGAGGCTAGTGGAAAACTTACTCGCCTGCTGATACGAACCGAACCGAACCGAAATCATGACGAATGCTCAACGCGCTGGCACAGGGATGCGTAAAAACAGTTACACCATACAGCAATAATCAGCGTTTGATTAAAATATGTTTATAAAAATTATGGAATAAAATTCAGCTTAAAAACCTGGCATGGGATAATTGCGTGAACAACATTATGAATAAACTGTCCAGGACAACCGACATTACGAGCCGTCACTGCTACTTCTTCCCTACCTCTGTTAAGATTTTCATATATAACTCTTTAGGTTTGGTTTGGTTTGGTTTATGGGGTTTAACGTCCCAAAGCGACTAAGGCTATGAGAGACGCCGTACTGGAGGGCTCCGGAAATTTCGACCACCTGGGGTTCTTTAACGTTCACTGACATCGCACAGTACACGGGCCTCTAGAATTTCTTCCCCAAAGAAATTCAACAGCCTCGGCCGGGATCGAACCCGGGACTTTCGGGTCAGCAGCCGAGCACCATAACCACTGAGCCACCGCGGCAGCCATATATAACTCTTTTCTCTACATTGCCGAGTCATGCGTTTCTTGAGTGGCAAAACAACAACAGCTGGAAACGTTAGCAAACTTGCAGACTTACAAATAAGAGCTTTACGCCCAGCCTGCTAAGTCCCATATTGCTCTCACATTGCAAGTTTAATCAAATAGCACCCCATAATTCAGTTTTTATGAGTGTGTGATTTCAAGCTATGCTGTATGTATAAACTCTGTTTATTAAAAACTAATGATGCACAAAAAGCCTACCGTGGCTAGCAGAAAACTTCCCTGCTTATAATGTTCGCCATCCCGAAGTGTGGTTTTTCGCCAAATGACGAATCAATTATAATAAGGGAGTAATTACTCATTGACATCCACCCGAGCGCAGCCATACGGCTACAAAGGAAAGCTATACAGCTTTCTCAGAAACTTCGTAGTTAAAGAAAAATTCGTCCTGGTCCGAGGTTCGAACCCGGGACCACCGCTACACCGGAGGAGTCGCTCTACCAGTTGAGCTAACCGGGACGGCAAGCTTATGGTAGGGCGAGAGCGAATTGATCAATAACTAAACATTTGACCAACACAGTTTCCACTTCGAGCTATTGAGAGCGAATTGATCAATAACTAAACATTTGACCACCACAGTTTCCGCTTCGAGTTATTGATCAATTCGCTCTCGCCCTACCATAAGCTTGCCTTCCCGGTTAGCTCAACTGGTAGAGTGACTGCTCCGGTGTAGCGGTGATCCCGGGTTCGAACGCCGGACCAGGACGAATTTTTATTTATCTACGAAGTTTCTGAGAAAGCTGTATATCTTTCCTTTGTAGCCGTATGGCTGCGCTTGGGTGGATGACAATGAGTAATTAATCCCTTATTACAAATCTACTCCACCTTGGGGGATTCCCCTAACCATTTGACTAACACAGAATCAATTATGGATATCAAATGTTCAACTTTATACCACCCACACTCCTAAATAGCAGAATAAATTAAACTAACTTTGACATACCTGGTATATCACCAAAAGAACGGCGGGCAATTTTTCTATACGATGATGTGATGCAGTGACTTCTTTTCTTCTTAGCCTTATAATTCGCTTTTCGAGCGATGTCGCATAACTCATGTATGTGTTCGTCCTGGTATATTCGACTTTCTTAGCCGCACGCTTCTATGCTGCCCCGTGTGCTACGAGGTCAGGGCTCCTCAACGTGTTTTCACAGCTTTTACCTGTCCTCCTCGCAACTTTTGTAGCGGCATAAATTTGATTGAAGTTGATTTGATTAAAAACGTACCGCAAACGCTGAATTTATTCTGACTACAGGAATCCTATGCGCTAGTCTTTACTCACCAAAAGGAACTTTTTGGTTAGTGTTCCGAACTTCATGAAAACCAAATTCTTGACGAGTTTTCGCGCTTCTCAAGGCGTAAAGGGGCACATTTAGAGAGTAAAATACCCGACGAAGCGTTATTTCAGCACCTACTTTCTCACTAGATGAGCAAACATATCAGTTTCTAAACTGTCAGATTGTAACATCGATGTTTCACACCGCACCTTCCAGATATTGAAATTGGTTTATGGTTTATTGGGGTTTAACGTCCCAAAGCGACTGAGGCTATGAGAGACGCCGTAGGGGAGGGCTCCGGAAATTTCGACCACCTGGGGTTCTTTAACGTGCACTGACATCGCACAGCGCACGGGCCTCTAGAATTTTGCCTTCAAGAAATTCAGCCGCCGCGGCCGGGATCGAACCCGCGTCTTTCGGGTCAGCAGCCGAGCGCCGTAACCACTGAGCCACCGCGGCAGGGCACATTGAAATTGATTTTGCTTTGAATTTTACTATCATACCTAACGTGGTGTAGTTTGTATGCTCCAAACCTGTCACTAAACCTCACACATTCTCTTTGGATGTGTACAGTGTCTCCGAGTGAATACAGGTTGGTACACGCATTGGAGGTTCTACAGGGGTCAGCTTCGTACGGAAAATTATATTCCCCAAAAGCATGACGTCCGTGCGTTAGGAAGTACTTGGATACTGAATTCCCTGTTCTATTCCCGTTATCCTGAACGCAAGAACGTTAACTAAACTAATTCCAACAGGACTTTCGTAAAGGGTTGTCCACATATATGGAGCTTGTAATTAATCTCAATTATGCAGCATTCGATCTTAATTCACTGTCGCACTATATTTCATTTCCAGATTGAAGCAAACCGCTTGACCTAGTTCCTTAAAGCAATTCTTTTTTTCGGCAACTAAATCTTCGTCTTTGCCTATTTCTAAAACACAGGCTTACCATAACTGCTTGTGTCTCAGATTCTAGGAAAACTGTAGATATGGGGTATTTCCACTTTTAGATAACGACGATTTAAGTGCGCAAAATCAGCTTGGCCAAAGCGCGAAATTTTTAAAAGCGCTTTTAGCAACTTGCAGTGCATAAATGGAGGCGAAATGCAAAAAGCGCACATGTACTAGTCTTTGTCAGAGCTTGTCCTGAACTCTAGATGGCCGAAATTGATTGATAGCCGTCTACTACTTGGAATTCGGGACATGGTAAGTCGCAAATATCTGGCACGGTTCGCATACTGTCCCGGCTGAACATGATTAAATGATCTGAAGCAATAGGTTCACCAAAAGTAATAAGTGTTATGATGGTAAACATTACAACATTAATGGAAACTTGGAAACTTGGCTAACATCAGCCATACATGACTCTGAAATACTTTCCGTTTTTCCCAACTACACCATTTTCCGTCGCGACAGAACTAATAGACGGGGAGGAGGCGTACTAATAGGAACCCATGATTCGCTTCGTTGTTCTGAAATTAAAACTTCATCCCCTCTAGAAATATTGTTCATTCAGTGCCACGCTTCATTTCCTGCCGTAATCATCGGAGTTTGCTATCGTCCACCTGATTTAACCGATTCTTTTGTTGCTAATTTTCACGAAACACTTCGCGCGATAACAGCGGCTCACCAACATACTCCCATTGTTCTTTTCGGCGACTTTAACTTTCCTGCAATAAACTGGTCCGACCTTTCCACCACTACATGTAAAGATAACATCGAAAGCGATTTTGTCAACACGTGTCTAACCTTTGGTCTGTCCCAGCTCGTATCAAACCCGACAAGACAAAGCAATCATTCCTCCAACATACTCGACCTCGTATTAACTTCTCACCCTGATAACATCCCGCCGCTTCTTCATTTACCAGGACTCAGTGATCATTCCGTAATTCAATCCACGTACTCCTGCCAGTTGTCACACACAAAAAAATACAAAAAACATGAACTCTATACGACAAAGGCAACTATGCAGCCATTAATTCTGAACTAGCTGATTTCTGCATGTGGTTTCTCCGAGATTTTTCGGCACGATCAATCGAAGATAACTGGTCCCTTTTCAGAAACAAAATGCATCAACTTATAGATAAACATGTCCCTACTATCACCATCACCGAAAAACCATCGTCACCATGGTTCAACAAAGAGCTGAAACGCCTCAGAAACAAAAAGAAAAGGCTTTTTCGATCCGCAAAACGCTTTGACACCGCATCTGCATGGGAAAGATATTATTCTGCAGAAAAACATACTCATCTTTAACAGGCAAAACTAAACGTACATTTTTCTCGTCTGTTCTGCCTTCCATGCTGCACACTAACCCCCGCAAGTTCTGGAAAACTATAAACCCATCACATTCGAAGCCTCTAACATTAAATGACGACGACAACAATCTTATCCCGGAACACGAATCTAGCCACGCTCTTAATAACTTTTTTCTTCAGTTTTTACTAAAGAACCTGACGGTGACTTACCGGATTTCGCAGCTCTCGGCCACCCAGCTATGCCACAGATTACAATTGATGCTAATGGAATCATGAAACTTATTGAATCATTGAAACTTACTTCTTCATCTGGTGTTGACGGCATAAATTCTAAAATCCTAAAAAATACTAAAAACACTGTAAGTGTAATATTGTGCCACCTCTTTCAGCAGTCCATATCAACAGGTGTCCTTCCACAAGATTGGAAAGTTGGTAAGATCATTCCAGTCCTCAAAAAGGGCTCACCTGTTTCATGCAAAAATTACCGCCCCATTTCTCTCACAAGCGTCTGTTCGAAACTAATGGAACATATTATTTATTCGCACATAGTCAAATTCCTTGTCTCCGTAAAATTCTTTCATACTAACCAGCATGGCTTTTTGAAAGGACGCTCATGTGACTCCCAATTGGCTCTCTTTATTAATGACCTAAGCTCCAACCTTGATTTAAACGTTCCTACTGACACTCTCTTCCTTGATTTCGAAAAAGCTTTCGATAAAGTACCGCATAAAAGACTGCTACTAAAGTTATCATGTCTAAATCTTAATTCGTTAGTATTAGAATGGCTTTCTAACTTTTTGACTAACAGAGAGCAATTTGTCTATGCTAACAATCATTCTTCTCCACGTAACCCGGTCATTTCAGGTGTTCCCCAAGGTACAGTCCTAGGACCTTTGCTTTTCCTCATATATATTAACGATCTTCCTTCCAGTACTTCCTCTACCATCCGTTTATTTGCTGACGATTGTGAATTTTACCGCCCACTCACTAACAGTACTGACGCTGGCATTCTTCAACAAGATCTTAACCGAATCCAAACTTGGTGCGAACGTTGGTTAATGTCTCTCAATATTTCCAAAACATGTTTAATCTCATTCCATCATCGGCAGATGCATACTCCTTCTAAATACACTCTTTTCGGTTCAGAAGTATCGTCCGTCTCTTCCTGTAAGTACCTGGGTATTACTGTAACACAAAACCTAACATGGTCATCTCATATCACGAACATCGCTAACGAAGCTAATCGTACCCTTGGTTTCATACGGCGCAATCTACGTTTTGCCACCCCATCCATCAAATCATTAGCATACATAACTTTTGTCCGTCCTAAACTAGAATATGCTTCGGCAATATGGGATCCTCACCAGTCTAACCTCTCTTTAACCTTAGAAAAAATACAAAATCGAGCTATCCGTTTCATTTATTCTGACTATTCGTACTACACTAGTGTGTCTGCCTTAAAAACTAAAGCTAACTTACCCAGCTTTGAAACGCGACGAAAAATTTCTCGATTGTGCCTCTTTCATATGTTTTATCATTCATCTTTAGGAGAATCAGTCATATCACCTGCTTATCGCCTCTCAAGCCGTATTAACCACCATAAGGCCGTCTACGCCCCCACCGCAAGAACTACCGCTCATTCTCGATCTTTTTTCGTCACGTCATCCCGGGACTGGAATGATCTACCACAGGACGCCGTGCATCACATCAACGCCATCCATTTTAAGAACGCCATCAAGACCATTATTGTTTAACTGTCGTGCCCATCCCTCATGTAATGCCCCATACCAGGGGCCTTTGAGGTATCAAAAAAAAAAAAATAACCGTATTTTACTGTGTCACTCTACAACGATATTGACAGTCACTATCTTACTCCATTTACACCATACTATTGATAAAGTAAGGAGCTGTCGGTCTGCAGGTGTTACTATTGCTAAAAATATTTCCTAGTTCTGCTTATTGCAAATTGCGCACATGCCAATCGTAACTTGGCTGTTGTGCCTAATAAACTCAGAACAGTTCCTTCTGCAGTGTAACCATTGATGCACAAGTCCTATATATCGCATAAATTTGAGCACAAAACTATTGTACACCTTTTATTTCAAAAAGCAAATAAGCGCAATGAAAATGCAGAAGTACGTACGCTCCAGTTTGGAATATTTAGGACATGTTCAGGGATTTTCTGCGTAGAATTACAGGTGGTAGTAACATCCATGATCTTGAAACAGGCATAACAATTACTACAAGATAAAATGTTTATACTCATGATACTCATGGGCTACTGTCTGGCAAAAACACTGTTTCTTAATAAGTACAGAAAGTTGTGTTAGTTGGTGTAGATCTGTGGATTCTGTGGATTTATGCTGCTAAGTATGAAAACACTGTTTCTTGTTTACGATTTCGGCCTCGATTGATTAGAGCGCCGGCCAATCGCTTCAAGAGAATGAGCAAAATATCTCCGTTGCTTGGTTTAACTTGGCAGTGATTACTCCCGACTCTGTTTACCCGCTGGTAATCGCGTCACTGCACTCGGCGACGTGCTGCTCGGACTACCCTGTTTTGACCAACGGCCACTGTTTTTTCCCTCAGCTCCAGGCGCGTGCGGCGTAGTGCGGCTTGTTGTCATCTGCCGCTGACGTTGCTCGTCACGGGCCTTCCTCCTCCTCAGACACCACAGCCTCAAGACATGCCTCCTCGCACGGAAAGCCATCGAACTGTCACGCCGTAGGACAAAAAAGGGAAGTCGCCGGAAGAGAAACGAGTGGAAGAAAGAGAGAAAAAAGGAAAGAGACGAAGGAAGAAACCGCAAGGGGAACCGAAAACACTATGATGCGTGGAGCCTCAGATTCGCTGGCTCCCATCACTCTCTTTCCCTACCCTTTCCTTTCCAGAGGGAGGAGTGCGAGGGGAATGTCGCCACGGCGCGAAGCAGCACGCGTCGGAGGGTCGCTGCCGGTCGCGTGGGTCGCATGGCAACCAACCCGCGTCGCGGTCTCTCGCCCTGACGGCGTGTGCGAGAGGCAAGAGCCCGTTCATTGCGCGATGGGAGATCGTTCTGGTCGGTCAACGCGTGCGCGCTTTCTCCCACCGCCCTAAGACTTCAGCACAGGGTCTGAAGCTTGACCGGTGTCATCAGGGTCATCGCACTTCGGGAAAGAGCCCAGTTTATACACCACTGCGACCGTGGAAGTCTTCCCAAGCTGGTGAAGAACTCTTTTGGATCTCGCAGCGGAACATCACTGCATCACGTCGAAGTCACCGACCCAAGTCGCAAGTCAGAGCTTCCCGGTTACTCATTTCTGCAAGCTAAGGATATTCACTCTTCTATTGTGGAAGAAGAGAAGATGAAGGTGCGGCGATAGTCTGCCCAAGGATGATCGCAAAAGCTAAACGGGAAGACAACGAGATGGCACTTACTTAGGGTAACCTTAATATACAGCCTGCATTGCAACTTGGCTGAGTAACCACAATAATATTTATATCGGAGGTATTCGTCGTCTTTAGGTGGGCGGCAATGATGGATATCAAAAGACGCTCAAGAATACCGTGAAGACAGGAGCCTGGAAATCGCAGATGAACGGGACGTTTTGAACTGTGAGAGGATTGACATTCAAGGTTTAGCCTGAAAAGAAGCCGCCAAAGGTCACTGTTGGAGTCCTATATGAGCTTCTTCATCGTGTTGACAGGGTTTTCAAGTATGCGTCATGCAACAATTTAGTATTTAAACTTGCCGAGATGCAAGATTACTAGTATAATTGCACGCTTTCCAAAGTCTAGCATTTCGGGTAGTCATATATAGCGTGCCATGCGTTGATGTCTACAAAGTGCAATATGCGAGATGACCACTGGAAGCGAATTCCATATATACTGTTCATCGAACAGAAAAAAGCGGACAAAAACTGCTTCTCGCTGACTAAGCACTTGTGAAGAGCTGTCGTTCGTGCATCTTTCTATTATGTTGGTCAAGGTACAACAGCGATAAAGGGAAAACCGCTATGTCAGTCAGGTATTAATGTTAATACAGCCGACCACTAGCAAGAAGTCCAGAATCTTACAGAAGCCAAGCAACATCATCCCGTCGTAGAGCAGGGGCTTCGCAGAGAGCGGATGAGACCATCCTCCGCTTAGCGTCGGGCCTACTACGTCTGCATCTCGTCTCCGTTTCTTTTTGCTCTAGGGGATAGGGGACGAAGAGGGCGTTCCTTCGTTGACGACGGCGCCCAAAAAGGAACAGGAAAGCGAGTGATTAGTCAGCCCCGCGCACGTCGTGGCTAAGCCGGCGATGTCCACGGCTCAGAACCTCCGGGACGCAGAACTACTGACGAGGTTCGTCGGCCTCTTGTCTCTGATTCTGCTGCAGCTGCTGCCTCAGACCACCGTCACGAAAGGTGAGCAGATCGGGAGGTAGCACTGCAGGAGTGGCACCAATCAGTACGAAGAACTGTGTATGCTGGTTGTTGCGCCTAAGTAAATAGTAAAGTTTAAAAATAACTTGTATGTGTTGTGATGGCAGGTTTATACAATACTAATTGCGTTATTAGAATGTACAACCGACCAATTCTTGAACTGGCTCGCGTGTTGCATCGCTAAATGCACCTTGTAAAAGGTTCTTTTCGGCTACACCGCTGGCATATTCATGCTGTAATTTGTCGCGTGTGATGGCATTTCGTGGTTTCTTCTCGTTCATATAATGTCTGAGTGGAATACTTGGGTGTTCAGATCAAAGTTATCAGAAATATTCACCTCCGCATCTACGAAGAGCCGAAACAAGCAGAATACGCAGCAATGGTTCTGGTAGCGCATTTGAGCTTACTCTGGGTAAATGACTTGTCCGCCATGAAATGAGTGGTAGTTTACCCAGAAGACCACATGGACCAGACCCATTGCTGCGTATTCTGCTTGTTTTGGCTCTTCGTAGATGCGGACTATGAATATTTCTGATAACTTTGATCTAAACAGGCAAGTACTCCACTCAAACATTATATGAAGAAAGAGGAACCACAAAATGCCATCTGACGCATCAAATTACAGCATGAATATGGCAGCGATGTAGCCGACGAGAACCTTGTACAAGGTGCATTTAGCGAGGCAGCACCCGAGCCAGTTGAACATTTGGCCGGGTGTACAGTCGACGTCATCCTTTTGTAAAGCGCTGGAGCAGTATGCATCACGCATTGAGAACGGAAATTAGTAAGAAGCCCCTGGTTTTCAGACAAAGTTCTCGCGCCCACTTTGTTCGCAGGCCTGTGTTGTTCTTACGCGCGAGAACTGCATCTGAAAGCTACAAACTGCGACACTGGTGTCGATTTTTATGCAAAAAAGTGCGCTGCTTCAGTGCTCTACATAATGACGACGCGGACTGCACATAGCAACAGGTAGATGTGAAGTATCGAACTCAGTTTGAAAGAAACTGTATAAACATTAACACCTCGCGGCTGGCTCCTAGCAAGGATTCCTGGTGCCCGAGCTAAATTAATACGAATTAGGAATGGCGTGAAGTATATTCAGCTGGCAATCTCTTGCAAGGAATGACAGCATACGAATACCGGTCAGGACTTCTACCTTGCCAGTACTCATTTACGAGGCAGTAGCTTTTAACCTCACGGAACCATGCGAGTCACACAGCCAACTGCCCCGCCGCGGTGGCTCAGTGGTTATGGCGCTCGGCTGCTGACCCGAAAGACGGGGGCTCGATCCCGGCCGCTGCGGTGGAATTTCGATGGAGGCGAAATTCTAGAGGCCTTTGTACGGTGTCAGTGAGCGTTAAAGAACCCCAGGCGGTCGATATTTCCGGAGCTTTTCACTACGACATCCCGCATAGCCCGAGTCGCTTTGGGACGTTAAACCCCAATAAACCTAACCAAACACAGCCAACTATGTAGAGCAATATGATAGGGGTTACATTAAGAAAGACAAACGGAGAAGAGTGGGTAAACAAAAAAATGCGAGTCGGGATATTCTAGGTGAAACAACAACAAAAAAGCAGTGAATGGGCAATTAATGCAGAGAACGAATACTCGATCTCACCTGGTGTAATAGAATTAACTTTAAGAAAAGGCAAGCGTGGCACTAGACAGCAGAGAGTCGTGAAAAATGATTAGATTAAAGAAGTCTGCTGGGGTAAGGGGGACACAGCTGGCATTAAGGATAAGGGGAGACCAAGTAGAAAGGCCTTGGTTCTGGTTCCGGACGCAGCTGCTCTGACAATGAGCAATAACAAATGGTTAAATTTGACCGTGACTATTAGAGATATAGACGACATCAGGAGTAGCTGAGGGTAAAT
This sequence comes from Amblyomma mixtum, assembly GCF_055824585.1. NCBI lineage: Eukaryota > Metazoa > Arthropoda > Arachnida > Ixodida > Ixodidae > Amblyomma > Amblyomma mixtum. The sequence continues at coordinate 89,542,353 of NC_143012.1, forward strand.
TGTTTTTATAAAAGCAATTTTGTTTCCTTGGCCGTCTCTTTACGAAAGATAAAGCTATAAGTAGACGCAGACTGCGGTCCACGAGCTAACTTATCCATTACACGTGGTGTGGGGCAGGTTAAAACTGAATTAAAAAAGCAGAACAGCTAGTTAAGACGGCTGCACGTTAACAAGGATAAGTACCAAAAGAAACACTCAGCACGGGATATGCGCTTTCGCTGTTATGCGCTGTCGCAGCGTTTGTTTTCCGCACTTCGAAAGCATTAGGCAAATAAGGAACACTTCGGCGGACGAGTAAACGAACACGGAAATTTAAGCAAACGATAATGCTCGCACAAAGCGACAGTGGTTCCCGGAAGCTTTTTAGTAGCGCTCGCTGTAGGTTGAATTATAAAGTGATTTCAGTGATTGCAATAATAGGCTAAGTCCTGCGTAGGATGTGAAGTGTAGAGGAGATAACCGAAGTGCTAGCAGGATAACCCGAATTCGAAAACCAGGATAAAAGAATTCTACAATTATAAAACAAGTATTTGAGTGCTTAGTTAACACTGCGAATGTAGGACGACATCTTCTTGAAAATGATAACAAGGCCTGTCTCCTTCGCTCGCCTTTAGTTAGTTAATATTTTAAAGCTTTGATCAAGTTAGATTATTCGTGCCCGGAAGTCTATGAGTTATTCTGGCTTGTGGAACTGCTCTAGAATACGAACGCATTAAGTATAACTCGGCCAGAAGACTTAAAAACGAAGTTCTATTCAAGATAATCACCGCTTCTGCAGCATCTGTATTAAGCCAGACTTATCTCGTATTTAAAGGCAGCGGTAACTCCTTTCAAGAAAGAGAAAATTTAGCTCCAGGAAATCAGTTTAAAGAGATGGAAATCTATATCTCGTATCGGAGAGTCACTATCATAACAGGCCAGGCTATGATGCTAGTAAGATATAGGCGATGCAATTTCTATGGCGTGAAAAATTTCCTTGTTGAGCATTTATTCGCGTTCCTATTGAAAAGATTAAAATTTACCGATATATCTGGTTTTCCTAAAGAGAGCTAGGCTTGTTTAATTTTTTTTTATTCGAGATGTTTGCCATTACGCATAATGTAAAAGGGAAAGAAAGTTATAAGAAGGAGTGTAAACAAGCCTCGCTGAAAAAGTGGCAAAAGTTCACGATAAAGACATTATCATGAGTCCACTTGCGATAGTCGCCTGCAAAGTCCCATCGCAGGCCTACCTTCTTTAGGAAGCGTCGTCTCACGGAAGCTGTTGCCGGGTAAGTTAACAGCAAGTGTTGTTTAGTTGCCAATTAGAATAGCATGCTACACTTTCAATGATGGGCTTGTAGCGTTTGCTTTCTCTGTCTGTCTGACGCTCATCCAGTATCGACCGCTGGCAGCCGTCAGAATTCGGCGCCAATAGTGTAGCTCATTGAGGAAGCGACTCGGAGTCGCTCTGTTTTCCATCAAGCGTTTCCTTGACCCGAATCCCCGTCGTCGAGCGTCGCTGCCGTCTGCATGCTCTGTTCTTGTTCTCGCGTAGTCTGCGTTGGTGCATCACCCGTCGTCTGCTGTCTCATGGTTCGCGCTCTAATTTGACGCATCCGTCTAGCATTCATTTTGACGGCCGCTGTTCCTCGTACGGGGTCGCTTCATCGCTGTGCGACCGCTGGTATGAGTGGCCAGGGACGCTGCGTATGAAAGTGGCAGTGGCCTATTTTTTTTACTGTTTTACTTTATACAAGACTCCCTGCTGAGTTTCAGCGAACTCCTCGATGACTAAGGCGGGTGTATTTCAATGGACGTGACAACGATGACGGGATCTAACTTCTTAGGATGGTTTGGTTTATTGGGGTTTAACGACCCAAAAGCAACTCAGGCTATGAGGGACGCCGTAGTGAAGGGCTCCGGAAATCTGGACCACCTGGGGTTCTTTAACGGGCACTGACATTGCACAGCACATCTAACTTGTTAGGAGCTAACTTGTTATTGTACTGAGGAATTATGTCAAATTACATTACGAAATCAATTCCAGAAAAAAAAGCACTTTAGAAAGTATTGAGTACTATTAAAAGAAATTTGAGCGCAGGCTCACAGCTAATACGCACGGACGCTTTCTGCTACTTCGCGAAACCTGAATAAGTTTCGTGTTGAACCGTGTTTATTCATTTACATGGGCATGTTACGTGTGATTGTGTCCTTGTTTGAATTCTACGAAGATTCTGTAAAAATAATTGAATAATGTCATCTATTCCAAGATTTGGAGCCTATGCTTGTGAATGGCAGAATTGAACACGAGCACATTTATCAGGCTGCGACTAGGGTTGGCAGTGCAAGCGAGGAATCGTGCGCTACGAAAGGGGAAAAAAGATGGCGCACGTAGTAGTGAGGTTAATAAAGTTAATCTGGAGTGTAACTTCTCCGACACTTAATGATAGCAGAATGCACTCAACTGTTGGCACCAATAGTTTGGAAGTAATTTAGAAGAAAGACGCGGCCGCGGCGATCGCATTTCCATGGAGGCGGATTGCCAGAGGCCCGTGTACTGTGCGATGTCAGTGCAGGATAAAGAACCCCAGGTGGGCGAAATTACCAGAGCCCTTCACTACGACGTCCCTCAGAGCCTGAGTCGCTTTAGGACGGTAAACTTCATAAACCAAACCTTTTTGTTTGGGGCATTGCCTGTTCCACTCGCCTGCGCGTCCAACTGGCATCGTGTCGTCACGAGTTGCTTACTGTCCTATGTTTATATACTGTTTTGCATCCGCATCATTGTACGCTCCCCAGTCCACCGCCCATGCGGCAGGTTCCGTTCCCAGACGACAAAAAACGCGGACTTCGTTCCGTTGTGGCTATTGCATCGGGCAAAACTGCGTTCAGTCACGCGAGACCATTTCCGGGAGAAATTCGGCGTGTCCACCATTCGCTCCGACCTGCCGGCGCCCATTCCCAACGTGTTCTGCTGTACCACATCGGAATGACCCGAGCGCCTGTTCCCGTAGCCCTTCTAGCTATTCACCGACAGCGTCCATGCGGACTGGCGTGGCATACGTGTCCAGAAAGTCTACGCGGTCAGTAGGTGACGACGAACGCGGCAGCGGCTGACTGCCACGTCGGGAAACCGGCTGTGGCCGCTGAGTACACGTGGTCTCAAGAACCTGTCGAGCAGATTTACGACCACGTTTGTTCGTATTCCGTCCAGCGACTCGACGCTCAACGAGGGGTGGATGGGAAGTGATCAGTGTAGCCGCGCACCTAACTAGCGTGACTAACTGCCGTCATTACAAGCAATCGACGTTACGTCGAAGGGCTGCTTATTAATAGGTAGGGGTAAGAAGACCAGGTCTTGGTGGACGTAGACGTCCTATGAGACGGTTTTATACAGGCACTTTCTTAAACACGTGTCTTAATGCCTTAACCGTGCTATGCAGTTTTTGTTGTTATTGTGCCGTTTTGTTGTTTGCTGTTTCTGCTTGTCAACTTTAAGGGGGAGGGGGGAAGGTCTGGTCAAGCTGCATAGCACGAACATTTTTTCCCGCTCTCCTCACCACGTGTCGTTTGTCAATCTGATGCACATATGTGGGGAAATAAACTGAAACTGAACAGAAACTGAAAGTTTCTGCACTCCTCCAGAGGAAATATCGCTGTTAGCATCAGCTTAGTACATCGTAGCAAAAAGTTTTCTCGCACATACTTACGTATGACGATGCTATCTATGCAGGCTAGTGGAATGCGCGTACTCAAAAGTCTCGCTTTATATTCGTACGACGAGATCGGCACGGGACAAATTGTCCGGAATTCGGCAGAGGTCTTGCGAGCGCCCCTGAACTTTGGGGGCAATGGCACTTCAATGGAAAAAGTCTTAAAAAAGAAATCGTACAAATAAGGAATTAGAATTTGACACCACATTTATATTCAAGGTGGTTTTCCATACACATCCCAGGCAGCTTCATGTCGACGCCTTGCCGAACACATGCCCCAAAAGCCTTCACAATTTAAGCAATGGTAGTGTATGGGATATTGCCAGTGTTGAGCAGTTACGGTGATAAAAACACAATTTCTGATGAATCTTCAGTCCTAATGGTTTTTCTCATGTGGCTGAAACTAGAACAAGGCCTGAGCGTTCCACTGCTCGAGGTCGTGTGTGTCTTAATATGAAGGAAAATTTTCCAAAAGTGCGATGTTAAAATCACGATCATCCCATCTTGCATTGCAAGTTTATATGGTAATGAGTCCAAGCGAATCGTCCTATCCGCGCCGTGAATGAGTGGTCTACCACTCTAGGGCACAAACCTTCGCCGCCGCCATAATTTTTGTTTCCAGCCAAAATGCAGCCGTTATTTCCTTGACAACAGCCATTTGGTCGCAAAACATGCAAACTAAGCCGCTGCTCCAAAATGCTGGTAAAGTTTGCGCCAGTGATAGTTTTCATAGGTTAGGAAACAAAGGTGGGAAGAGCGAAGTATACACGAATCATTTTCACTTCACCTCGTCTCACGGCTGTTACCCGAGACAGTTATTCCAAACCTATTTAAACGCTAGTTTCAAATAGGCCGAGTGCATGAAATATAATTTGAAAAGTGTTGGAAAAAGAGTCGGAGTGGATGTTGTTTTTTCGGCCCCCATTAAGTTATCAAGCTTTGCATGCATGTGAACAGCCCAGGGAAAACTATTCATGATTGCCCGAAAAATCATGAATGCAAATTTGTGAAGTGTCACAAAAAGTTCGTATATTCCATTCCTCTCACTTGTAACAGGGTTTATATTGGCCAGACAGGACAGTGCTTAAATGATAGGCTCAGGCAGTACCGCACCAATTTTGATAACAAAGAGTCTCGAAACCTCAGCATGCATTGCCGTGAGTACGATTGCTCCCCACAGTTCAAATATTGCCGAGTTGTTCCTAGGAACAAAGACCAGCGGTGTCGTGAAATAATCGAGGCCTAGAATATCAAGAATTACGGCGATTCTTGCATAAGTGCTCCATCAGTATCTTTATCACAAAAAGAACTACGCTTCCTGAATTGCACATCTTAGTTTTTGTTGTTTTGCAGGGATCCGGGTGCATTAATGAGCTCTTTGAAGTAGTGTTCTATTTTGGTGCCTAAATGCATTTACTGTATACGTGCAGCGTACCAAATAAATGTCAGTTGTTAGTTCAGCGCTGTGTTGTCCGTTTCCTCCTTTCCTCTGCTCTCTTCTTTGGCCTTGGGCCTTGCGCTGTTTCAATCACACCATGCACAACCAACTCGCCCATCAGTTCGTGCTTTCATGAAACAGTTGAATTAGCACGAAACGAAGGTATGCAGCTGTAAGTCTACGAATTCACGTTATTTGCGACACAGCACAGATTCGAGTCTCGCAGGCAGCAAGCTTCCACCGATGACGATGCAAGAGATCGGAATGCCATATACGCCAGATTGCATTTCCCCTGTTGCCGACGGGGTGACGCCGCAAGCTGTCGAAGTGCACCGATCAGCTCGGCTTAGTATGCCGTCCGATTCGGCCACACGATGGATGGCGTAGTACACTAAACGTAACCAGCGTAACCACTGGCAACCACAGCGGGTATTAGTGTCGCGTCCAGATATCATTGTGAAAGAGGGCTGTTTGTGTCCCCTTGACAGGGCGAACTGACTGCGTAAGAGTAGTGTAGCAACAGTTCTTTCGCTGCTTGGACAGTCAGGGAACACAGCGCACGTTCAACCTTCTGGCTCACTCTGTGGCTTCTCAGCAGCCCCGTTAAGACAGCGCAAATCACTGTATTTGGTTGGGCAATATGGCGCGACAGTTTGCAGCTTCACGAAATGGAAATAGGGACAGTCAAAGGAGATTGGTTAATGAAAACCGAATATGCAATTTTTCCGCCAGCCTTTCCAGAATTAACAACCCCCGCGCTGTTGAAGGCCTGCTCAGTGATACGCTGAAGCACACCGAACAACCAGGGGTGATGACTTTAAGGCAATCAGTAGTTACTTGATATTTCTGTGGCAAAGTGGAGCAGACAATATTCCTCCAGTTGCTGCGAAATGTTGCCACTACTTTTTTTACGCCTGGATCTAAAGGCACTATCTTGGTAGCACTATCTTGGTATGACTAACGTTGGATCATATGGGACGGCGCCAGCTTTGAAAGAAGCCCCCAAACACTTTCGCTATGTAAATTTACCTCTAGTTCGCCACTCATTCGATCTGGCGTGGTACTTCTGATTAGCTCGGAAAGTGAAGAAGGCTTCCAGTATGTGCTGGGCAGTTTATATTTTAGAAAAGGGTAAGGATTGAGGGGCTCGTTATGACACACATATGTAGTAAGGTAACAGTCATGAAAACCAAGGATAGCATCGGGTAATTGGTTGGTTTAGTGGTTGGTTGAGTGGGGTTTAACGTACCGAAGCAATGAGGGACGCCGTGAGGGACGCCGTGAGGGACGCCGTGATGGACGCCGTGATGGACGCCGTGATGGACGCCGTAGTGGAGGGCTCCGGAAATTTCGACCACCTGGGGTTCTTTAACGTGCACTGACATCGCACAGCACACGGGCCTCTAGAATTTAGCCTCCATCGAAATTCGGCCGCCGTGGCCGGGATCGAACTCGCGTCTTTCGGGCCGGCAGCCGAGCGCCGTAACCATTGAGCCACCGCGGCGGAGTAGCATCGGGCATTGTTTCTATCTTTTGTTTTATTTCTTATAATAATGAATAGAAATTAATACCGTTATTAATTTTTGGTTCAAAGACGGTTGATTAGAAAGTGCAATAAAAAAAAAATACCGCATGCCACCCACGACCAGCGTTTTTTGTTTATGGTGCTCTACCAACAAAGCCTCGGCGGCGGTTGTCCAATCTTCTTCTTTTGGGGGAAATTGTACTGCTCGTAATCTAACCGCGAGAGTGTTCACCAGCACCATCCTCGTCCATAGCGGCGGAGGTAGTACGTCCTGTATTACCGTGAGTGTCAGCTAGAACGTGATCGAAAGTTGAGGGCAGAAGCTGTGCCAGAACCCTCTTGGTGATTTGTACACTATTCCGAGGACATTCTGAGACGACTGCCCCTTCTAACATGATTAGGCACAGGGGTACAAAAATATAATGGTACCACCAATAAATTTTTTTGCGGGTGCTCGGGTGAACGGGGCATTTCAGCCTTTGATATCACATCACGGTTCGCGGTCGCCTGGAAAGTTTAAAAACCTCCTGATTCCTATCCCGACATATCCTAATTCATTCAACTTTTACCCAACTCCGGCAGGGAACAAGGTTTCAGTGAGGAAATTTCGGAGTGTGATGATCGCACAAACGAAACTTAACCTCACCAGGGTAATTTATGAGGCCAATTTATGAGGCCAATTTATGAGCAGTGTATGAGGCCAACCACAACAACACGAGGCGTGCTCGGCTTCGGCGGTAGTGTTGTGTAGTGCTCTCGCTCAGTGGCCAGCGGAGCTGTTGTTTTCGCCCTTTAACGGGTTAAATCCCAGTCGCGGAAATTTATTTTTTTATTTGCTTCTTTCACTTGGCACAAACACGCAATCATCACAGGATCTACGCAAACTCAAAAAACATCCCAAAATCCTTCTCGGGGTTTACTCATCGGAATAGCGCTCTGGAACCAACAGAAATTATAGCGCATCTATTTGCGTTGTGAGGTCAATCGTGAAAGAACTGTCGCACAGGCGACTACTGTTCATTCCGTACTTGTTTTTACTGTACACATAAATGGGGTTTGCGATATTTGCATTCCATTTGTTACGTACTTTTCTGCTCCCAGCTTCCCCTTCATCATCTCTGTCTATTTGCACACTTCTAACAAACACTGTAGCTCCGGGCCACACAAAGAGAACAAGAGAAGCCGTGTGCATGCTGCGTGCGACGTTTGTCCGGTATTAAAAGAACAGAATGCCGGTGGCCGTGACACGGTCGAGGGCACAGAAAAAGCGCGGCACAATGGAAAAAAAAGAGAGGTAGAAATAAATAGAAAAGTAGAGGCGTAGGCAAACCAAACTCAATTCTCGCGATTGCACCGTGGTGCCTGGAACGTTGGCGGAATACGAAATGCGACCCGGTGGGTTGTCCGACCGCGCTCCCCGCAGATTGAGCGCCTAATAGATTTCGGGCGACAATGAATAATCGATCCTGAAAATAAAGCAAGAATACGAAATGAGGCATGAAGTAAAGTCTAATCAGCAGCACATTGACCGTTCACTCGTATTTGTATTGACCTATTCAAGGAGTGAGCGAAATGACAGTTAGCTATTCGCGGAGACTTACCTTTTGCGCGGTATGAACGATGTGGTTCACTGCAAAACAAATTCACTACAGTAATACTAGTGGGCTCGTTCAAAGGAATGAGTGGGCGTGAAATGGATAGCAAGGTGAAAATATTCTCGAAGCATTAAAAGAAAGCGTCCCGCAAAGAAACAGTTTTTTTGTATAGTTTAAGACACCATAAAGTCTGCAGGTAAATTGATTGAGTAATTTTTATTTTTCGATCGGGACATGCAGAAAACCACCGTGAAAACTCGAACTGGCACCTACTACTTTAAAGATTTTTGTTCACTACATTTTTCACAACGCGCAAGCTGATTAACTGATTACAACACGTCTCTTGTGAGTGAGAAACTTGTCACGTAGTGTTTTAACACTGCAAAACACACATTGCTCCCACGTGAAGAGGTAACAGTGCTTTCCTGATGGTTATCCACATGAGGCTGAAAGGTTTTTAACTGCGTGCCGGATTATTGCTTGCTAACGATAAAGTCGGCGATGATCGCAAAAATCTTGCCTGGGGCAGGGACATGATGAAGGCTTTTTACAGCAGAGTTGTTTGTGGCGTCGTTGGCGTAATATTACATGGCCTTAAACCGATCGCGCGGCTCATACAATGCTTCGGATTTGTTCTCAGAATCAAGAAGTCAGCACCCTATAAACGTTTCCATGCTTGGGCAAGCTTCTCAGTAACATAACATCATTACTCACGTGATCACTCAAGACGCCTCTGATCGCTTGTTAGAATTCGTTATTTCTTCACGACGGGCATGTAAGTTGGCTTTCACACTTCGTACCCCATGCTATTCGTTGGTGATATCAGCGCTGATATCTCAGACAAAAAGAACTTTCGCACTGTCCCCGTAGTGAACATAGAGCTTAAAGATGGTGAAGTCGACAAATGTATTCGTCCCTCGAGCAGGGAATGCACTTCACAAGAGCTGAGCTGTAATAATGCATTACCGAGTATGCTAATTGTGATTTGAGTTTGGACGACCGAAATTGAAGGGTCTATTTTTGTTTGTTTAAGTCTTCGCATGCCCAAAAGCCTCAAATCGTCGCAGCGGCGTCATGCATCCAGAATGCTGTGCTCATTCTCTCCGGCAGCAGAAAGTTCCTTCAGTTCCTACGCCTTGATATTAAAGACTAGCCTTGAGGCACTAACTTATGTCAGTGTCAATGCTTCAATCACGTGCTTATCACCATTTATTGCTTAAGACTTTTTACGTACGAACCAGAGAAAACGCAATTCTTCGACAGACTTTATCCGCTGTCTGAAAGAGGCTTGTACATGGTCCCTCCTTCTCTTACTTTCATCTCTGTTGCAAGAAAGTACAACTGTTGCAACACACCTAAGCACTTCTTAAAAGTCCTAGAGACCAGGACTGCTCTGATCCTAGAACCAGATATTGAAAAATTTTGGACCCCCCCCCCCCCCCCCTACTTCAGAAACATCGACAGTAGCCATTAAACTTGAAGAAGTTTAAGGCAATAAAGTCCGCTATGGGAAGCAAAATGATAGGGCTACCTGAAGTTATCGAAAGAGAGCAATCATGAGTAAAGAGAAAAATCGAGTTATTGACGTTCCAAATTAAATGAAGTAGAAACGTGCGAGATCTATGGGATGGGCTGGAGGATCAATAGGTGTTCGCTCAGAAAGGGCGTCCATAGCTTCCGCATGGTAAACAGACAGCGTTGGGGCGACCTATGTGCTACAGTTCACGTAATGCAGCCGATGACATTGATCATGCCGATGACGAGAGTGCAGTCTTCGACCCAGCCTTGCTACCTTCCCGGACCACCTAGAGTAACGACTTTCGGAAATCGTCCTCTCTGCCGAGAACCCCTCGTATACCCATGGTTGTAAAAGACGCGCAACAAAGGGGCTACTTTTGCTGAGTTATCAGAATAGTGCTCTTTCCCGACATAAAGCTCGTGGTCTCTGTTTGCGTGTCTGTGAAGCATCCACCCCCCAGAAGCACAGTCCGGAAGGAGTTCCCTCTACTAGGTTCCCGGCTGAAGCCCATGCAGCAACGGAACGCAAAAAGCGACGGAGAAATCAAATTCAAAGACCCAATGAGAACAATCTAAAAGCGAAATATACAGCTATTACTTCTAACGCATATTTTTCGCGCTGCATCCTATGATCCCCGTCAATCTTTTTCTTTGCCCTCTTTGTGGCTCATAGCAGCGTTGGCAGAAGAGAAATCAGAAGTGAATGCATCGGAGGCAAAGAAACAGAACATTCAAGGTGGTTCTTTCGAAATACATTTAAAAAGAACCCCCGTCATGATATATGCACTCCAAGAACTAAATTTTATCGTTTTCTGATGTGAAAAAAAAAAGAACGGCAATATTTCAAGGTGCACTTTTCCGACACGCTATGGTTTTCGTGCAGAACACTAGTACCGCTCTTCCCGGATGGGCCTTGTCAAGGGCAGCCACGGTTATGAGACCTTCACAGACAAGTCCATGACAAGTCCATCAGTCTTGTGTAAAAATTTTGAATATTGGAAAACTGCCAGGCACTGGTCTAGAAATATTAAAGCTAATGGTAATGTTCTCTCCATACGTCGAAAAATCTTTCTTTTATATTGTTTCCACTGCCCGCATCGACCAGTTAAGACTGCCATGAAAAACCAATGGGGAACGCTTTTGACGAAAGCGAAAACGTTAGTAGCGAACAAATTTAAGCCTGCCGACGAGAAATGTGCAGATATATTCCCTGTTATAGTGGTCTTATAATTTATGAAAAAATTGCGCTCATAAACTCTTTCCGGTTCAAACATGCTCTTGTCGAGAATATTGGGCACGGTAGGTCAGGACGCCATAAGCTGTAAAGAGAATTTCCCTCTCATTTCAATGGTGTGAGCGCTCTCCGTGTGCTTGTTGATTTTCAATGGCTCTTCAGTCATATCGACGTGCAGTGCTACGTGATACGGCGTCAGCTTGCCGGCTCACACCGTATTACGTAACAGGGTTGTTGTTGAGCCGCTTGTACTCGCATACAATTGGCGCAAAAAGCGGCGCTGGGGTAGTGTGGCCCCGTGGTCAACATTATACGACGGCGTCTATGGTGTTTTTCGTGCGCACATTTCAGTATATACACATGACGATATAAATTACGCGTCACAAAGACACTTTCAAATCCTTCTCCTGTCGTTATTCTAGGCTGAATGGAGCTCATGTGCCCGCATGTAGCTCTTTGTGGTCGGATAAACAATTCGGTTAGCCTGACCGCTTAGCATGGATACAGACAAAGCATGGCATTTTCCTCGCGATATCAGTGAACTCTGCATGTTTAACAGCTGAAATTTCCGCTGTTCGGACATCTGATGTGAGCAATATATTGCTACGGGTCGACTCAGAGGAGATGAGGCAGACGAAGTGAGAGGGCGCTTGGCGCGTGCTCGGGCTCCGAATCCTGGACGGTGGCCTGTGTTTTGGCATCCGGTGCGCCCTGTGCTTGTGTTCTGTTCAGCGTGAGTGCACCAGTGTTCTGCGTGGCGTGAACGCCTCCTGCCACGTAACAATATATATATATATATATATATATATATATATATATATATATATATATATATATATATATATATATATATATATATATATATATATATATATATATATATATATATATTCACCCAGCGTAATAACTGCTTTAAATATTCTTTTTTTCCGCGAACAGTAACGGAGTGGAATCAACTTACTAACGACGAAGTCCTACAGCTATCTGTAACATCATTCATCGGCAACCTCAGTACATAATAATGTCCTCTGTCATGCATTCCCGTTTCCCATTTTTTATGACCTGACTTTAATATTGTGATCGTTTTGGTGCTCTTTCTTCATTTAATTAATTCCCTGTTGACCATGTTCACTGATGACTTGATAGTAGTGTATTTATATGCCCCAAACCTTATTGTACTTTTTTGCTGTGTTACGTCATTGAGCCTTTCATTTTTGCTGTTGTGTTTTTGTTGCTTATTATTAATTTGTGGCCTTTGTACTTTTTTTTCTTAATATTTGTACTTACCTATTTTCTGTATGCTCACCCTGCGAAAATCCCTTCCTGGGATTGCAGTATTAATAAATAAATAAATAAATAAATAAAAATATATATTGTAACGGGGGTTTATTACGAGGTACTGGGGCGACGGGAACGGCGACGGCAGCAGTCCGGGATCAGGTCGGCGAAGGACAAACAAGCGCAGCGCTGGCCCAAGACTTTCGAGAGCACTGTCTCCTCGTCTTCGTCTTTGCAAACCATCAGACGCATCTTCTTCTTTAGCTTTAATATATATATATAAGAAGGGGTGAAGATCGGATGGATCCGGTAGAACATAAACGTAATTCGGTTGACACACGGTAGAAAAACAACAACTTTATTCTAACGTTTCGACCAGGGTCTGGCCTTCGTCAGAGTGATGGGGTACAGGCAAAAGACACAGTTTATAAGGGAACGTACGCGGGGAGGGAACATTCTGGTTGGCGCATCGCAGCGGCAAACACCTCACTATGAATCGCCAGTGAATGATAAATGTAGTCAACGAAGCACCGTCAAAAATTACTAAATCATCGTGGAGGATAACTGCAATCACATTGTGAAAAGAAATGCAAATAATACAAAAATGTTTTGGTCCTAGCTCAAATGCACAAGAAAAGGCGAACAACAACAACAAAAACAAATAAATAAATAAATAAAAAATAAAATCATCACACACGAGAACACAGGTGAATACTGCTTTTGATTAAACAACGCCTCTTGTGAAAGGGTATGGTACTAAGATGCGGTGTTGTTTCAGAGGTAAACAATTTACTAAGACAGAAAAAAGCGGCGCTAACAGTAAAAAGAGGACGAAAATGATCAGTGTAGATGAAACACGGCATGATACTATGAAGTGTTGCGGTTATGACGATAGGCAAGTCAGCTTCCCAACATTTTCATTGAGACCACAAGAAACAGTATTAAATTTGTGTATAAAAAATGATTCACGAACTTCGCGTTCATGATGGGTCTTGAAGCCTGATTCCAGTAACGTTACTTGGATTTTATCGAAAGGGTGCTTAGTGCTGTTCACATGTTTAGAGATAGGAAGGCTAGGCACTGTCTTCCAATGAGCTTTGTGATTATTAAAACGATATCTGAATGGTGTCTCTGTTTGGCCAATATACTGAATTTTGCAGACTGAGCATTCAAGCATGTAGATTACGTTGCTGGTATCACATGAGTAGTTTCCCCGAATTTTTACTTTAAAGTTCGATGCAGTCCTGGAAGCCGTTACTGATGTCATCATCTGCGCGCAGACTTTGCAACGTGATTTATTACATGGATGACAGCCGATCGACACACTTGTGCTGGTTTTAGAAGAAGTGAGAATGTCACTGAGGTTTTTGCCACGGCGATAGACGACGCGGGGAGCTTGTTGAAAAATGTGTTTGAGTCGATAACTTTGCATGAGAATGACATGGTGTTTTTTCAAAATGCCCGCGACGTTTGGAACCGATGCTGAGTGGGTTAGTACCAGGTTGATATGCGATTGATGGGATGGTTGGTGTTTTGCTCTGAGGAGTGCCTCACGGTCAAGAAGGCCTGCGCGTTCTACAGCGTCGTTTATTAATCGCGTTTATTAATATATTAATCTATATATTAATATATATATATATATATATATATATATATATATATATATATATATATATATATATATATATATATATATATATATATATATATATATATATATATATATTAAGGATCTGTTCTCAGAGCCGAATAAGCTAATTGTGGCTCTGAAAATAGAAATCGAAAAAAAAACGGGACCCGAGTGCCCCCGCGATACTTTGCCGTGCTAAATACAAAGCGAAATCAGCTCCGATACGCAGTCGACTTCGATATGCAAGCCAGTTCTGCTGCTGGTACTTACAATGGCTGCTTTTTCATGCTTATATATTGGAGCATACGTGCAAAACCTCGATGGATGGCACCAGGAGCGGCGAAGTCACGCCAGGGACGTCTTATTCTTTTTTGAACACCGGTTGCGATGGCTCCGAAAAGAAGAACCTTAACAGCAGCGTTCAAGCTTATTGAGGTCGAGCGTTCGCAAGCATTAAACACGAGACAAACAGTGGCGAAATAATTGGACGTCGATAAAAAAAAAGTGCGCAGATGGGAGCTGCTCGCTGGAAACATCTGAAGGAAACCTAGGCTGTTTCCCTGAAATACGTGTGGATAGTTTAAAATCTAATTTCCAGATGACATTCCTGCCTGCGGACTGTACACAGGGAGAACTATAGACTGGAAAATACGGTACTTGATTGGAGAAGAGGCAATGCCCTCACTGCGAAGCACCTGCTTCCGACACCATTGTCCAACAGCTACTGTGGACGTGCCCAGGAACTTCGCTGGTGCGCGCTCGAGTTCTTCAAGAGGCAGGCCTGTGCTCAATCAATGACTCTAGTTTGCACGTGTGGCTAACGAAAAACATTTACGCCCGAAGCTTATGTGACTTTTTACACGCAAACGGGCTTCATGCGGTTTTGTAACGTATTATACCGTTCGTCACTAACACCACGTTTTATGCCGCCCGGCACACTTAGCGTCAAAAGTAAATAAATAAATAAATAACTTAACAAGACCTAAAGTGAATTTGGCAGCCTTGCAATGAGGAGTGGGAACTAACGCAGCGGAAGGAATCGCTAGGTCTCCAGCCTAACCCTTGTGGAGTCCTCTATTATGCCCTGAGTATAGTGTCCCAGATATATCGTTTGTACTTTTTCTGTTGTTAGGTTGGACCCCGTCCATGCCTTTGCGCACCTCGACACGTGTCCAGAAACAGGGTCGAGGTTAGGGCACGAGAAAAACACCCCGATATAGAAAAGACGTCGCTGTCCATTATAGCACCTTAACCTATATATGGGCTAGAAACCCGGTGAACCAGGCGGGCGCCTGGTCCTGCATGTTAGGCTGGAGGGGCTTGCGATAATGGGATTGGAACAGTTGGCAGTCCTTATTATTCTTACAAGGGGACGACGATACGTATGGTCGTATGTGAAAGACGATCAGCCTATGTGACAATGTGCGAGCAGGGTCTGTGTTTTTTTTTATTTATTTGGCAATGCTGTGAACCTTTCCCATGCTTTGGCAGAAGTGGAATGATGTAACAAACGTATATGCAAAGAAAGTCAAAGTGTTCCGAAACATTAACGAATGAAACAAACCATACGTCAATCATCACCTCAACCAACGGCACAAAAAAAGTAAAGCAATGGCTAGCAATAATTTTTCACAAAAATTAACTTTTCCTCAAAGAAAGATTCAATATTTCTATCAAAAGCATCAAGTTACACGTCATTCATAAACTGGCGGGGCAGGCTATTCCATAATTCTATGGGACGAGGAGGAAATAAAGACTTAAATAGGTAACAGCTTGCAGCCAGAGGTCTTATGCACATGTCATAATTCTTTTAGAGCGCTTGAGGTGGCTTGAGGTATGCGTTTTTATCTATGCGAATACAATTGGAATAAAGCAATGCAAAAAAAGAATTTTTAATCGCGCAACCTGTCTCCGGCAGTCTACCGTCGAGATGCTCGCCCGTTTGCGCAGATGTGTCACGTATGGTAACGTGAGTAACAATGATAAACAAAACGGATTGCTGTAGGTTTTCAATTCTTTCAAATTTCTTTTTCAGATAAAACTGATGGGGGCTACAAACTATGGCGCTGTAGTGAAGAATGGGTCTTACTACGGTCTTGCAGGCGTTAAGCTTTACATGCGATGGTGCAGCTGACTATTGGTTGGGTGGTTCGCGATCTTCGGAAGCGAACACTCTACGTTGCTTCAAGTGCAAGCAAGATAGATCAGTCGGTAAAGTAACAATGAATGATATCACACGAAGGGCACAGTGAGGAAAAATTGCGTTTTGGCTATTGCTGAGAGCCCACTGGTATCCGCAATGGTGGTTTTTTGTATTGCTGCTGGCTAACCAGCACTATCCAATTTAGATATCATGAGAACTAAGGTTATTATCGTACCTTTCTCGGGGAGATGTGAATTTATTGCTATCAATAATTTATTCCGTCGAAATTCGACCGCCGTGACCGAGATCGAGCACGCCTCCTTTGGGCGCTCGGCTACTCACCCGAAAGAGGCCGCCGTGGGGGCTCAGCGGTTATGGTGCTCGGCTGCTGACCCGAAAGACGCGGGTTCGATCCCGGCCGCGGCGGTTGAATTTCTATGAAGGCGAAATTCTAGGGGCCCGTGTACTGTGCGATGTCAGTGCACGTTAAAGAACCCCGGGTGGTGGAAATTTCCGGAGCCCTCCACTACGGCGTCCCTCATGGCCTTAGTCGCTTTGGGATGTTAAGCCCCATAAACCTAAACCTAACGTATTGCAGGTGTGGATACAGCAACTTCCTTTGTTGCAGATGTGAGGGAGCCTTCACGCATATTATCTCTCTGTATCCGTGCTTCAGGGTCGCACGTCTGTCCCTGCGGATGTGTTTGAGCCGGCTGGGCAACGACCGTTGGCAGAAGTTAGGATACTGGGGGGATGCCCTTAGCGCTCAATGTCGCTCACAGCCTACTGACTGTTACTCCGTCAAGAGGCTCCTTGAACGTCTAGCGCCTCTCATGGTTTTCTCAGGCCGAGCCACATTGCCCACGGTGCACTGAGCCCGGGGACGATAACAAATGACGGCGTCGGCAAGGTTTCCTCACTAGCCCGAAATAATGCGCTTCCATAGAAAATCCCTGAGGCCTACGGGCTGCAGCAGGGCCGCAGCAGTCGATTAACTATGTTCGCCATCGAAACAATATTACTAATATGAATACTTTTGCTGTGGGGCCGTACTAAGAATTTACGCTCTTTCGATGAACGTCGGGCGTTCAGGCGGTTTAAGGTCGTGAGCACAGCCAAGCAGGTGATGTAGAAGCCAGGAAGAGGCCAGAAGTATGCACGATGCTTTGTCACGTCCGAAAGCATCGCGTGTGCGCCATTAGACCCAACGTTTTTAGATCCCTTTCAGTTTGCAAGCTCCCCCGGGCCGAGCCCGAGAAAGCGGCCCCCGTCCGCTTCCACTCACCACGCGGCGCTGCTGTCGCTGTCGGCCCGGAGCCGCCGGAGCGCTCGCGCTTGGCAGTTGCTGTGACAGCCTGTTCTCATCCGCGATAACATTGGGAGCGAACACGTCGAACTCAAATTTGCTGCACTTTTGTAGCTGCCACGTTGAAACTTCAGTCTCATGGTTAAATAAATGTTTCGCCTGGCTAGTAAGGGTGAGATAAAGCGCAGGGTGATGCCAGTTCGCAAAATACCAATCGTTTGCATTGCGCTTTATCGCATCGCGTTCGCGACTTTTAGCGCTACGCGTATGTTGGAGTAAAGCTATCAATATTTTTTCGGTAGAATGCACGAAACATCAATGAAAGGTTAAAACTAGCGATGTTCCACTTCTAGATCAGTCACGAAATTCCGCGCTATATTATCAACGAAGCACCGCACATACCAGCAGCATTTTGCACGTTCTTTAGAATGCCAGTTTCAGTGAACGCAACTATAAATGCAGACACACTTAGCTGGATGCAGGGAGGGAATAACTATAGAAGAGCTTTTTATTTGCAATGATCGCACAGACGGGAGCAGCGTCCTGCACTTTCATTTTTAGAATGTTAATTTCATTGAACACAGACAAGCATTAAATGCAGACACACTAAATCGGAAGCACGGAGGGAATGGCTACAGAAGGCGAGCTTTTTTATTTGCAATAACCTTTTCTCTGTTCTCCAGCCGACGGTTGTCTCTCGCATAGAAGTGCATGCGTTTCACTATGACAAAATGCAGCAGTTGGCATGTAAAAGTGGCCATATGCTCTGCACATCCAAGCCGAGCAAGGTTTTGCAATTGCAGCCCGTCTAGCACCTCCCAAAAAATGTCCCCAAAAACGGGACCTTCTTTCAAAGAATTCGAGATTGCTTAGTTTACAATGTTGGTAAACTCTAGCATCTTTTTGGTGGGATGCTTTAAGCACCCTTGCTTGAAGCTTTTGTATCCTGTAAGATAAGCGTCACTGCCAACAACTGGCACAGGAGAGCTGATATCTTCCATGCTGATATCTGCTGGCTGCTCCAAATCAGGCGGCGGCGACGATGGCGTAGGCGCGAAGGGCCACGCTGGTCGGGCAAACAGCGTGGCGAGCGCCACCGCGCGGCAGGAAACGGGAAGGCGACAATCCGCGCACCGCAGCTTTCGAACTGAAAGGGATCTAAAAACGTTGATTAGACCGAACTACAACACTCCATACATGGAGGAAGTTCTTTCCTTCCTCCATGACTCCATATCACAAGTCGTTTTTACAGCGCTCTGATGGCTGCGGCGATCTCAACCAATCAGAACGGCGCGCACTGCAAAACGTGTCCTTTACTCCGCAACTGGTGGCTCCATCGCTGGGGTGGAAAGAGCACCATTTTCCAACCGCGGTGCGCAGGAGCCTCAGCCGACTCGGTGTACGCCATGCTTACGAACATGCTTACGAATGTCGGGGCACCGCTTCGCAGCAGGCCTCTGTAAAGCCTAGGCCTCTGCAGTGCTGCGTTCGTTACTTTTACTTTTAGAAGCCACGTCATGAATTGCAAGCATTGAAGGAGGTTTAAGATCGAAGGTTGAACGAACACTCTTCTGAAATAGTTGGACAGGATTTCTGCTGGTTTTCATGTAGCGCTTTAAGTTTTGTTCAGGGAAAAGTACGTTCTCTCCATGCTCTATGCATATGCTATATATATGGTGAAAGTATCTGGTAAAAGAGGGTTTTACCCGAAAACAAATGGCTCCATCTATAAACAGCAATTGTAGGTGTTACTTCACGCCACAGGCGGTGAAACAAGTAGGTACCGCTCCGAGCGAGCTACAGGAAATTAGGCTTAGTTATCAGGTTTGGTCAAAAATTGGTATTCGTAAGGCGAGAACACAGGAGACATCTGAGATCAGTCCGGCTTAACAAATAGACACGCCGTAATCTTTAGTTTCAGCTGTGTTTCTATATAACATCGTTGGTTGCTGCGTCACGGACAGATCTACCACGTCAGCAAGCTGTCACGTGGGCTCACTGTCTGGTGTTTACGACCGTACCTCTCGTCATTACTACCTGACAATATTAAGAAGTGCAGATGGATCCCTTTAGCGTGGTCAACGAAGCATAATAACCCGGAAGGCCTGAGGTCCGTTTGGTTCACCGGGTTGCTCTACTAGGCTTCTATAACGGGCAGCTACGCCGTTGTCGTATCGAGTTGTTTTTATCAAACCCTCACCTTGACCTTATTTCTGGACACGTGTCGAGTGAACGGAGGTCTTGCCGGTGCTCAAGCGTAACAGGACGAAAAATACGGACAGGTGCGCGACGTTGGCGCTTAGGGCATGTTAAACGCGGTCGAAAGGTTAACAGGCTTCTCACACGTCACGCTTATTGGTGATGCTGTCCTGGTATACGTGGTTCCGTGGAACCACGTGCCAGAGGAAACGAGGATGGTAACCCCACGGAACGGAGGGAGTCAGTTGTGGTGGGTGCGGCTCGGAATAGGAAAGGCGCTGTCGGTGAGAAACGATTCACGGATCGAGTATCGTGTGCGCTTCAGGGTCTTTAGTTGTTCGGCGTCGCAACTCGCGGCTTATGTCTCCGAGCCAGTCGTAAACAAGCCGTTCGCCACCCATTCCGAAACAGTCGCCTCGGTCCAACGTATGCCACGGCTGCTCACCAGACATTTCAACATTGCAATTTTGACATATAGTTATTCGCGCTTTTCTAATGTGGTTGTATTTCGTGTACCCTAATAATTGTATAAGAATGTTGTGTTCTTCGCCCTCGTCCTTTCTGCTATTTCTGCAGCTGTAACATTTCTACTTATCCTTTTTGTCCTTGCCTTGTTTCGTTCACCTCGTCTTTGATTAAATGGGCTGTTGTTTTCTGGAACCAAACCCGCCTTGTGGTTTTTTTGCATAGCTGAGGCATAGACACACGTGAATTTCGCACGGACTGACATGCTTAGAAATTAATATTGTTTATAGCAAGCGCTTAGAGTAGCGGGATCAGCGTAATGCGCCTTTGGTCAGTAGCCGTGTCAGACATTGCTCCTGTACGGCTTGCTTCTGGCAGCCGCTAGTCGAGCAATGTCTGACATGATAGTCAGCGCTTGTTTGTTTGCGTGTTTCTTCCCCTGTCTTCGTTTTTCGCGCTGTACATGATGTTGAACGCTCACCAACTCGTCCAGTTTTCGGTTCTGCTCAAGTCTGACATGGATGCAGACCAGTTCATTTCTGCGGGGAGCAGTGATCATGTCTCAACTGATTGGCTGTCTCACCATTATCTTGTAAACGCTGCATGAGGTATATGTTATATTGCCTAGGGTGACATGCGATATGCCCTCAGATGTACATTTTAGTGAACTCATTCGGTTTCCTACCTAGCAGCGAGTGTACATTGTGGTCGCACTTCGACAAATTTAAGAAGCCCGAGAACAACTTAAATGTCCTTACAGCCCGCGACGTATGCAATCCCCTAATCTACCACTCTCGCCAATGCGTCATGTAGCATTGGACAGTAAAAATTCGCACCATTTTATCTCTCTTACAGCAGCGCGGCGATTTGCTGCTGCTAATGAATAAAATATGCAATCAGGAAGTTTAAGGCACAGCCTTGCCTTTCGATTTTCACCTCGCCTTCTTAGTCTTGTGTTAACTCTACTTGGAATGAAGTTGAGGATTTATGGAACAATGTACTATCGTGTACAAAAGTGCACTTTACGATGAACTCCTGGTGTCGAGGCTCTATTACGATTAAGTGCATCATTTCTTGTCAGTGTAACAGGTGTGAAGCACCGTCTGGAGTCGAAGATAAGAGTTCTCACGGCGCTAATAAAGTGCATTATGAATTTAGTGCAGCTTAGTTTACATAGATTTTTTGGTTTGGTCTGGTTTATGAGGTCCAAAGCACCAAAGAGACTCAGGCTTTTTCGGACGCCGTAGTGGAGGGCTCTGAATAATATCGACCACCCGGGGTTCTTTAAAGTGCGTTACATAGTTCAGTACACGGGCCTTTAGTATATCGAAGCTCAGTTTTTCAGCGCAACGGCACACGGCCAAAGAAAACAAGCAGGAAGAGAAGGACGTACACAGCGCTGTTTTCGTCCTTTTTTTCTTCGGCCGTTTGCCGTTGCGCTGAAAAACTATGAGCTTCAGTCAAGAAAACCAACTAGCCCAAGAACTAACTCTACTTAGTATGTCGGCTCCATCGAGATGCGATCGACACGACCGGGGTCGAACGCCCGTCTTTCGTGTAAGCAGACAAGCCCCACAGTCACTGAGTTACCGCGGCGGCTTGGATTTTCAGTGCGCTAGCGATGAGACCACCCCCCCCCCCCCCCAACCCCCTCACCGATTTTGCCACTGTCTGTCTGGCTGGGGAATTGCCTCTTCCTGTCCGGCCGGTGGGTAATCCGGTTCCCTAAGAGGCCAATAATCCATCGCAACCTGCGGATATGATTGTGAGCAAACTGTCCATTGTGGTACGTGGCACTTAAATTAATGTCTGACCGCGAGAGGTTGATCGGGAAGTGCAGTCTGGGTCTCACAAGTTCCACCGATGGCAGCACCAGCAATCGCAGGGCAGTGGTGCATCGCTTAACCGCTGCACTCTCCGGACAAGTGCCATCCTCTAACACTCTCCGCCCACGGCACACATATGCCAGCGAACTTCCTCCTCTGTTCTCAAAAACTGGCCTTCAATTACAGGCAGTGATGTAATACATTCAAACCTGTTCACATATGTATACCACTATTCGACTGGGCTGAAATTACTACCATTGATTATTTCAAAACTCCTTCTTTGCTATTGTAGTCAGTGATAATATTAGAAAGCTGAGAGACGTGAAAGTATACGCAGAGGTAGTATCAGAAGATTATATCAAGAATAACAATAAAGCCTGTTTAAGGGTTTTGTTGAGGCGAGGAACAGCGAAACGGACGAGTGTATGTCGCAGTATTGGAATCGCAGTCGTGCCCGAGTGCATTAATAAACCACCGATATTAGTAGCTAAGTAAAAAAAAAAGCTTGCACGGCCGGTAGCAACATGGGTCGTGCAAAAATGCGAAGGGGTTTAAGTTCTACGGGAACTATATGTACATCGGACGAGTGCCACAGATTTGACCCGAAGACTTCTTATTTATTATCTATTTTTTTTGCTCAAAACCGTACATTTAGCGTGTTGCTACTTTACAGAGAGTAACCAGGGATTAATGTAGAAATTAGTGTATGGCCGCACCGTATTTCCCAAATGGAACACCATTCTCTACTTCTTGCCTTTGCAGGCCCCTCCTGATGGTGCGTCTAGCGGCCAGGGATGACCATTCCCTGCAAGTTCTCACGGAAGCTGCTACTCTGCATCACAACCTGCATCGCCGCTTACGTTGTCTTCCTGTGGTACCTACACGCCTCACATGTCAGCCGCCACTGGGATACTGCGGGCCTTGCGGAAAGCAGTTACGATTTTTCAGTGGCGGAACCAGTAAGAAGTGAACGCTTTCTGGTTAAAAACAAATCACGGGTCAGTACTGAACTAAATTCGGCACTGAAATCTTTGCCCGTGGAAGACGTTGTAGATAAATACACTTTCCGTTACATCCTCAACAAGCCTACGTTGTGCTCAGGCGTTGGAGAGACTACGACCGTTCTTATTGTGGTCATCACCAGTTCTATTAACTTTGCCCAGCGGCACGCTATCCGCAGTACATGGGGTCAAGCGGCCCGCCGACGTGGGTACAAGATCGTCTTTCTCGTGGGAACGCCCAAGCTCAAGCCGTACCAGAGCAACATCGTCTACGAGGACTCCCAGTACGGGGACATCCTGCAGGCTGACTTCGTCGACTCTTACCGCAACCTGACTCTCAAGTCAATCACTATGGTCCGCTGGGCGAGTGTCTACTGTCCAAACGCCAGTCTTCTGCTCAAGATCGACGACGACATGCTTCTAAACGTGTGGGACCTCGCGTCTCGTGTGCAAACTTTGAGTGGGGTCAAGCGGACGATGTGGGGCTTGTTGGCCCAGAAGTGGACACCGCAGAGGAACCCCCGGAGCAAGTGGTACGTGTCCACCAGGGCGTACCGGAACGCGTCCTACCCGGACTTCCTGGCTGGTCCCGCGTACCTCCTGTCCGGGGATAGCGTCCCACTGCTGGCTCGCGGCAGCTCTGGGGTGCCCTACCTCTACTTGGAAGACGTGTTTCTCACAGGCATCGTAGCCGAGAAGGTGGGCGTGAGAAGGGTGCACGACGAAGGATTCCTCAACTACAGGAAACTCTTCACTCCTTGTACCAGGCCGAGAATTCTGACGAGCCACGGCTATACGCCACTATACTTGAAGCACACTTGGAGGGCGCTGTTTGCAAGTGCAGAGACACGTAATTGTGACGATGGAGAGCTTGTCAACAGGGGTGCAGGGAACTTTGCGGCGGTGAAGGTGAACAACGCAGTACGAGCAGCAGCTGCAGGTGACGTGCGCGCTTACGGGGAAGCCCGGCGGAGATGATAGCCAGAAGAATACTTCGAAAATCTTAGTTACAGTTTTTGTCGTGCGCACAGAACTCGCTTGCCGTGATATTTTATGAGTAAAAAACTACTACTACCACGATTCCGACGGCTTTGCGACCGAACGCGCTGTATACGCTATTGCGTAATAAATATTTGGCATCCTAGGAACCAAGCGCATAGCCAAGCCTGAGAGGAAGCATATTGTGTTGATTTTCTGGCGCTTAAGTGGCTTTAATTACCATGCGCCATGTAAAGGAAGGTATAAATGTGGTAGAATTTGGTATAAAAGTGCACGTACACTGCACAGGCGCCACAGTTCATTGAAACGACAGAATGCGACCAATAAGAGTCTAATGGAAGGGAACAAATTGTCATTGCTGTTAATTACTACTTTTTCACAATGAGTGAGTAATAAAATATATTCACCGCTACGTTTTCTTGCTGCTGAAGATTTGATTTATGGGGGTTTAACGACCCAAAGCAACTAAGGCTGTGAGGGACGCCGTAGTGAAGGGCTCCGGAAATTTCCACCACCTGGGGTCCTTCAACGTGCACTGACATCGCACAGCACAGGGGCCTCTTGATTTTAAAAGAAGATCGGTGCCGAGTACAGAGGTGCGTGGGAAAATGCTGTGGCA
The DNA here is from genome assembly GCF_055824585.1 of Amblyomma mixtum. Lineage (NCBI taxonomy): Eukaryota > Metazoa > Arthropoda > Arachnida > Ixodida > Ixodidae > Amblyomma > Amblyomma mixtum. The sequence goes on from NC_143012.1 coordinate 89,566,823, forward strand.
GCTCCAGGGTTTAAATCCTGGACAGCATGTCGTGCTACGCTAAACAAACAGGCAGGACGCACGTCCCTCGGTGGAGAGGTGTAGCGCTCTCACTTAAAAGAATATGCTAAGCGAAGAGATCTGGGAGGGGAAGAGCATTAATTATTGGGCGTGAAGAAAAGTTCAGTAAATGCATTTTCTGTCACGATAAACACAAAACACATTCAGTGCTGATCACGTTCGGCTGCTAATCAATAAATAAGAATTACAGTGCTTGCAGTGCACGATTTTGGGAATAGCAAGGAAAGTTTCATGGTAAGCCTGAGAACTATACAAAAAAGTTAGGCAGCGTTTCAAACCCTGCCGAACCGACATGGTTTATCTGTGGTACATCTTTTATTGTTTCTGAGTTAACCCTACCACTTCACAGCCGCTTATTCGTCTTCATTGATTGGCTTAATTAAAGACAAAGACTGATCGATGGTCAGTAGCGCACAGCTCTGGTTATATATACCCCATACCTGACGTCACAACCGTGAATTGAATTACATGACATAACGTGATTACCACGTGGCTTGTTTACTGCCTCTGCCGACAGCTTGAAAAGTCAAAATTCGATGCCAAAGTTCAAGATCAAAGTTCAAGGTCAAATGGCAAGGTCAAAGGTAAGGGTCACAATCCAAGGTCAAAGGTGGTCTCCCATGCCTCGCGGCTAAATGCGTCCCAGCTATAGTAGTGTAGCTTTCGCTACAAAAAAAACAAAACATTGTGCAACACTTATCTCCACCAGGGCGCTGAATGGCATATCGGCGCCCATTAGACAAGTCACCGGAGCCCTTGTCAGTGCATGAAATGCGGCATCGGCAGGTTTTTTTTAGTTTCAGTTTTCGTTCTTCACTCTGCATTTCATCCTTTCGTCGGTCTCGTCTTTTACTGCATCAGTGCCTACTTGTTACAATGTCAACTACATGAGCACGCCAGCAAAGCCTTCGGGAAGGACGTTTGAGGAAGTAGGGTCCTTTGCAGCACAATGAAACGACACTAGCAAATCAAATCAAATCAAATCAAAGTTTATTTCCCATCTAACACTACAGATGGAGGAATCGTAGAAAAAAGCTGCCCTTGGGCAGCTTGACGAGTCTACAATCCTAATTATTGACAGGGAGGCAACACAAGAGTTTATACAATTTTAAAAAACAAGCACATCAAGGAAGCACCCGAGAATACACGAAACAGCAATATGTATACATAATGAAACTAAACCACGTTATTCAAAAGCAAATTATGTAGTTCACGACGTGAAAAAGAAAACAAATCGAGGTTAATGTGGATATACCTATTTAGAAGAGATGGAAATGTGTACGGAAGGCATTCCCTACCAAGATTTAGTTGAGGTGTTGGCACTGTCCATTCTTCGCCACGTCTTGTTGGATAGACTGATTCTTTTTTCCTTAGTTCTGCTAAATTTTTAAGATTTGTTACATTCTTCTTGATTTCGCATCTACACACCACATCTACACACCACACGTGCCGAGCCCTGTCTGCTCTGTCTTCTTAACAAAACCACTTCGTCGTCCTCCCAGCGTCCGTAGCATGACCCCCCTCGCGCCAAAAGCACCGTCCCGGTGCGCACTACACAGGCCAGCTAGACGGCGAGTTGTAAGGTTTGAGGCGGGACACATGGACGACGTCGGTGCGGGGAGCAGCGGCCGGGGATGGCGGATGTAGCGGGGTGATCTCGTACGTCACCGCGGTCACCGGACGTACGACCCGATAAGGGCCTGTATATCGGGGGAGCAGTTTTTCACAAAGGCCCACACGGCGGGAAGGGACCCAGAGTAAAACAAGAGAGCCAGGAGAGTAGGTGATTTCACGACGGCGACAGTCATGACGTCGTTTCTGATTGACTTGGGAGGCTGACAGCCGCTGGCGGGCGACAAGACGGGCAGCGTCTCGGACTCGGACTCGGGAGATGGCTCGGACTCGTTAGACATGGTGGCGAGACGGCGGCCACGGCGGAGAGCCAGCTTGAGGTCGGGGATCGAATTTAGCAACCTCCACCAAATGATACGTGGCGGCTAGAAGCAGCAATAGAAACAGCAGAGGTAATCTGCTACGCAAGGGACCGACGGCTTGGAGTAGTCTCACAGCACACAAGCTCGCACCTCAGCGTCGTCTTCTTAACAAAACCACTTCGTCGTCCTCCCAGCGTCCGTAGCAATATCATCAATGGGTGATAATAAAGCGAGCACACAGGTACTACCTGATAAGGCGCCGGCGGTGTTCCGGTTCACATATGCGCCTGAAAAGCGTACGGTTCTGGTTTTTTAATAGAGGCTATAAGAGAGGTTTCACTTTATACCAAATAAATTGCTGTGCCTGAATGGGCTTCTATTCGATATTTGGCTCAGTGGAATAAGAACAGCGTTTGTACTGCGTTCCTATTTCTCGTTGGCCGTTTCTCTTTGGGCTGCGAGCATTTAAAAAGGCACGCGTCGCAGCATTCATGGTTCTCCTCAGTCGTTTCTCTCGGCTTTGCACCTCAAAATACGCTGCTGATTTTCTCGAAAATTATTTTTGGTTTGGTTTGGGTTATTGGGGTTTAACGTCCCAAAGCAACTCAGGCTATGAGGGATGCCGTAGTGAAGGGCTCCGGAAATTTCGACCGCCTGGGGTTCTTAAACGTGCACTGACACCGCACAGCACACGGGCCTCTAGAATTTCGCCTTCATCGAAATTCAGCCGCCGCGGCCGGGATCGAACCCACGTCTTTCGGGACAGCAGCCGAGCGCCGTAACCACTCAGCCACAGCGGAAGGGCGGAAAGTTATTTTTCATACTTTTTATAAGTGCCTTTGTACAAACGTGACTGTTCTATGGAGTTAGGTTTAAAGCCCATCTGACGTCACAAAGTAATCTTCACCAACCACAGAAGCGACAAGAGATCAGCGGCTGCCTGGAACTCGAAACAACCGCTATCGAGCGGGCGTTCGAGCGAGAAGTGTCTGGCCATTGTCCCTATTTTCTCTGCTACGCGAAAATTCGCTTATAAGATGTCTTTAGCCTCATCGTCATTCTGCTAGTGCTGCTTTACACTCGAAGGACCAGAACCAGAGAAGAGCCAAGTGTGTTATTTATATGTAACCCTTTACGTGCATATTTTTTTGCTTGCTTTCTCCCAAATCCCAGTGTTCTTTAAACGTTGCTCACGCTTATCACGTTCAACTTGCTTATTCCTTCGATATAAAAGCAGATATAGGCGGGAACAACGCAACAAACTAACAAAAGGAATCGAGACGCAAATTTTGAACCGCAATGCACAACAGACACCCGGCCTCCAGGACAAGTCGTGCCACTGGCTTCACTCGTGCTCGCCTCCGAAAGCGGGAATGCGGCATCCCTCCACCTAGCGGAGATCAATGTATTGAACAGTCTCGGAAGGCAGCAGAGTTCCAGATAAATGAGATATAAGAAAAGAGGCAATAAATCTGGCAAGACAAAGCAGTGCCCACGGAGCAAGACCATTAGAAAGGGATGTCTTGGAGTGTAACAATGAGGCGCAGGGAAGTGGACAGGCACCCTCAAGGTGCACGAATGAAGTCAAAAACGCCTTAAAACAGAAATATACATAACAACTATGTGCTGGTTGTGCTACCCTAAAGGAGCTGAGAAACTTGAAAGCTAAAAAAGATTCCTAGAAGGCATAGCGCAAAAGGACAGGGGCGACACAGAACTGGACTGGACAGGTGCTGTCCCGTCCAGTTGTGTGTGGCCCCTGTCTCTTTGTGCTGTGTTTTCTAACAACTGTTACCAACTAGCCCAAACCAAGCTACTGTAGCTAAAAAGTATAAATGGTTCATTGAGGAGAGCCCAGCGAACTGTGGATGCGGAAGTAATAGCGCAACGAGAGCATAGTAGATTGACGAACGAAGTCTATAGATGCCGCTGCGGTGCCTTAGTGGTTCTTTATCCAAACCTGATTTCAGTGAACACCTCTACTGGCTGACTCTTGGAGATCAATGACAGGTTCTCCAAGAATCCTCCAACAATCCCAGATCCTGTCATGGATCTCCTGTCAAGGATATTTACTGTGCGATAATAAGATTCACTTGGTGCGCACTGTGAAGAAAAATCGCTTCCATCCTCAATTTCAATAATTTTTGCGCGCTCACGGACACAATGATTGATGTATACTTACCCATTTCCGGAATATATACATTTATCTCACGCTACAAAAATAATTTATAAACGACGTATTGCCACGACACACACAAAATCGATTCCGGCGTTTCCTTGTGCATTGTAGCCGGATGGGATGCGTCATAAAATTTTTCGTGTTCTCCATCAACGTCTGTGGCCGTTTAACGAAAAGGCTACGTCTATGCCTGCCCTTTCCGCAGTTTGCGGAGGCTAAAGAGACACTCAGAGCAAATGGGAGCAGTGGTTTTTGAAGTTTACTGTGGGCTCTGCGCTAGTTCGCTACATTCATGATTTTCTATGAGACGGTGCTGGAAACGATGGGGATGCGAAGTTGGGAATAACCTCATTGCTGCGACCGGTAGACCTTAGAAATGGAGCTCTTTGTAAATCATTGAAACCGGCGGTCCGTTTTTAAGAGACGTGAAAAAAGACACATAAAGTTATTGATTGAGAGGACGAATATCTGGCGTGCTGCAGTTTTCTGGGGGAAGGGAAGAGAATTAGAAACAGGGCAGCGATGGGTGACGATGTGGTGAGAAGAGAGATGAAATGTATACAGGCCTCTTTGTTGGCATCACAATAGTGAGTATGCTAGTGTCGCTCCAAAAGCTTAAAAACGCCATCATTGTCTGTCCAGCTTTCCAACTCAGCGGCCAGACGCCTAGCAGTAAGTCTTCCGAGTGTGGCCAGCGATCGAAACTCTTCGAAGAAGCGGGCAACGTTGGTCTTTGGCGCGCATATACTGGCCATTCCACTAGTACCAGCTCCGCAGTCTCAGTTTTGTTACAAAGCCGCAGCGGTGGCGCAGTGGTTTTGGCGCTCGGCTGCTGACCGGTACTCACCTATGCGGCAGAAATGTGGAGGCTAATGAAAAGGATTCAACTTAAGTTAAGGCCAGTGCAACGAGCTATGGAAAGAAAAATGATAGGTGTAACATTAAGAGCTCGGAAACGGGCGGAGTGGGTGAGGAAGGAAACGCGGGTTAATGACATCCTAGTCGAAATCAAGAGGAAGAAATGGGCTCGGGCAGGGCATGTAATGCGAAGGCAAGATAACCGCTGGTCCTTAAGGGTTACGGAGTGGATTCCAAGAGAAGGCAAGCGTAGCAGGGGGCCGCAGAAAATCAAGTACACGGACGACATTAAGAAGATTGCGGGGATGCGGTGGCCGCAACTGGCGAAGGTCAGGGTTAATTGGAGAGACATGGGAGGTGTCTTCGCCCAGCAGTGAGCGTAGTCAGGATGATGATTACAGCAATAATGAAGAAATATTTTATCAACAAGCATTCGAAAACACATTTCATGCATTGCCTTGTTATATATTGTCTTGTCTCTCGCTCATGCCTTGAGATCGCAGGAACATATAATTATTAGTATTTAATGTATTGGGACCACTGATAATACTATTACGGGAGTTAACTCAGCAGGAGGCGCGACAGGTCGCAGTCAGGGAGCACAAAAAAACCAGGTCACATTAGCACTAGGTGCAACATTCTCTTCGTCAAGGATTGCGTTCTGCAACAATATGATCAAACTTAGTCGTTGGCAAACTCGATCACCGAGAGAAGACGTTTATATTAGCCTTACTTAGGCCGCTGAAGTAAAAAACTGTGGGCACTCTTTTATCCTGGATATAATTGCCTGAAAAAATATATTAGCGCTTCTTGACAGAAGCCGCTATTTCCGTGCATGAAGAAGCAATTAAAAATGCCGCGGTTTAGTGAATATCATGGCTGAAACAGCTGAACTTGGCGCTTTCTAGCTGCCGGACGTGAAGAGGAACACTACGGAGGATTATCGAATTGCGATAGAAACGCTGTGGGCTGTTCACAAGCGTGCATGTCTTGTACAAAAATTTGCGAGGACACTTTGGCAACTAAAGTGCTGAGAGGCGAAAGCCGAGGACTCTATGCCGCGCTGACTTCCGGTGGATGTGACGTCACACCGTTCCCGTGGCTATATCGATACCCAAATTACACATCTTTCTGGAATCTTAAGTGTTAATTACGCGTAATTGCACACTTTTCAATCTAATTTGACACAAATCCGACGTTTTTCCGACCATTCTGTGATAACTTTCACTAGTCCGTGACAACTTCCGGTGGATGTGACGTCACACCGTTCCCGTGCCTATATCGACGTCCGCGCTATCTCGACGCAATTTCGACATTTTTGACTCTATTTAATTAACAAATTAATCTACAGTCATCACACAAGGCTTCTAGGTTCACTTTTTCCTCCTCTATCTGACGCAAACATTGTTTTTTTCTATATATTTTTAGTTCCTGAGTTAAACGCGCGTGGCACGCTTTGTTAACGGAAGACAGTATGAGCCATTAAAGGCTTTCGCCTTAAAAAGCCATCACTGGAAGAACTGCGTTCACGAATAAATAGTCATCAAATAACTGCTCTATGAAGTGACCTTGCTATAGTATGTACAAATTAAAAAAAAAACAGCAGTTATTAACACTGGGTCATTGTCCGCGGCGTGCTGTATTACGCCGCTAGCCAGTCACAAAAGCAAACGACACCAGCTTTTTGACATTTCACTTTATTAAACAAGACAGGTGTCAATATCCTAGAGCATATAACTTCTTTACTGTTATTAGCTTCTTATTGGGGTAACAAGAGAAGTTTTAACAACGGACTACTTTTTTGTTGTCGAGGAGGAATTCTTTAACAAAACTTCTGTTTGGGCTAGATGGTGCATAGCTATAAATGAAATGAAATTTAAGCGCACACGAAAAACGCACACAAGAGGAGATACACACAGGACAGGCGCTAACGTCACCTATAATTGTCAAATTATTCTGCGTGAAATCTTTCTTCTGCTTGGCCGCTGTCGAGAACAACGCTTGGTTCAAGGTCTGTGCCCATAGGGCCTCCGTCAAGTTAGCCGCGAGGCGATTGATGGCACGCAGCTTGATCTCAGCAAGCCATCCAGGATCCAACACATAACACAGCACACGCAACTGGTCTTGACACCTTCTAACTTGTCGCCACAGCTCACACCTCAAAAGCTTCAACAAACGCTTCAGAAGACCCCAAGGGGGACGCAGAAATCCCAACAGGGCACTCACATCCGTGCGCAGGTCCTGATTGTGGGTGGAGCTTCCCTGCAGACTTAAGTTATATTCAACTATAGCGAAAAGTTGCCGCGAGACTTAAGCTCCGCCTTTAAGGGTATATGGCTTGGTTTATGGGTGTTTAACGCCCCAAAGCAACTCAGGCTATGAGGGACGCCGTGTTGGAGGACTTCGGAAATTTCGACCACCAGGGGTTCTTTAACGTGGCCTGACATCGCACAGTACACGGGCCTGTAGTATTTAGCCTCCACCGAAATTCGACCGCAGCCACCGGGATCTTTAAGGGTATATGAAGCGACGGCAGTTCCTTCTACCCACGCTCACATAAACACCGCTTTCCGCTTCGCATTCACAATCATAATGTGGAAAACTATACGAAATAGGTATGAAGACGAGCTTTAAACAAGCCATAAGAGCGCATCTGCGTAACCTAGCGGCAGCGTGTCGCACCTGCAACCGAGGGGTCAGGGGTTACGGCGATTGGTTTGCTGCGTAGCAGCTTGATAGGTGACGCTAGTAACGTTAGTCGTCGACTACTGAGTGCTTATGTAATGGTGACGAGGAATAAGGCGGCGGAAGGCCGTTGCTCTTAGTGTGTTTCTTGCGGCTGCTCCGATCGCTGAAGATCCGATGCGTCGGCGGTGTGGCTGGCGCCATCTATGGGAGCCTCATGTAACAGCCACTTCCGGTCACAAACGCCGACGACGTGGACGCCGACAACAACGCCGACGCTGGTTTTTGTGCAGAACGGGGGCGTTAGAGTGTCGCGCAAAATAGTCGCAAGTAGGACTGCGCAGCTTCGGTACCAGCGCGCCGACTGCGCCCAGGGCAGCCAAAGTAGCACTCCTCTTAAGCCACTGCGACTACTGGAACTCTGAAAGTACCGCAACTTCTTTCTCTTAGCTGCCGGGTCAATGAGTGGCCGGATGCGGTCACGTGTCCAGGCGCCGGCACAGATGATTGACTCGCACGATTAGTTAACTCGGCGCAATGCTTCTGCGGCGGCTGGCCGGCGTGTTTGATGATCTAGTTGGTAGTCCTTATCACACATATTGACTAGCGAAATTCACACACACAGGACAAGAGAAGGCGACAGAACACACGCTAGTACGAGAAATAGTAACTGCTAATGCTTTAGTCAATATGTGTGGTACCGACTACCAACTAGCCCAACTTAAAGCATTAGCAGTTAATATTTCTCTCACTAGCGTGTGTTCTGTCGCCTTCTCTTGTCCTGTGTGTGTGAATTTCGCTAGCCAGTATGTGTGATACAGACTACCGACTAGCCCAACTTAAAGCATTAGCAGTTACTATTTCTCGTACTAGCGTGTGTTCTGTCGCCTTCTCTTGTCCTTTGTGTGTTTGATGAACCAGTAGCTTGCTAAAACCACCAGTATTCCTAAACCAGTGTTGCTAAACCAGTACTCCTAAAACACGCACTCCGTGGTATCTCGGGGGCGTCGAGGATGCCGAGGTCATGTGCCTTCGTGGGCAATAACAACAGAGACGCCAGTAAATTATTATTTTTAATCCCGAGCGGGAAGTCAGACTGCAAACGAGGGTCTGAGTGGCTGGGGTCGCATTCGGCGCGACTGATTTGTCACAATGAAGGACACTCGGCTGTGCGGGACTACGGCTTTGTGCCCTTATCTCTCTTTATCCAAGCCAGGAATTCTAACTGTTAGGTGTCACTATAGGGTCTCCATACAAGATCGCATGTTTTTTTCGACGTTTTTCGTAATAGCTATGTCATTGGCGGCGGTGCTTTGTAAGGTTTCTTTCTCGGCGTTTCTCTGACATTGCTTCTCAAGGCTCCTGACTGCACCTGCACTTTCGTAATGCCTGTCGCTCGTGTGGATGATTTCCTTGAATCTGTATGCTCAAACAGTATTAATGCATTCCTGCAAAAACATGTCTTGAAATACCTGCTGATTTCGATGTAATCAAGAGCTGCCCTAACGAGAACATGCGTTTCTACTCGTCGCATTTCTAAGCGAGCCTACTGACTGAAGGTGTAAAGGGGACTGAAGGTGTAAAGGGAGTAGCCCAAGCTCAGGACGATGAAGGTGAACGACATCGTCGTGTGTTTGAATTGATCGTTTCTATCATGTCGATCCAACCAACCGGCAAAAGTGCCCTCTTGTACTAAAGGTGCATTGTGGAGCCTATTAAAATGGCGTGCTTCGGAAGTATCAAGCAACGCCATTCGCGCTGTTCTTGTCGAAACAACAAGGGCATGAAGTGTTGGAACCAGCCTACATTTTGTACATGTCCCTACGGCGCTTTCAAGGCTTTCTTAAGCCCTCATCTAAAACATTTCTCCGTTTTTGTACATTAACGCTTTCATTCACTATTTTCAGTACAAAAAGGATCAATAGGCTATCTGCGGAGAACACGCCACACGCAGTATCTGCGTTCTCTTCGTTTAGCAGACGACGCGTTCGCAGCGTTGGGCTATTGCTGGCCATTGATCGGCCATTGCTAGCAACAACAGTTGAATGCTGCCCGCGTGCCGCCCGCTAACTGCGACACTTTCATTGTTCCCTTGGCTTTACGCAGAAAAAAACAATTCAGGAGAAGCGTCGAGCAATAACCTTGTGGCTTAGCTCCTAACCTGCTATGTCTAGTCATAAAAAGTAAGAAAGGAGAGAGGCGATCCCACACGTGATCGCCCCAAACCATGGCGTGTTGTGGTGCCTATCACCGCTATGCGCATGCATGTGCAGACCAGCACGGGAAAACTGACTATAGATACACCTCCTTGTAATAGACGACCGTGCTACAGTGAACTAGAATATTTTCCAGTGGCGCGACCGCGCCTCTCAGCCTGACGCACGCCGTGTCCGCTGCAGCGGCGGCGCTGCGATCGACCACCCTTGAACGCTCGGCTCGCCTCCGCAGCGTGCGATGCCAGCACATGAGACTGGAAAGCCTGCTTCGTTATTTAGCTGCGCGTTTAACGTAGTTTTGTTTGCGCTTGCTATATGTCTTTAATATTTGAAGATATTTGGCATGTGCGGATGTTTACTGAATTGAGTGTACAATGTCGATCCCGCCACAGCAAGCAATAACAGACGAAGGCTATTGAGCGCACTGTAAACGTTTTTTTTTTTAGCTAAGTATTACAAACTGTCGCAGTTCCGACATATTTTGAGACACTAAATTTCGCAAAGTAACAGTTATTCGTGGGACCATTTCTCACAGGATATACGCGATTAAAATTATATATATATATATACCGTTCTCATTATGAACCAAGACAGAAATTCACCGAATATTAGGTGTATATAACTAATGATTCCATGCTGATACGAGAATGCACTTCAGTCAACACATATGGTATACACCATAAAAGCGATTGACGCAAAAAACGGTCGAAAAACTGCTTAATACGATTTTAATGCAGGTGTTCGTAATTTTCACTGAGATCAACTTGAAAGCTCCAATGCATGAAGCAAACAGTCTACAAATATAGCTAATTTAATCTGCTTAGCTTGAGGTGCTGCGCTGCCTTTCGCTTCGACAGCATGTTTGACTTGTTCAGTCCTTTGATAAAAAAATGAAGCCGCGTAGTAATGTAAAAACTCACTATGCGAGGAGTGATACCCTCAGCATGTGCATTGCATCCCACATTTAAAGGAGCAGCACAATGAATCATGTGTAATATGTCCATGACACTTTCGGAATGAACTTTGCGCGCACTAAAGCAGTTCGTAAAAATGTCCTCCAGCCTTGTGATGAAACGGAACAGTTCAACCGAGGGGTAGAGTAAGCCTCCTTCGTCAATATGTTTAACAAATTCTGCAGCATGCATGCGGCGCCCTTGCTCTGCTGGCAATAAGAGGCAATCGATATATGCAGGATATTTTGTCGGTAGCACGTACTTTTTTGCAACGTACCCAGAGATGTGATAGATCAACCTTGAGTCACTTCTTTGGATGTTATAGTCATGTTGCACAGCTTCACTGCCACATGAAGCCGACGGTCCCTCTTTTTCGGAGCAAACCTTCACTTTCTCCATCAGTTGCTGCTTTGCAGTTTCCTCTTTGTCCCCCGCGTCAAGAAGAGAACTTAATATGTCGCTCTCTGCATTTCCACCTGCAACGCTGTGTGCCAAGTTCTAATAAGAGAGGCAGTGAACAATGATAACAAACTGTTGTGGTGTTGGATGGGAGTTGCAGCCAGATGAAAGCCTTACCAATCCAAAGAAGTTCTCCACTTTGTCCTGGCTCAGTCGTGATGTCAACAGGTAGCTGTAGCCAACTTGGTCGTGCAAGTACTGAAGGAGCTCAAGAGTACTTGTTAGCGTGACTCTTAAGCCTTCCGCGGTAGATTCGCTCAGAAATTTTTTTTTTATCAGCGTGGCGCTCCCAGGTGTCCAGGAAACCAAGGGTTTCCTTTATTAACTTCACACCATCAGAAGCAGGCCCGAGGGCTTCAGCTGTATACCTGCCAGTCATCACAGCAATCAAGGACTTCATTCTTATGAAAAACTTTTCTGTAGCTTCAAGTTTACCGCAGCTCTGCTCTAGCTGAGTGCGGTTAAGAAAAAAGGCTCGCAAAGGACCGTGCCCGGACAATTGGAATGCATAACTTGCCCGCATTTTTTCGAAATTGTTGGGGCTGATGTGCACGGTAGTTATGCCAGGCACTGCTTTCATTGTTACAGCATTTCTGTCCAGTTCGAAAGCTTTTCGAGCAAATTGCATTGAAACCGTTCCATCGGGGGTGTCAAAAGTTGTGACAATAAGCCTGTTTCGAATATTTTTGACAAGGTGTGGGAAATCAGAAAAAAAAAATATAAGAAACGGCTGCTGTCAACAGGATGCGGTTTCTCGTGCAATGCAACCACACTGAACGAAAAGCCAGCGCACAACTGAAGCGCCGTCGGGCGTGCTCTGAACCGGCGCCGCCGGCCGCCCTCAAGGGTCGGCGACAACAGCGCCGCCGCTTCAGGAGACACTCTCGGTGACGCGCGTAGCAAGGCGCTGCCCCCTCCGCTCGCTTCACTGGAAAATATTGTAGTTCACTCAGTTTCTTCGATTTACCGAGCTCTGATAGTCCTCGGGCAGTTCGCGGTTTCCTGTCAGGCAGGAAGCTACGTCATGATCACGTGCGAGCGGTGCTGGCTGGCAGCCCGCGGGCAGTCAGCGCAGAGGGAAGAGGGGAGCGATGCCGCTCGAGAAATTTGGCGCGCTTTTTGTAGCAGACCAGATGTTGGAGTCTGATAGCTCCGACTCTGAGGAATCCGACGACGACGATTTTGGAGACACATTTGTAATGTGCCTTCTGCTTACACAGTTGGAACGCAAGGACCGACACAGGGTGAAGTTGTATGTGGAACAGGTTGTGCCGCGCTACTTGGACTTCGAGTTCAGGAAGCTTTTTCGACTATCACGATCAACCGCGGCGACTCTAGTGGACGAGTTCCAGCACTCCTCTTTCTACCCCGAAGGCCTAAGAGGGAGGCCAAAAATCGCAGCCGAGAAAACTGTCCTGATCGCTCTCACTTACATCGGGACCCAATGGGCGCTCTATCAGATCGCCGACAAATTTGACGTCAGCGAATCAACCGCCCACGTCGCCATAAACAGAGTCCTGGACTTTCTATGGTCTGTAAGTGGAAGGGAGATCCGCTGGCCGGATCGTGAAGAGCAGGCTCTCAACAAGCGGGCATTTCGTGCTCTGTACACTCGCCACGGAGAGCCTGTTGGCCTGCCAGACGTCATTGGTGCCATTGATGGGTGCCATGTCCGTATTTCGAGGCCGTCGGAATCGGAGGAGAGCTATTATAATCGCAAGAAATTTCACTCAATATTACTGCAAGGCGTGTGCGATGCGGACATGATGTTCACAGACGTGTTCATCGGATTCCCTGGGAGCGTTCATGACGCCCGAGTCCTACGGCACAGCTTCCTGTTCGAAGAGGCAGCTTCAAAATGCGAAGGTAAGTTCGCACTTTGTAACCTGAAAACTTAAGGGCGCTCTGTAGAGGCATTATGACAATAAATAGAAAAAAGAACAAAAAAGCGGGGGTTGGGGGGGTTTGCCGCGCATAATTGAGCAGAGTGCGAAAAAGGGCTTTATGCTGTTTGTCACTTTCGTGTAACTCAGTTCCTGCTCTTCAAAATGAGTCTCGGGGGTGTTCTTTCTAATGCTGAGTTGATATTGTTTCGTGACCCCTCTCTCCGTCACAAGCTGTGTGTCAAAGTACAGATTCAAATAATATTAAAACATCAATACCTGCAAAACAAATCTCACTCTTTGGTCAGAGTGCCTACAAAGACCTTCCACAAGGCTCAAATTTTTTTTGAGGTGGCGGGGAGCAGGTGTGGAACAGGTGTCAGCGTTAGTTTGTGGCATCACAGTTGGAAGCTTCTGAACTAAGGGCACAGAAATGGGAAACATAAAAAATTGATCTGCACAGGAACATGTATGCTACATGGCTGAGAAACTTTGTGGATCATCAGGACTGAGACGAAAACCTGTAGTAATATAGTTTCCTTTATCAACACGAATCTACAAAGAAAAAAAACACATACCTTTCTATTGATTCTCTATGAGTGAACATATGCAGTTGTGATGTATGACATATACAGTAGTGGAGAGTACTTTATAGTCATGGTAACCATTTGCTGCATTTCCAGGCGGCTACCTGCTAGGAGACGCAGCTTACCCGCTCTTGCCATGGCTTCTGCCTCCATATCGCCAGACAGGAGCTTGGAAACCATGGATGGCTGCTTTCAACAGTGCCCATACTAGGCAACGAGTCGTCATTGAAGGCACCTTTGGCCTCGTCAAAGCAAGATTTCAGCGCTTGAATTACATTGACGTGTGGGATGTATCCAAGGCTGCATACGTTGTCATGGCAGCATGTGTGCTCCACAATATGGCAAGGCGCCGTGCTGACACACTGGAGGATTTGCCAGATACCACTGACATAGAGGCCGACGATGAAACCACCCTTGAAACACATGAAGCACCTTCTTTTGCTGTTGCTTTACGGGACAGCATAGCACAAAATCTATGAAGTGGTGAAACCAAGAACCAGGGCTTGCCAATTTGTTGAGCAAAATCTGCATGAACTGTGCCAGGTGACATTTTCAGATATATTCTCAAGACTGAGCCAAAACTATTGTGTGATATTTTTATTGAAAATGTAAATAATACTGTTTGAAGTCACATTGCAATGTAACTTGATTGCAAAGAAATCAATGTAAATAAAGTTTGCACTAACATCTGTTAACCGGAACAATAAATAAAAATACACAACATCTATTATTCAGGAACAAGTTATAGAATGCTTTTAACTGAACACAGAACCGTTTAAAAGATCAACATGGGAGATGTAATGTTAGAGTACAGTGAATAAAATTAGGCATTCAATAAAAGCTAGCAAGGTAACATGTACTTATGCCCCTGGAAAAACATGAAAAGTATGGAACTAAAAGTTAAATATTGCAATTCTTAACGTATGGGAAAAATAATTTAATTTATTGTTTCTACAATCTTCTGCGAGATCTTAGCACGGTGGGCAAACAATATAAATGACAGCAAATGCTGGAAACAACAATCCAAGGATGTTTCAGTAAAAAGGAAATTAGCAAAAAGCACGGACAGGAATGCAAAAAATACAAAACTGCTTACAAAGTTGCTTCATTATGAAAACTAAACACCAAACAAATGCACAGAAATGATGTGAAGATGTTGTGAATGAGATTACTGTAAGCAATATACATCTTTGCGGGCTAGCTGCTGACGAAGCAGCATGAGGTGAGCAGAGCAATCTTAGACACTTGTACAGAGGACGAAGAATGAGAATGAACACAGCGCTGTGTTCATTCGCATTCTTTGTCCTCTGTGTGTGTCTCAGATTGCGCTGTTCACCTCATGATGCTGTAAGTAATTATAAGCTACTCAACAGGCTCAACATTTGCTGTGGAGTGCCGACACTCGAATCTTGAAGCAAATTTTTCAAGAGCAGCAAGTCGCTCAACATGGGCCTGCCTGCGAGCAGCCATGCGGTCCTCATGCCTTTTTTGTCGGTTCAGCTCAGCTTCACGAAGGTGGCTTAAGAAGCCCTGGACCACAGCACGTGTTGAGTACAGACGTGCCCTCTTTGCAGTGGTTGTTTCAGTGCGCAGTGGCTCTTGGAATGAGTTGTCAGGCACATCCCTGCCACCGGTGCATTGGTCTCCTACGGTTGGACTCTGCTGAACGCTCACGGTAGTGGGTTGCAGACATGATGGGCTGTAAATACACAGTGGCAATGAAAAAGGACCACTTGAGTAAAGCTGGCGTTAAATGAAAGATCTTGAACAAAACTAGCATTTCTCATGATCTACCTGTATAAATGTTTTACAGCTTCATTTAAAACCCTTAGTACTTCCTTAACACAGCACTGACAACAAATTTGGTTCGTGCTTTCTTCGTTTCCACATGATATGTTCGCTTACGAGATCCAAATCAATTTTTTTTCCCATGTTGTTTCGGTACGTTTTACCAGGCTGAGATGTAAACATTCTGGGTTGGTATAATAAAACGATTCCTTCCCAATTCAGTTCCATTTTTTAATTTCATGCCCTGAAGCGGCACCATGCGATAATCGTTGATTCTGCCTAGGTTATCACTCTGGCTCTTGAGGCTAGGCTGGCGTTACCATTATACTGAATTAAAACAGATCACATCAGTTTTTCTATGCCTGACGTAGGCTATACTTAAGGTTTATGTCAAAGCCAGGTGAAACCAAACGAGCGCGAGAAAATATTCAAGTCGCAAACGAGTGCCGCTATGTGACCTAAGTTCTCGAATTAATTCATGCGCATTACAAAGAAAACACGCAAGCAAAATCTGCCAAAAAACAGTGCCAGAAATTATCACTGCGAAAAGAAAAAATTGCCGGCTTACGGAACATTCGGCAGAAAAAAAAACAAAAAAACAATCCCAGCATGGTTTCTCCGCAGTTTCTTTCTGCTGCTTCCACAAATATATAACTTTAAATAAAACCAGTGGCGCGGGAGTAAATTAAGAGGCCATAAACTTACTCAGTGTCTTGGGTCCGCGCAACCCCGGGCCCCAGCAAACACGGCGGGTTCACGGCGTGGCTCTTGTCCAGCAGCTCACTCAACTCCCTGGGCATAACAAATAATGAACCCACCGACATATGTTAGCATGCGTGTCAGTTTGTCAGGACTTTATATGTCAACTGGGATGAGAATCATAACAGTATACACTCACTCTTCAAACTCGCATGTCCGACGGTCATTGCCAGAGCGAGAGTTGTGCTCTCGCACTCGCTTGTATGCTCTTTCAAGCGTACGCCACTTGTTTTCAACTTGGCTAGGTGCTAGGTTGCCTCCGAAAACGTCGTTCAACCTGGCCGCCAGCATCTCCCACATCTGTTTTCTCGTCTTTAGACGCCTTGCCGGGTTTTCTTTAAATTCTTTATAGAGCTGGATCAGGACCAAAGTCTTCTGTCTCGGCCAAAGTTCATCCGAGGCGCTGTCCGAGCCTACGGCGGCTGTTTCCTGGCCGCTGAAGTCGGCGCTGTCCGAGCCTACGGCGGCTGTTTCATGCCCGCGAAAGTCGGCGCTTTCTGCGCCTGTACCTGCAGAGTCGAGAAGGGCAATCCGCAGTCGAACGCCACCTGCAAAATGTGATATGCTTAGCTAGTAAATGCGACAAGAAGTATATGGCACTTGGTAATGCGGTATTGTACTTGAAACTATACTACTATGGCAGGCGCATGCAAAGTAGTACGAACCGTCGGTGACATACACCGGCAATCCTTCTTCTATGACGGGCATGCCGTCCGGGCCAAGCTCCGGGTGCGCGCGCCTCTCGACTCCGTCGAGCAAAATTGTTTCGGAGGCCATGTCGCGCAGCTGTCCGCGTCAAAAGAAGGGAGCGAAAGCGCGCGTAAATTGGCGCGGATGTGCCAAATGCGCATGCGCTTCGTCTGCTAGCTTCTCAGGCAGCGTCGTCTGCTAGCTGCCGGCTCGTGTGCGTCCCAGCAGCTCCGGCAGTCCGCGGTGAGCCAGACGGGGAAAATCGAGTGCGCTTCCGGCAGGTTGCGGACTGGTGAGCGGAGCTTCGCGCCCTGCCGGAGAAAAACGAGCTTCGGGCCGGCGTCGTGGTGAGTCCGCGGTGAGTCCGGGACTGATAATCGAAGAAGCCCACTGTAACCGTGCTATGGGCCGCGCAGACGTGCGCGCTAAAACGTACCTACACCAAAACACTAGGGACGAAAAATTACGGAGAATACTTCAGGCTACTTAGGTGCTTTGATTGCAAAGACTATATTTTCAATTTTTGATTACTGTTAATTTTGTTTTCATATCTAATGATACAATTAATCTTATCTTTAGCATACAGTCGTAAGGCAATGCATATAGTGTGTTCACCTTTGTTCACCAACAAGCCAACAAGCAACGCGGTTTGGTGCTCGCCTTGCAGTCTGGAGGCCCTGGGCAAAATTTCCCGCGCCTTCGGAAGAAATTCTATTACTGTGACGTCACCTGGAATTATATGGACAACAGCTGCTTGGCGACGATGGGTTTCGTTCGCAATGAGCCATATCCTGTTTCCGCAACCAGGGCAGAGAACATGGAGGAAGGTAGAGAACGACTTCGGGAGCACTTGGCATGCAAAGGGTTGCTGCGTGACGTGACGCTCTCTCGAGTTTTTGTGCAGTAAAACACGTTGCGTTGCAAGTTGGCGCATGATTTGTAGAAAAAATAAAGTGCCAGACAGGACAGCACAGTGTAGCAGACGACTAGACAGACACTTTTGTTTCCTACATGCTTTACGCTCCTCTTACAGGCAGCGCCATCTCCCGGATGACCGTGGTGGTCGTCGCAAAAGCGTTCCGCTCTCCGCCGAGCCGCAGCGGCACTCTCGCTTGGTTGCGGTCGCGTGCTTCGATTTCTATTTCGGGCCGCAGAATCGCAGCTTTGTTGAAGGCATTTACACCGTGGTTGAAGGCGAGGGGATTTTATCGTACGACCAAACATAGCCTCTTTTATTTTCGATGCCTGAGATTGGGGCCAAGGTCAATGGATACTAACTGTCACACTTTTGGTCAATGGATGTCAACCGTCGCACTTTTCGTCTAGGCTGCGTGCGTTTCTTGTCTCCTTCTCGCCGATCGCCAAAAGTGGGATTGCGGCGATAATGAGGCGCTCGCCTCGATGAGGTGGTGGCATTGGAGAATACATGAAGACTCGTTCATCGTCTGGTTATGGTCTAGTTTCGCGGCCGTGGCGCCGTGGCCTCTGCGATGGAGCGCAATGTCGCGGCGAACATAGTTTTGCTGCTCGCCATGATGAGGCGCTCGCATCGCAGAGAGCTGGAAAAGGCAGATCCTGGAAAAGGCAGAAGGCAGATCGAAAAGGAAATGTTCTAAGATAACTCAAGAGGCAGTGCCCTACTCTTCGAAGCTAGACCAGGGTGCCTTAGAACTCGTAGCTAAGATGACACATATGTTGTATGTGGCCAACCTGTAGAAACAATTGAACACCTCACACTAAAATGTGATGGTTTCATCCAGACGTCGGTGCAGGCACAGCTACTCTTCCTGAGACCCTAAGGTTTAGAGATAACAATGGGCATGTAAAGAAATCTGCGGTGGAAGTTAGCAAAAAACGATTGGAAGATTGGTGGCTAAAAAGCAGAGAGGTAACATAAGGTTGGCAGTCTGGGAAACCGTTTTGAAAGAAAATGCGAATTTTAATAATTTACAACGCAGTTAAATAAAGATTAAAAAAAGCCGAGGATGGTGGCAACTGCCATCACCCCGTTTCAAAGGGCATCCACCATCCACACGTGCCCATTGGTGGGTAGTGAAAGCCTTCTTCCTAGAATTCCATAGCTATCCCTTGACTTGCAACTAGTCTTTTTCGCCTTTCTTGTATCTTGTATTGCATTTTTGTATTGTATTTTGTATCTTGTATTCTTGTATTTTTCGCCTTTCTTGTATCCTTGCTACCTGCACTGTAATTCCTGCCTTGATGAATCTTTTTTTCTTTTTTTTGTTGTACATGAAATAAGAATGTACTTGCCTTTCTTTTCTTATCATGTCGGTTTCTGCGTCGCTCTGCCATCTGCAACGGGGTGCTGGCCCTGTCAAGCCTTCTTCAGGCTTTTTGCTTGCCCCCTCTCAACATCACACCTGTCTAGCGGACGTTTGAAGTTGAAAATAAATTTGACTTTGATTCTGACTTTCACTTCTTGGTATCTCCTTGCGCTTCGTCGACAAGAGGCACTGGTAGCCTTGATATAGCTTGGACGACCGCTTTTGAGCCGATGCCTAGGCATGGGAAATATAGGAGGCTATGAACCAACGCATCCAAGAACCACATCGCTGGTACGTCGAAATCGTCGCCCAGTGCTTAGAGACCTCCACATTGCAGTGTGAGCCGCACCAGATATCGCGCAAGATAAAATTCCGTTAAGAGTGCAGACGTGATGGGAGGGCAGAGCATATGCACTGTCGCCCTTTCGGAAAGGTCTGAACACCTGTGCTCCGGAATGAAAGCTGCGAGAAAGTCCCTCGGTAGGCTTTCATCAAACTTTCTCCTCACAGATATTTATTCAACTCTGACTTTTTTCAGTCGCTTGATTTATACCATGCCGAATTTCTCTCCTGCTGGGTACTATTGCCTGAATTTATTAGAGCAGTATGAAATGGTGCTATGAGAAACAAAACCCGCTGACGCCGAGAGTTCCCAACGAACGCTTGGACACCGCACTTGTGTCCCTAACACACTATTCGCACACTATTCTGTGGAAGATGGGGTCTTCATATATTTTTTGAAAGAAAGGTATAGCTCTGTATGTTGTAGCCATATAAGCTAACCAAGTGTTTCTTGAAGGAAACGCATGTAGGGTTCGCTTTGCGGTCGTACTATTTACACGGACCAGACTGTCTTCGCTGATCGACCCGCCGGTTGTCTCCATTGACTGCCAAGTGAACATTCTGTGAAAGCCACCTTATGAAAATTGATTTTGAGGAAAAGAAATGACCCAGTACTGTCTCACTTATCTCGGTGGACGCCCTAGCTGCGCCGTAAGGGAAGTGATAAAGCAGGGAGTGAAAGAAGAAAGGAAGACAGTGGTGTCCTCTTCATTGAGCAGCGCGGCTTTTTGAGCTTTTTGGTATATATCCAATAAATGTGGATGAAATGACACACCTTGACACATCAGACATTCCGCCACCTTCCCTCTTCCCCCAGATCCGTTCCTGTTCCATGTTTACGAGAAACTGGCTTTGCGTCAGCGAACACGCCCTAATTACCCTCTCCCCCGGAGTCTCACTCGGGAGGAGGAGGTATCTGTGCGCCGGATTCGGGCAGGAACGGCTCTTACTCCTTCTGTGCGTCATCGGTGGCGTGACCAACGTTTCGAAGTGACTGACAAGTGTCCTCATTGTGGTGCTACGCCAGACCAGTGTGACGAAAAACACTTGCTGTGGACTTGCCCGGCTACAGCTTCCGTGAGACGACGCTTCCTAAAGAAGGTAGGCCTGCGATGGGACGTTGCAGGCGACTATCGGAAGTGGACTCATGATAATCGCTTTATCGTGAAATTTCGCCACTTTTTAAGCGAGGCTTGTTTACACTCCTTCTTATAACTTTCCTTCCCTTTTACATTATGCCTAATCGCAAACATCTCAAATAAAAAAAAAAAAGAAACGTACTGTGGCAGTGTTCGTGTCGTTCCCCTCCGTTCTGTGTCTCGTATTCTGTTGCGCTACAGTTTGTCTTCTATGAGCCCGGTGAGCATGAGAAGTCCAAGCAGCTTAAGAATACAATGTACAGGGGAGTTTGCAATTTCCTCTCGCAGGTGCCACACAATGGCGGACGTAAAGGAAATAAGTGCGTGCGTGTGTTGAAGGGGAGGGGGGGGGGAGGGCAGGAAGGTTGGGGAAACAGGACAAAGACAAAACCTGGAAATATCACGAAATGTTTGCTTTAGCGCCATGGCGTACTCTGTGGAGGCAAGCAGCAGTTATTCAACGTAGAAACAGCTTGAGAGGCTCGTAATACCTACAAGTTCAGTTGTCAATGACGACATCGTACGCGCCTAAAAAACAAAACCGCAACCCCGGCCCGACCATGCGACATTAAATCTGATTACCACGTAATTCTATTTTCCGCGTATGTTTCGAACAAAAGGCCGTGTCCACGGTCACTTTTCTGGCCGGCGCAAATGTTTTTGATTCAAGAGGCTCTTGGGGTGCATTGTCGTATTACTAGTACCTCGGGAAACGGCAAAATGACACTTTGATTACTTTTCAGTGATAACATTCACAAAATGGAAAGCAGAAAACTTTCCCCGTTCTTTTTTTAATTTGTTGCTTTTCACGCGACAGCTTAATTACGAGTCTACAACAGAGGTGCTGTAAAGGTCAATGAGTCAGCATGAGGCGCGTTGGACGGTGGGAAGATATACACCACTCTGTCGCAGTAATGGCCTGGGTAGGACGGGTGGATGGCGACAGGTAGTTAGTTACACGTGGGGCTCCGGAATGACGTAAACAGCCCTTAGCCGTCAGGGAGACAGGAGCCATTGTGTGGCAGCCGGTTAACGGGTCGTCAGAGGGCCAGGGCCATTACCTTTGTGCGTGCAAAAAGAAAAATTTCCCTCGACCCGACACAAAATTTCCCTCGACCATAGACGCGTGAAGAATTGGGCAGACCAGGCACTTGTCCATCATATTTGCGGGGAATCAGCGACCGAGATCCATCAGGTATCTGATGTTCGATGAAGTCGTTTATCCCTACCACGACACAGTGGAAGCTTGCTTCAACTCTAGGAAGGTTGGATACGCATGGACGCCTGCCCACAGCCATTCCGTGAACTCTGCCGTAGATGTGAAGTCAACCACGCTCAGCCAAAGCAGGGAGAACAACATACGCGCAACCCCACTTGCATCATCTGCAGGGGCCATCACTTCACTGGCAGCCGCAACTGCAAGTTCCGCTTTCAAAAGCAGGTCAAAGAAGCCAACATGAAGAGGGCCAACAACAGCGAGGGCCGAAAACAAAACGACAAGAGACAATCGCGATCCAGGAGCAAGCATCCACCCGGGGGACGCCACCGCAGCGGATTGTCATCCTTCCCTCCCTTAGGCAGCGACGCCTCGTCGAGAAGCGCCAGCAGATCCGCCAGCCGCAGCCGATATCGCGACCGCAGCGAAAGCCCGGGGCGCAAGAGTGTGACCTGGTACATAGATCCCGAAAAAGAAGCCCTTCAGAAACAGGTGAAGGAGCTTCGTAAACATAACCAGAGCTTGCAGTCCCAAATAGAATAGGCAAGCATGCCGTACCTCCTTCTAATCCACCAAAATCCTACAAGGCAGTGCTACAACAGTCTGCAACCACAAGTACTCCCCCTAAACCCAAATCTCCCCCATAGGACCCTCAGTGATCAAACACACACACCCCTACTCTTCACAAGCAAGAAGATAAGCAACGAAATAAGGCTATGGACGTGGAGGTGGCATCTAGACCTAAAAGGCCGGCGAATTCGATGGCAGATACTCCTCTCGTACCTCCCAAGAAAAAAAAACCGAAACGACGGTAGCTTATTTAGTCGAGAATGTGGACCTCAGATTTGCGAGAATGGAGGCCGACAGAAAGGCCGATCTAGAACGTTTCGATGCCAAATTCAGGGCTACACTACCAGAATTCAAAACCTTCATCATAGACGAAGATAATAAAGAAATGGCCAACCGAGCAGTCAGGATAACTACGCACGGAATGCAACGAATTCGTGAGCAATATGTCCCCCCGCCCGAAGGGAATTAGCGTATGGCAATGGAACTGCAGGCACAACTGTGAGACATCTCGACGGCGAAACAGGACACAGACGAAGCTAGAGGATACAAGACGAACGCCGGACTTCCTCTACCTGCGTCCGTGTCTTTTTCAGCCGCTGGAATGTCTCACAATTGTACTAGCAACCAACTAGCCCAGCTTTCTATACTTAATGACGAAATGGAGGCACTTCCTTCCCAAGACGGATCACCTGCAGCTTCTAATCCAGAATACTGAAAAAAAATCCGGACGTAATAGCGCTCCAGGAGAACAGAGGACAAACTAAATTAGCGGAATTCAAAAACTTTAGGTAGAAAGGCGCGGACACCAAAAAGGAACAGTTAACCGCTATTCTAGTACAGAGAAACATCACGGCTATCCAGCAGGAATTCGATGGCATAACCGCTAATTACAATCTGATAGAGGTTGTCCCTCGCAAAAGAGGAGACAAATCTTTTCATACGTAATGTGTACAGCTCTCCCCAAGGTAACGGGCTAGCCGTTCCAAATTTATTGCGTAAGACTATGCACTTCACTACAGGAGTGCAACTCCTCGTAGTCGGAGACTTTAACGCACCCCATGCTGAATGGGGATGCGTTAAATCCAAAAAGAAAGGCAGGAAGCTATGGAAACTTCCCGTGATCTCGGCCTCACTTTGCTTAATGATCCGCACTCCTATGCGCGGATAGGCAACAGCGTCGGCAAGGATACCACACCCGACCTGACCTTCACCAAGAATATAACTAAAGCCAAATGGCGTAACACCGGAAATACGGCAGGCAGCGATCCCTGCAACATAACAATCTCGTTTCATACGTCCGCACTCAAGTCAATTCCAACAAGCACTATGCTCCCGGATTGGGATAACTTTATTAAACTCAAAGAAGAAACCACTCCCACTAAAGACGAAAACTTGGACAGTTGGGTAGAGCAACATAAAAATGACGCGCCCAAGACGACCAGGGAGGTGGAAGCGACGGAAGATCAGCCGACGGCTGACTCCAAGCTTCTACATTTTCAACATCGCAGGAAAGCATCCTCAATAGAAAGAAAAAACAAAAACACAACAGAACTCTTAAGCTAAAGGCAATCAAGTTACCGAGACAGGTCGAAGCCCATACATCCGACCTAGCAAGGCAACACTGGGGCCAGATATGCGACAGTCTAAATGGTAACTTAGGCAACAAAAGGACCTGGTTCCTCTCACGGGACCTCTTAGATCCCACTCAAACAAAATATGCTACCAGATCTCAAATGAGCGAAATCATTCACGGATTCCCCGGAACAGACACGAAGCTCCTGAATGAACTTCGGAAGAGATACCTGAACACGTCTAAAAGCGACGCCCTTAACAGCTAAACGTGTGCTTCCAACGAGGAGCTGGACAGAGACTAACGGACGCGGATACATGGGCTGCAATCGGTCACCTTCGCACATCAGCCGCGGCACCGGACGGAGTACGAATAAGATGCTACGAAATCTAGATCGTAAATCTATCTCGGCAGTTACCGATTTAAAGAACGGATACTGGCGTAAAGGTGAACTTCCTGAGTCGTGGAAACACGCGAGAGTCACATTTGTTCCTAAACCCAACAAGAGGCTCAGCATTGACAACTTCAGACACATATCCCTTACGTCGTGTTTTGCCAAACTCATGGAGCATGTGATCTTGACTAGATTGCAAGGTTATGCTGAGGATAATGACTTACTGCCCAGTACTATTGTAGGTTTCAGGAGCCACCTATCAACGCAAGATATCATGCTCCAGTTGTATAACGACGTCATAGATCCCCCGGATAAAACCGGCAGCAAAGCCGTCTTTGGACTGTACTTAGGAAATACTTTCGACTACGTATCGCATGGCGCAATTCTAGGAGGCCTCTCAAGCATAAATGTAGGGGCCAGAACCTAAAAGTATGTCAGCTCTTTCCTACCGGGGAGAACGGCAGAACTCTTAATCGGGGGAATCAGGTCTCATAGGATAGACCTGGGAGATAGAGGCACGCCGCAAGGCTCCTTCCTATCACCCTTTCTCTTCAATTTATCACTCATATTGCTGCCTAGCAAGCTAAATGCCATAGAGGACTTACGTCGTATACTCTATGCGGACGACGTTACCCTATGGGTGGAGAATGGTTCCGATGCTCACATAGAAGAAACTTTTCAGAAAGCAGTACAAGTCGTCTAGGAGCACGCGAGTAGCATAAGACTGAAATTTTCTCAACCCAAGTCTGAACTCCTTCGAACCAGCCAGAAGAAACAAAGAGAAAACACCATAGAGGTGAATCTTCAAGGTGTCACGGTACAGGATGTCGAAACCATTCTAGTACTAGATCTGTTCGTTCAAAATAATTGTACGAGCAACATTGCAATCAGCTGTTAGGAACCAACGGTTAACCAGATAAACTCATTCTAAGAATCACCGCTAAAAAGAGGTATGAAGGAGACAGACATGTGTCGCCTTATACATGCATTCATCATTAGCAGATTCACCTACTCTCCACCATACCTCAAACTTTTTAAGGTGGGCATCGACAGATTAAAGAGGTCACTCAGACAAGCTTATAAAGCTGGTCTAGGGCTTCCTAGAAATACCCCCAGGGACAGATTTTTATCCTTGGATATACGCAACACTGTTGAAGAACCCATCACTGCGCACAAGGCGATGCACATCCAAAGGCAGGCCAACACTACAGCGGGAAGAGAGATTATCGATCTAATGGGAGTAAACGCTGAGCCCATGTATAACCGACCGGACCCTCTACTACGAGGAGTGCGCGAAAAACTACTCATCAAGCCGCTCCCCAAAAATATGCTACCGGGCTTCCACGATGGCAGAAGACGAGCCAGAGCGCGGACTCTGCATAGAAAGTACCTAAATCATCCTGGAGCTGTATACAACGATGCAGCCGAATATAATTTCAGCCAAGGAGCCTTCGCCATCCGCGCAACCAAATTCATAGCAGGAAGAAGCGAGTGCATCTCTGCGGCCTCGGTCGCGGTCAAGCACGCGGATCAAGCAGAAGTGGCCATAGCCTTTGCCATAGCCAATACTGACGCTGGCATCTTGTCAGTGATTCAAAGACTGTCACAGGCAACTCCTGGCTCGGTAGAATATCCTTAACCGCTAGAAACATTCTCACAAATATTAGACTAGATCGAGAGACAGAATTGATATGAACTCCTGCCCATTCAGGGAACCCAGGGAACGAAGCAGCCCACCAACACGGTAGAGGTTTTGTAGGCCGAGAGGTGGGCTCTCGTCCAGGGGGACCCGAGATGGAGGCAGTGATTTCCTACCACGACATTACCCAATTCTGCAAACTCTCTTGAAGAGTCTATCCTCCCCCGCACAAGTCACTCTCCCAACACCAAGAGGTGGCTTGAAGAAGACTTCAAATCCATTCTTCCCGAACCCGTACATTTACGCCCACATCTACCCCTACCTCATAGACCCCACCTGCATCCACTGGGGTAGCACTGCCACCCTCGATCATATGCTATGGGACTGTCCGGAGGATCCCCCTCCGGAAGCTCTTATAGAAGCTCACTCACCAGATGCCTGGGAAGAAGTGCTGCGCAGCTCGAACCCGGCCGTCCAGGCGGGAGCCATCGGGCATGCCGGAGTGGTCGCCACCAGTTATCAGCTAACGGCCGCCTGGCCCTTGTGCCAAGAATGCAGGAACCCTTCTTTCCCGGCAATAAAGGCTTCTCTCTCTCTCTCTCTCTCTCACAACTGTCCTGTCTTCTACTTAGTCCTTGGTTTTTCGACTTTTCTTGGCGGAGAGGGTTAACCTTGTGTGGCGAACTACCCTGAGTTGCGTCAAATTTGGTTATATTTAGGGTGTACAGCTGGCGCGGGTAGGACTTGCTTGTATGTTCTTGTACCGCCCTTTGGTATGGCTCTCTGATGGGTGGCTGGCACCGTGGCCGAGCAGCGCATGTATTTTACGGCCATTTCATTTCAGGGTGCACCGAGATCACAGCAAAATTCTTCGCAAAGAATGCCAACAACTTTCTTAGATTCCACGCCGTTCACTCTAACCATGAAGAAACAACTGCTAGATTCTTTTCACCGTTCCTGGTCATAAGAACTCTCAAACACACCATAGGCCAGGACTACAAAAAGATTAGTAAATGGAGACCTTCTAGTGGAAGTTCTCTACAACCCAAAGCATGAAAAACTGCAAGATGTCTTATGTTGTGGAGACAATCCTGTAATAGTTAGCCCCCACCGATCATTAAATACAGTTCGTGGAGTCATTTTATACGATGATCTAAGGTACTTGAGTGAGGTGGATCTTTTGGAGGGTATAAAGAAACGAAATGTCATGAGCGTGTACAGGATTGAAATGAAAGAAGACGACTAAGAAACACAAACAAAACACCTTGCCGTCACCTTTGCGTGAAGCATACTTGCAGATTCTGTAGACGTCGCATACACCAAAAATTACGAGGAACTTTAGCGGCTAAAGTGCTGAACGGCGAAAGCCTGAGTGCTGCATTCTGCTACGTGATTGTTCACTGCACATTTTGTTGGTGCATTAATTAACTGCCAATTAATGACGCTTAAGCTTCGCCTTTAGAAGTGGAACGCGAGAGCGTGTTGTAGCGCTGCCACGGAGTCTAAGGAACGCCACCACCCGTTCGGCGCGATGCGTTGCCCTTTGAACACAACGCTTTTTGAGGAAAGGAAATGGGGCTGTAATTCTCTGTCATCTCGGTGGACACCTGAGCCGCACCGTACAGGAAGGGAGGAAGTGTGAGTGAAAGAAGAAAGAGGGGCCGTAATGAAGAAAATGAAAATTGTATTTGAGGAAAGGAAATTACGCATTAACTGTCTCACATATCTGAGTAGACACTAGTCGAAAATTGTATTTGAGGAAAGGAAGTTGCGCAGTAACTGTCTCACATATTTCGGTGGACACCCGTCAAAATTCGCGCGCGGTGACGTCACGACAATTTGGACCAATCTGAAACGCGGACAATTACGCCTTGCTCGTCGGTAAATTGGTTTCTGAGGAAAGGAAATCTGTCTCTCATATCTCAGTGGACACCTAAACCTCACCGTAACGGGAAGGGAGGAAGATGGGAGTGAACGAAGACACCGTATTCACTAGACGCACCTTTGTTCATTCCAAACCATCGTGCTGGCATGGCGGAGTGGAAGCGTGCTCGACTCGCACTCCGGAGACCGGGGTTCGATTCCCAAGCTCGGCAAATTTCTTACTTGCTTTTATTTATTTATCTAGTCGGACTAGAAAGGTTAATTAGACTAATTAGTTAAGTTAGCAATTAACTAAACTCAAACTTACTTGGAGCATCACTATACGACCCCTTTAATTGGTTGCATGGTTAGTAGTCAAAGTACAATTGGCCCCGATTGAAATTCGCGCACTGTGACGTGACGACCGTTTCGACCAACTGAAAAGCGTGACATTCTCTGTCGACAGCTCCTGCTTACAACGATGAGGCATTAAAGGCTTCCGCCTTAAAATCAAGCTAAGACGATACATTCCAAATCCACGTCGATGCTACAAATGCCAGAGGTATGGCGACGGCTCGCAGAGCTTCCGGGGCCAACAAACTTGCGCCAAATGTGCTTGCCGTGACCACCGTGCTGACAACTGTTTTTGCAATTGCATTTCAGGTGCTGTGCCCTTTCCTCATAACTCTTCTTTCGCATTCCTCGTGAGTAGCTCCGACTTGCCGTGGAATTATTGAAGTACCACACCGGTGAAGGTAAAGTTGACCCATCTTATATATCCCGCACTGGCTACCTCAGTTGTGCCAATATTGCTTGCTACATTTAACAAAAATTGCGAGCCTCCTTCGTGACAAAGCGTTCCAGGTGTTTCACACGATTTCTCTTCACATACACTTTACATATTCTAGTCAAGTTGCAGGCTAATTGCGACAGGGATTTTAATCGACAACATATGCACCTTCATTTCTATGCGTTCCCAGACTTTAGCCTTCCCTTAACACGTCGTTGAGATGTCAACCAAAATGTGAGGGAATTAGTGCGCCGTTCTCCTCAAAACCAATTTTCGTATTAAGAAAGTTTAGAGGACGCTTAAGCTTCGAATTTGTGTGGAACGTGACAGCGTCTTGCAGGGCTGCCAGGGTGTCCACGGAACGCCATCGCCTGTTCGGCGCGACGCCTTGCCCGTTGGACAAATGGAAAAATGTTTTGACGAAAGGTAATCACGCAGTAACAGTCTCATTTATCCTGTTGGACACCTGAACCGCGCATGATACGCAGCCCAAAGTATTGTAACGAGAGCTACACGACGACAGCCGCTTCGCGAGATCAGCGTGGCTGCCCACTGAGCCGTGGCAACACACTCCGTCAGCTGTGCGCATGCGCAGAGTGACGTCAGAGCACGCAGCTTGTGTGCGCGCCGCGCGATTCGACGCTGCGCCGACGGCGGAGGAGACGCCGTCCGCCTCGTCAGTTAAGCGCAAGTCTCACTACTTTACTGATCAGCGCAGCGTCTTCATTGGTATAAACAATAAAGTTCACACCGTTACGTAAACCATGGGTCTTACTTTCAAGCAAAATCTAAGCGTAGCCAGCATATGTGCCTCTCGCTACTCTACCAGATTTAACCAGAGCTAGCTAAACCACAGCCACTTTTTTTACGCTACAGCTCACCCGTTCGAAAAGCAGTCGCCGTCGTAGTAGTAGTGAGCACTGAGCATCGGAAAAAATTCAGGGGGCGTTTTGACTCTCTAAAGTGCTGTAAGGCGAAAGCGTTTCCTGGCGCACTTTTTTTTATTTCTTTATTTTTGATATTTCATTTTTGTATTACATTTTTAATTTTTGTTCCTTTCATTTTTGTTTCTTTTCTTGTTTTTTACTATTTTTAATTTATTTATGAAACGCATGCATTCAGTAGATGCGCCTTTATTCATGCGCAAACCCTGAGCCTTCGAAGCGGAGTGGTAGCGTCTCCACTTCAAATGCCAAAGGCCCTGGTTCGATTCCCAGCCTCGACAGAGGTTTTTTTTTCGTAGTGACACCGAAACGCAGACACTCTTGCTAACGTTACATTGGTCACGACAGTATGAGGCATTAAAGGCTCTCGCCTTAGTCGGGGGATCTTGGGGCATCTGTTGTTTCAGCCAGAGTCCTCGCTTCTGCGGATGCGGTTATTGCGACGCGCGCCTTTTCTTTTCTTTCTTTCCTCTTATCTTTGAACTCTCCTCCATCTGCACGTGGCAGCTGTGGTGGCTCGGCTGGAGCCAGTGGGCAGGCCCATGCACTTTCCTTTTCATCCTTCTCTCAGTCACAACAACAAAAAGTCGTAGCATGCCAATCTAGGAGAGGAGGACTTCAGCCTCGGCCGCCAGGCGAAGACCTCTTTTTCTAGAATGGCATGATACGACTTTTTGTTGTTGTGACTGAGACTGCCTCCCCGGACTCCTGCGTGCTGACCCGGAGGTGGCTACCGCGCCTTATTCGGAGGAAATAAATGTTCTTCCTCCTCCTCCTCACGCCAACCTTTTCCCGTTAAATGTTCCTAATTGTGCTATACGGTTGAACGTATCCTGCAGCATAAAAACACTAGTTAAGCTAGAGCCTAGCTCGTGACAGAGATTCGAACCAGCGACCTATAATCGGAGGATCCAACGACCAAAAAAATTGGCAGTGGTTTACCTCTGGTTAAACCGGGTAGGTTGCGTAAGCAATGGTGTGCGCGTTCTGGCGATTCTTCGGCGCGTTGCCTTCGCCGGGTAGCATTGCGGCGTTCCTCAGCAGTCAGGTGTTGAGATCTATCGGTGACTGATGACGTGGAACCGTTCTGCGAGGTAGAACATTGTCGCCGAGCTGCATCCTTAGCACGACGCTTTGCAAGACGTTCTTCACGCTGTTATGGCGTCTCTTGTGCACGTTGTCGCTCTCTCGCTTCTTCCTGTCGCTGACACTTCTTAGAGGTTTGCACAGCAAAGCACTCACGCCAAGGCAAGCGCGCATTTATAGACGCTGAACAGCGCAGGAGCATGGGCGCCGCCATATTTGATCACGTGACCATTCCGCCACGCTGTCAGGGAGTCCACAGAACGCCATTGCCTGTTCGGCTGTACGCCTTCTCGCCGGTAAATTGGTTTCTGAGGAAAGGAAATGTATCTGTGGTGGTGGTGGTGGAAACTTTTATTGCCAATGATGTAAATCGTGGGGGCGAAGCCCCCTACATGGCACTTAGATGCCTCCTCAATGTGAGGAGGAGGCACCCTTGCAACGCGAAGGATAGCCCCTGGAGCGCAATCCTTCTGTGAGCGCTGGAGATGATCCGGCGCTGGTCTTGAGCGGACGAGCTGGTCAGAAGAGACTCCCAGTAAGACTCAGCCGCGGTTGGTGATGGGGGATGAGGGAAGGTCGGGCATGTGAGGAGGGTGTGTAAGAAGTCTCCTGGGTTGCCGCAAAGTTTGCATGATGACGGGAATTGGTCTGGGTATCGGGCATGCAGCAGTATTGGGTATGGAGCAGTTCGGGTTTGTAGTTGTCACCAATGTGCAGCCTGAGGTATGGTGAGGGATGGAGCTGGGGGTGCGTATTCCCTTCGTTTGTCTCGGTAGTACGAGAGAATATCGCGGAAGGAGAGCAGGCGCTCCGAGGCTCGTCTCGCACATCTCCGTGGAAACCTGACTCTCGCCGTAACAGAAAACGAGGAAGATGGGAGTGAATGAAAAGACCGTATTCACTATATAGACGCGCCTTTGTTCATTCCACGTCACTGCGCGCGAATTTTGTCTGGTTCGATTCCCAGCCTCGACACAGTTTTTTTTTAACAGAGGAAACTGCTCGGCGCCACTGCCGCGCGGCGCGCTGACGGCGCTGCCATCTGGCGGAGCGCGGCTCAAGCAACGCTGTTCAAGCGTGGCCTCCGCATCCGGAGCCGATCGCGGCGGCCACGGTTCAAGGTCAACGCCGGGAGCTACGCGACGGCTCGAAACCTGGCACAGTATTGCTTACGCAATAAAAAGCGGCTCTGGTTTCGCTCTGGTTAAACCTGGTGGAGTAGCAAGAGGTACATAACCCTGGCTGCGCATAGGTTTCGCTTAAAAGTAAGAGTAACTGCTTACGTAACGGCTTGAACTTGGACCCAAGAGAGACCCGCCGTTGCCTCAAGCCGCCAAAGAACGATTTCAACTAGAGTTGTGCACAACTGACGAGGCGGGCGGCGTCTGCTATGCCGTCGGCGCAGAGGCGAGGCATGCGGCGCACACAGCAGCTGCGGGCTATGACGTCACGGTGCTCAGCGCTCAGCCACGCGGACCTCGCGAAGTGGCTGGCGTAGTGCAGCTCTTGCTACAAAAAAAAACAAAAACTATGGGGGCACTTTGGCAGCCTAAAATGCGCTAGGCGAAAGCCTTTGTCGCGCTACTTCGACTGCCTATGTTTGTTACGGCTGCGCCGCTTGGGAGCCATCCTCCTCCACTAGCTGCCGCACACCGACTGACGACGGAGCAGCGCTCGACGCCGCCGCGCCGACACCTGTCGACGAAGATTGGTATGAGGGGTGTTCAATAAAGATTTCCCCTGACTCACTTCTACTTACTGCAGGATGCTGAAACTGCGCATATGTAACGACTGAAGTCACTATAGGTCACGTGCCAATTTGCAACTTTCAAGTAGTAACGGTCTTTTTTTTATAGGTGCTAAAGTGGTGTGAGGTGTGATAATGAATGCAGTGCAATAGAGAGCAGTCATCAAGTTCTTGTACTTGAAAGGCCGCACTCCAAGGATACTTTTGATGAGATAAAAGAGGTTTATGGGGATGATTTTCCATCATATTGTTACGTGCTTAGCACGCACGGGGGGTTATTCACAGAGGGGATCGGTCGGAGCAGGATGGAAGCAGGAAGCCTACCAGCGTCCTTCAGCTCTTTCTCTTCCTTTCTCTCTGCTCGTCCTTCATCTTCTGCTTCTTCCGTCGAGGTTCTATGGAAGCACGTTACATTTCCCTCCTCGCAGACGAAGCCCGTCGGGCGAGTTAAACAGACCGCCTGGGATGGAATCGCTTGAGGCGGGCTACATGCACCACCTGAGACTGGCGTGACCGTCGACCACTAGCAGTTAGTCGCGATATAACGTAATTAACGTCACTAATGCACTCCAACACAACAAACGCTCCAGTGTAGTGGGATAGCAGTTTCTGACACAGACCACGCTTGCGTAGAGGGGTCCACAACCACACAATGTCACCAGGAACATAAGAAACTTCTTGGTGTTGGACGTCGTAGCGGTTCTTGGAACGCTCTTGCGAAGATAAAATTCGAACGCGGGCAAGCTGGCGAGCTTCTTCAGCTCTGCAGAGTGTGGTCGCAAGAGAAGGTTCGTCGTGGATGAAAAATGGTAGAATGGTGTCAAGGCCACAGCGAGGCGAGCGAGCATAGAGCAGGTAAAAGGGGCTGTAGCCAGTTGTCTCATGTTGCGCTGTGTTGTATGCATGAGTAACGAACGGGAGGACGCCATCCCAGTCTTTATGATCTGCAGCGACGTACATAGCAAGCATGGTGGTGAGCGTCCGATTAGTGCGTTCTACCACACCGTTCGTTTGGGGATGATATGGCGTGGAGTGGCGAAAACTGCAGCTGCTGAGGCGGAGAAGTTCTTCAACAACGTCCGCTGTAAATTGGCGTCCACGGTCGCTAATGAGAACTGCAGGAGGGCCGTGCCGAAGAATGACGAAACGAAGTAAGAAGTTAGATACTTCAGACGCAGTAGCAGCTGGTATCGCGGCTGTCTCACAATAACGGGTTAAGTGGTCTACGCACACAAGAATCCATCGATTTCCTTTCGAGGACCGTGGGAAAGGTCCAAGGAGGTCAATGCCAACTTGCTCAAACGGGGCTGTGGGAGGTGTGATTGGCCGCAGTTTGCCAGGTGGACTTGAAGTCGGCAGCTTAAAGCGCTGGCATTGCACACAGCTGGCTACATAGTGCTGGATGGTTGAACGCATGTTAGGCCAGTAAAATCGTTGCTGTGTGCGGTGGAGTGTGCGTGTCACTCCCAAGTGCCCAGACGTGGCGTCGTCGTGCATCATTTCAAGAACTGTGATGCGTAGGTTTTCGGGTACGACAAGAAGCATGCGTGCTCCTCCAGAAGCGAAATTCTTCTTATAAAGCAAACCGTCGCGAATGCAAAAAGTATTCTTTACAGAATCTTGAGCGGCATCAAACAAAGAGGTTAATGTTTGGTCTTTGCGTTGCTCAGTTCGGAAAACTTGAAGATCGGGGAAGGCTTGTGAAAGTGACGCCAAGTATTCATCAAAGTTGTCTGCGTCGTCATCAGTCGTTTGAAGCGGCAAACGGGAAAGACAATCGGCATCTGAGTGTTTACGGCCGCTTTTATGCACCACAGTGAAATTAAATTCTTGTAGGCGCAAAGCCCATCGAGCAAGCCGGCCACAGGGGTCACGAAGACTCACTAGCCAGCAAAGCGAGTGGTGGTCGGTCACGACGGTGAAAGCATTCCCGTACAGATAGGAGCGGAAGCGCTGTACAGCGAAAACAACGGCGAGACATTCTTGCTCAGTAACCGTGTAATTTCTTTCGCTCTTACTCAATGACCGGCTGGCATATGCTACCACGTGCTGATCGTGACCATGGCGTTGTATAAGTACAGCGCCGATACCGATACCACTTGCATCAGTGTGCACTTCAATTGGTGCAGATGGGCAGAAGTGGCGTAGGATGGGGCCCGAGGTCAAAAGAAATTTCAGATGTCGGAAAGCTGCGTCACATTCGCTGGTCCAATTGAACGGTGCATCTTTATGCAGCAAACACGTCAGTGGGTAAGCGATGTCCGCAAACCTAGCTATAAAGCGTCGAAAGTACGAGCAGAGTCCTAAAAAACTCTGCAGCTCTTTCACTGATTGAGGCACCGTAAAACTTTTGACAGCTTCAATTTTCTTTGGATCTGGTCGAACACCTTCTTTATCAACTAAATGACCAAGAACAATTGTTTCACGGTTCCCAAAATGACATTTCTTGGAATTGAGGATAAGGCCAGCTCGTTCCATGCAATCAAGCACAATATCCAGGCGGCTGTTGTGCTCACTAAACGTTTTGCCAAAAATTACAACGTCGTCCAAATAACATAAACAAATTTGCCACTTAAGGCCACGCAGGATTGTATCCATGAACCGCTCGAATGTTGCAGGTGCGTTACATAATCCGAAAGGCATAACGTTAAACTCGTAAAGTCCGTCTGGTGTTATGAATGCCGTTTTTTCCCTATCTGCAGCGTGCATGGGGATTTGCCAGTAGCCGGATCTCAAATCAATAGAAGAAAAGTATGAAGCGGAGTGCAGACAATCAATTGCGTCATCTATACGTGGAAGCGGGTAGACGTCCTTCTTCGTGGCCGTATTTAAGCGACGGTAGTCAACACAGAACCTCCATGTGCCATCTTTTTTCTTAACAAGGATAACTGGAGCTGCCCAAGGACTTGAAGACTCTCGAATTATGCCTCGCTTTAGCATCTCTTGAACTTGGTCATCTATTAACTTACGTTCAGTGGCTGAGACTCGATAGGGCTTCTGGCGTATAGGAGGTGCGGAGCCGGTGTTGATCGTGTGATGAATACGACTGGTAGGCGGTGGTGTAGAATCGTCTTTGGCAAAGTCGAACACGAACACGTGCTTCAGAAGGAGTTCCACTAGAGTGCGACGCTCGGTTGTGGGAAGAGCCTGATTAATCATAGCCTTAACTTGGGTCTCCATATCTCTTTTCACGTGCTGCTCACTGACAGAGTTGGTTAACGTCGCGATGGAACCTGACACACCTTCCTCGAAACGGGCGAGTTTGAGGCCCCGGGGCAACACAGCTGGCTCTTCAGAGTGGTTCACTGTCCACAGCTCAGTACGGCCTCTCACCACGGGAACGACGCAACGAGGCACGACGATACTCTTCTTAGAGCAGGCGAGTGTCGTAGGCTCTACCACAGCTTCAAAAGATTCGCACTGATTGTGAATAGAGGAAACCCGCACGAATGCTGCGGAGAAAGCTGGTACAATAGTGTCTTCTTCCACCGCAAATGCTCCAAAATCCGGTGTCGAGTTATCCACAAGAGCTGAAAGTAGTGAAGAATTCAAAGCAATTTCTCCCGTACGACAGTCTAAAGTTGCACCACACTCTTGCAGAAAATCAATTCCAAGAATCACATCATGCGTTGACCGTGGTAGCACTGCGAATTCTGTTCTAAACGTTAGACCACCAATAACAACATCCGAAGCACACACACCAAGTGGAACCAAAGGTTCACCACCGACACCACGAAATAACGCTGCACGGTCACCACTAAACATAACTTTCCTACCTAAACGGTTCTTAAAACTCAAACTCATAACGGATACGGTAGCACCAGTGTCCACAAGAGCCATTGTTTTCACACCATCAATAAACACTTCCAGCTTGTTCTTCAACATAAACACGGGCAGAGGTATATTGGACGTCATCGACTCGCCGGCGGCCTCACCTCCATTGGCCGCGCCTCCTAGTTTCCCGGAGGCGGAGGGGATGCACGACGTCGAGGAGAAGGTGACCGCCGTTGGCGCTGAGGTGGCGCGTAACAATATGATGAAGTGAAGTACTGGCATCGTCAATTAAAATGTGGTCGGAGTTCGGTGGAAACGGCTCCGATTGCAGGATGACCCCACTCCGCTATCGATGAACACACTATCCAGCAAGTGGAGTCCGCCATTTTAGAAAATCGTCCAGTAACCGTTGGATACCTAGCCGAAAATGTCAAGATTAGTGTGGGGTCCGTGGAAAAAATAATTTAGGACCATCTTCATCTGCGCAAGGTATCCGCTTACTGGTTCCCCAGCTGCTCACACCTTTCCAAAAGCAGGAACGAGTCGAATGTTCCCAGGCTCTTTTGACTATATGCCATGGAAACCAGGAAGACTTTTTCCACAGACTGATTACACAGGATGAAATCTAGGCCCATCACTATTATCCAGAGACTAAAATGCAACAGAAGCACTAGGACTCACCGCCTCCAAAGAAGGCACGTGCCCAGCCCTCGGCGGGTAAGGTCATGCTCACAGTCTTTTGGAACCAGCACAAAATAGTCATGATGGATTTCCTAGCAAAGGGTACCACGATTACTGGGGCATACTATGCTTCACTCCTGTGGAATTAGCGGGAGGCCACCAAAAGCAAGAGGCGTGCCATGCTCACCAAAGGTGTCAACCTTCTGCAAGACAACGCCCCAGTTCACAGCTCACATGTTCCCCAGATGGAAGTACGCTGCTGCGGCTTTCAAATTCTGCCGTATCCCGCGTATTCACCCGACCTCGCACCATCGTACTTCCACCTCTTTCCAACAGTGAAGTTATATTTGAAGAACCAGCATTTTCCAGATGATGAGACTGATTTCTGAAGTCACAACATGGCTTTTGGAGCAACCTGTTGACTTCTACAAGTCAGGTGTTTACAGTTGCATAAAGAGACGGGAGAACTGTGTGGCACCTATGTAGAGAAGGACTAATAAATCTGCAAAGTTTCGTTGCTCTCCGTCCAAAGGAAGTGGTTCAGGGGACATCTTTATTGAACGCCCCTCGTATATGCGCTCGTCGACGAGTGACCCCAGGTGCTGGATGTAACGTCGGATATCGGACGGACGGGAGATTGATCCATTAAAGGCTTTCGCCCTAAAATGCCACGCATCCGTTCACCATAGCGTGGTGCCATATGGCTTATTCTGCGCAGCATGCGTTTCTTAGGTTGGGGGCTAGCAAACGCCCTCTACGCTGAAAGAAGGACTGCGCAAGTCCCCATCTCCACAGTCTTACGTGACGACAGTGAGATCAGGGGAGAGATCGCCTATTGCGAGCGCAATTAACGCGATCTAGAACCCGTTGGCAAGAACTGGAATGCGAACTGGAACGCCAAAGCAAACGCGAGCAACTAGCAACGGAACGCCACTGCAGAATGCAGTGTCCTGTCGCTGTTCACATTGTCACCGCGGGTTCTTTCGAGCTGTGTTTGCTGTGTATGTGAGCACAAAGAGAAATTTATTGTGTACAAACCAAACAGTACAGTACCCACATATACACACTGGGGAGCCCGCTCCGAACAAAAGATCATACAGTGAGACAAATTACCCTTTTGGGGTTGAACATAGTCCAATTCACAAAGTATCAGAAAGGCACAGTGTGGTCCTCTGCTACCAGTACCCTCAAGCCTGCTAGCCCTGACACGTCGGCGCACCTGAAAGCAACGCGCTCAGCTGCGCAGCGTTCGCGGCAGCAGCCGCCGCTTCCTGCTGCAGACTACAAGGTGGTGTTTAGGTCACGAGGCGGGCTGCAGGTGGACCTGCTTCCGCCCCGACAACTACGGGAGACCATCCTGCACGCCGCGTCCCAGCTCCAAGAACCAACTCGTATCGAAATCAGGGTACGCCCGGTCAAATATACCTGCACGGTAAGCACGCCCCTAAGAGATAACGCGCTTGCCCTCGTTCGCGTGACAAACGTCAAAAACCAAGGCAAGGACTTCGCCGTTGCAGCTTATATAGCCCCGCTGCCAAAGTGCCCACATAGTTTTTGTTTTTTTTTGTAGCAAGAGCTACACTACGCCAGCCGCTTCGCGAGGTCCGCGTGGCTGAGAGACATCGACGCATGGGTGCAGTCACTCAAGCATGACGTTCACCACAACACGCGACACATTGAAACTACAACCGAAACACCTACCCTTGACACACGCCTAGCCCACCTCTGGGAGGCTTATCACAGCATCCTGGTACGCTGGAAAGGCAACAAACAGAACAGAACGCTAAAAAAGCGGCTGGCCGCGCTGCAGAAAAAAATCCAACAGCACTCTGAGGAGCTCTGTCGATCCAACTGCGGACAGATATGTGAAGGCATCGCTGGAAACCTGTCCAGCAAACGCGCATGGCAACTCCTCCGACACCTCATTGACCCTACACGCACCAAATCAGCAACACAGCACCACGTGACACGCCTCACACATGAACACATTGACGATCCCGACACCCTTCTAGACACACTTCAAACCATGTACACATCTCCAGGCGGCCCCATACCTCTACCGCACTACACAGGACAAGCAAATCCCACACTCGACACCGACATCACGGAGACGGAAGTCAGAGCGGCCCTCCTGATTCTCCGCGCCAACTCCGCACCTGGTGCAGACCAGATCACAAACTCGATGCTCCGTAATCTGGATGACCAATCGATCACCCACATTACGAAATACTTCAACCAGTGCTGGAGGGAGGGTAACCTCCCGCAGTCCTGGCGCCACGCGAAGGTGATATTCATACCTAAACCCAACAAACCACTTACACTTCAAAACCTTCGCCCGATTTCGCTAACCTCATGCCTCGGGAAGCTCCTCGAGCATGTTGTGTTAGCGAGACTCACAAGTCACATGGCGGACAACAATCTTTATCCGCATACCATGGTGGGATTTCGCCCCCATCTATCCGCACAGGACGCCATGCTGCAACTCACACACGACATTTTCGACCCGCTTCTTCCAGGTCACACCAAGGCAGTCTTAGCTCTGGATCTCTCCAAAGCTTTTGATCGCATTGAACATCAGGCGATCATGACTGCTCAATCCCCGTTGAATGTGGGTGCGCGCACGTATGCCTACATTCAAGCATTCCTCACTGACCGCACGGCTGAGATACACTTCGGCCCTCTGGCTTCCCCCTCCTACACGCTTCAGAGTATCGGCACCCCTCAAGGATCCATCCTTTCCCACTTTCTCTTTAACATTACCCTCATCCCCCTCACCCGAAAATTTGCCACTATTCCCCACCTGAAGCACACTCTTTATGCCGACGATATCACCCTGTGGACCACTCACGGCAGTGACGGCGACATAGAGAACACCTTACAGGAAGCAGCCACCCTCACCCAAAATTACGCACGGACCATCGGACTGTCTTGCTCCCCAGAGAAGTCCGAACTGCTCCTCATCCGTCCTAAGAACCACCGCTGTCCCCGCTCCCCCATTGCCATTGAACTGAATGGTGACCCAGTACCTGAGGTTGGCACCCTCCGTGTATTGGGCCTGCACATCCAGATCGATG
Organism: Amblyomma mixtum; assembly: GCF_055824585.1. Taxonomy (NCBI): domain Eukaryota; kingdom Metazoa; phylum Arthropoda; class Arachnida; order Ixodida; family Ixodidae; genus Amblyomma; species Amblyomma mixtum. Next base: position 89,606,988 of record NC_143012.1, read on the forward strand.
GCAAAAACACCGCTACCCTCAAGAACCTCAAGCAGGTTGTAGGCGCGATATCGCACCTCATCCGCAGGGTTTCGGGACGTCATAGAGGCATGAAGGAGCGGGACCTATGTCGCCTCATTCATGCCTTTGTCCTCAGCCGTGTGCTGTACACTACCCCATACTTACAACTATCCAAACATGACATAAACGCTTTGAATGCTTTGATTCGCAAGGCATTCAAAGTAGCACTTCATCTTCCCCTCAACACACCAACAGAAAGATTACTAGGCCTGGGCCTCCACAACACGATCGGGGAACTGGTGGAGGCCCACCGACAGGTCCAATACATCAGGCTCACACAAACTTCCACAGGTCGGTATATCCTGGACTCCCTCGGCATCAGAATACCGGCCAACGACCCAACCCTTCTCGCCATCCCACGACCCCTTCACTGGGAGCTTCTCATAAGGCCGCTCCCGAGGAATATGCACCCGGCCCACCATGAGCAGCGCCTCAGAGCCCGTGCGAAGGCACTCCATCGAGCGTACGGCCCCGAGCCGGACGCCGTATGGGTGGACGCTGCCTGCACGGGTGATGAAGCGATAGCAGCTGTGGTGGACTCTTCATCCACCCACCTCACACTAGCTCTCCCTCCAGACACGTCCCCAGAGGCTGCACAGGAAGCCGCCATTGCACTTGCCATCACTCGCACGGAAGCCTGGTATATATTAAGTGACTCTAAAACTGCGATCTTAAATTTTGCTCGAGGCCGAGTTCATGTCCCTGCTTTTGGCATACTGGACTCGCCCGATGCACCCCCGCCCCGCCATGTGTAGCTGATATGGGTGCCTGCGCACTCCGGGAATCCCGGAAACGAGGTGCCAACCTTTTAGCCCAAGGTTCCTTAAACCGGGCTCTGGTGGCCTCGGATCGGGGATTCACGAAGGAGCGCATGCACACATTCAGTGAGCTGACCCAGGCATACAGAGCCTCACGCCAGCTCTACCCCCCCCGCCCTACGCCTCCCTAGATAACAAACACGCAACACTCTGGCGCAGACTACAGACACACACTCTCCCCTCACCCCTTAACCTAGCCCACTATCATCCATCCTTCCCCACTTCTGCATGTGCCCTATGCCCAGAACCCTTCGCTTCTTCCCTCCACATCCTTTCCCTCTGTCCGGCGGACCCTCCCCCGCGGGACCTAGAGAACCTCAAGACCTGGGAGGACTGGGAGACCCTGCTGCGCTCGGAGGACCCGGCCCTGCAGACCATCGCCACCGGCCGTGCTGCCAGTGTTATGGACCTCAGGAACATAAACACTTGAGTGCAGTGGGGTCGTGCGGGGACCCTGGGGCGTGCCCCGAATTCCTGTGTAAATAAAGTTCTTTTTATCTCTCTCTCTGCCTAGACAAAAAGGGGGGGGGAACCTCCTCTTAACGTACAGTGCTGCGGAGACGTTTTCGAGCGAGGAACCTGGCGGCTGCTATGCACCAAACTATCGCTCGACGCCAGTGGAGCGAGAGCGCGCGTGTGGTCTGGTTCCCGTAGGAACCAGACTTAAATGCAGCGAGGACAAAGGCTTTTCAGCGCAAACACTTCATACCGACGAAGAGCACTGCGATCAGAACGCATGCTTTTTTGTTTTTATGATGGCTGTGTTTATAGGTAATTTAGGTAATTTAGCACCGTGTATTATTGCGTAAACTTGCCCATATCGAGTAAGCAGTTCAGACAGCAGAGCTACGAATAATCGGATAGCTCTCGGTCTGTCTTCAATGCAGAATAAAAATTACTTCGCAGCCTTAATTGTTCCTTGTGGAAATCAATTCTGCCTCACTAGAGGCCATTTGGTTGTAGTTACCGTAGTAAATCACTGGTTTAAGACAGAAACACCTGTCATATACCCGACCGTGTTAGCTGCTCGCTGCGTTATTATATTAAGGCGAAAGCCTTTAATGCCTCATACTGTAAGCAGCCATGTCGGCAGCCATGTCGACAGCCGTGTCGGCAGATGTGTCCGCGTTTTGACAGGTGTCCACCGAGATATGCAAGACAGTTACTCCTTAATTTCCTTTCCTCAAATACAATTTTCAGTTTCTTCATTACGGCCCTTCTTTCTTTCTTCTTTCACTCCCACCTCCTTCCTTCCCGTACGGTGCGGTTCGGATGTCCACCGATATGGCAGAGAATTACAGCTCCATTTCCTTTCCTTAAAAAGCGTTGCGTTGAAAGGGCAAGGCATCGCGCCGAACGGGTGGTGGCATTCCTCTCTTCCTGCACGGTGCAGTTCCGGTGTGCACTGAGATGACAGAGAATTACTGCGCTATTTCCTTTCCTCAAAATGCGTTGCGTTCAAAGGGCAAGGCATCGCGCCGAACGGGTGGTGGCGTTCCTCCCTCCTTTTACGGTGCGGTTCGGGTGTCCACCGGGATGACAGAGAATTACAGCGCCATTCCCTTTCCTCAATAAGCGTTGCGTTCAAAGGGCATGGCATCGCGCCGAACGGGTGGTGGCATTCCTCCCTTCCTGCACGGTGCAGTTCGGGTGTCCACCGAGATGACCGAGAATTACTGCGCCATTTCCTTTCCTCAAAATGCGTTGCGTTCAAAGGGCAAGGCAACTCGCCGAACGGGTGGTGGCGTTCCTCCCTCCTTTTACGGTGCGGTTCGGGTGTCCACCGGGATGAAAGAGAATTACAGCGCCATTTCCTTTCCTCAAAAAGCGTTGCGTTCAAAGGGGAAGGCATCGCGCCGAACGGGTGGTGGCGTTCCTCCTTTCTTTTACGGTGCGGTTCGGGTGTCCACCGGGATGAAAGAGAATTACAGCGCCATTTCCTTTCCTTAAAAAGCGTTGCGTTCAAAGGGCAAGGCATCGCGCCGAACGGGTGGTGGCGTTCTTCCCTTCCTTTACGGTGCGGTTCGGGTGTCCACCGGGATGACGGAGAATTACAGCGCCATGTCCTTTCCTCAAAAAGCGTTGCGTTCAAAGGGCAAGGCATCGCGCCGAACAGGTGGTGGCGTTCCTCCCTTCCTTTACGGTGCGGTTCGGCTGTCCACCGGGATGACAGAGATTTACAGCGCCATTTCCTCGAAAAGCGTTGTGTCAAAGGGCAAGGCATCGCGCCGAACGGGTGGTGGCGTTCCTCCCTTCCTTTACGGTGCGGTTCGGGTGTCCACGGGGATGACAGAGAATTACAGCGCCATTCCCTTTCCTCAAAAAGCGTTGCGTTCAAAGGGCAAAGCAACGCGCCGAACCGGCGATGGCGTTCAGTGGACTGCCTGGCAGCGCTACAACACGCTGTCGCGTTCCACTCCTAAAGGCGAAGCTTAAGCGTCATTAATTTGCAGTTAATTTGTATTTAATCATTCATCAATCATTAGTCAGTAATTAGTATTTTGTAATTACTGCATCATCAATTATGTGTGACGTCATCTAGTGGTGACGACACCAGTGTCACATAGGCAAAGTGTTGCGGAAAACGCTTTCGCCTCTAACGCACTTTAGACAGTCAGGTGCCCCCTGAATTTTTGCTGTAAACCTCGGCTCTCGTTTTACGCAGCTTTGTTCGTGTTTACGTTAGAGCTTTGTAGCACCACTTCCGTGAAAGTGACGTCGTATCCAGGACAAGCTACACTGAAAGCATTAGTGGGAAGGTAATCGAGGTACCACTGAAGCTGAGGAAATTCCAGGCGAAATTCCAGTCCCAGGCGCCTTCGGTGTGCAGCATGCGCTGTACGCCGATGACCACCCTGTGGGCCACACAGGGTTCCCTTGGAGACATTAAGGCCAACCTGCAGGATGCGGCGACCATAGTGGAGCATTATGCTCGCTGCTGCCGCCTCCAATGCCCCACCCAAAAGTCTGAATTTGTGCACATACGCCCCTCACCAAAGTGCACAGCCAAAATTTCATTGTCTCTTGAGACAGGTCCAATCTCAGAAAATATCGAAGTCCGGGTACTGGGGCTCTTTATACATCAAGACAGACGGTCAGAAACAACATTGGCCAAACTTCGTCAGGTGGGGGACCAGGTGGGCCGCTTGGTCCACCAGGTTTCTAACCAGCGTGGGGGGGTTACAATGTAAGGACGCCTTGTGGCTGGCGCATGCATTTGTAACCTGTCGAATTCTATATTCGACTCCATACCTCCACCTGCGGAACCAAGACGAGGATTCACTCGAAGTCATCCTCCACAAAATTATTAAGCGGGCTCTGGACCTCCCGTGAACACCTCCAACAAGCGCCTCCTGGGGCTGGGCATGGTGAACACATTTCGGGAGCTCCGGGAAGCCCACTTGACCAACCAACACGCACGTCTCTCGAAGACATCGACGGGTCGCCGCCTCCTTGCCCGACTGCACATCCAACACACCACTGTTATGGAGGAGCGCGTACGTATTCCATCCCAGTGGAGATGCACCCTCCACGTGCGCCCTCTTCCCGCGAACATGAACCGTGAGGACCATAATGGCCGGCGCCTGGCGCGAGCGGGAGCCCTGGCCCGCCACTATGGATTGAAACCCGGCGTATTTTACGTGGATGCCTCCGGCCCCCCTATTGGGTATGGTACACGGCCGCAGTCATCCACCAATCCAAAACAGTGCACGGTCTTACTTTCCGAGTCCGTGACATAACACACGCGGAGGAGGTCGCCATTGCGTTGGCTGCATCTGATTCCAATTCAAAAACAATTATTTCTGACTCGCGAGGGGCATGTCGGAACGTCGAGCAGGGCTGGGTACCGTATCTAGCCTACCGCATTCTCCAAAACAGCGTCTACACCGGGGACCCCGCGCACCGGTGTATCATTTGTGCTCCTGCTCACATGGGCCTTGAGGAAAATGAGGCAGCTGACGCCGGCGCCCGCGCGCTCTCTCACCGGACATTCCCCTCCGACCCTGACGATCAGGAACTCGAATTCACTCCCGCTTACTCCTTCAAGGACATTGTTTTACTTTATTAATCTGGCCACGGTCTTTATCCCCACCCGTGTAAAGGTCTCTCAAAGGCGGAGGAGCGGCTTCTGCTTCGCGTATACACTAATACTTTGCTGTGCCCGCCAGCAGCTCTCAAATACTTCGACCCTTCTTTCTCGGGCAGCTGTCCGCACAGTGCGGATAAGTCTTCGGAGATCTATCACGTGGTGTGGGCATGCCCCTACAACCCTGCTATCTCCAGTCATCCCAACCCAACCCGGGAGGACTGGGAGGCGACCCTGCTCGGCTGCTCTGACCTGCAGGCCCAACGGGCCCTGGTCGCGCGAGCCCGGGTGGCGGCTGACGCCACTGGGGTCCCGAAGTAGGGACCTCTACCTAGTACTTGTAAGGACTGGCCCCCTCTGGGTCAGCTCTTTCATAACCTCCGGAAGTATATGTGCACCTAAATGTTTTCTACCACATTTCTTAATTGCCCAGCTTACCTCTCTCGTCTAGAAACGTTAGTTCCCGAGAGCCCAGAAGAAAAGCGCACTCGACATGTGGGCGGTGCTATATGGGAAGCCATACTCTTGTAGATTCAGTCCCACACATATGGACAAGGGAATGCTATCGTCACATTCGAAGACCTGTTAAATGCTGTGAGTGGACTCATTGCGAGTGATCTCTGGACCAAAGTGGATGCTGAAGAACACGTACTTCGTCTATGCTTCAAAACCCAAGATCCTCCAGTTGTGCATTGTGGAGTGACAGTATGTTCAGACCTTTCTTTTAGACTGTACTTTGAGGAAAAGAGGGTATAAATAATAGTCAGCATTGTGTTTCCTTCTAGAAACTGTTACTTGAGACAGATGGACAAAGTTTTGACCGTGGGGAAGACTGCATCAAGAATGGTGCCAACAACGGATCGCGCCTTGTGATTATGCTGAAGCATGCGGTGTAACTTCTAGACCAATTACCATCCTCAGCCTTCCCACATGAGTGGCAGGTGGAAGTCGTTAAATTTGGGAAGCAGGAACTTCAAGTCCTCCTAAGCAAGACATCAACTTACCCAATGGATTTGCTTCTGTTCTGAAGTCTCACCTTCACAATGTCTCCTCATGCTTATAGATTCGTAAGAAGTGCAGAGGAGCTAAAGCTCCCACATCCCCACGCGCTAAGGTGCATATGTGCATCTTACCGCGTAAACCCATGGTTGCTTTCCTGTCTTATGCAAAAAGGTTGGCATCAACGCTAAGTCACCATGAGCGCTTCGTGACACTTATGGTAGATGAGATCAACTTGCAAGCATTGTTTGAGTAGAAGGGTGAATATGTCTCAGGTGCAGCAGCCAACAAAGAAAACGGAGTGGAGACTGCACACGTTTGCATGATGCGAAGCTGCCTGTCTTCCAAACAATATGTCGTGCAGATACTTCCGGTGGCAAAGATAGTAGCAGAACAGCTCCGTGAATTTCTTCATCTGCCGATACAGCCCCTGGAGGACTTTGGCATCCGAGTGGTTGCTGTTTTGTAAGACAACAACTCCATGAAACGCAAGGCTGTGCCATTTTTCACCAGTCCTCTAAAGATGAGCATTGTGTGCAATAACCCATCGGACCCTTTAAGACCGTCTTTTTTAATTCTGGACACAGGTCACGTCTTGAAGTGCATCCGTAACAACTGGGTGAACCGGCGTAACAGTGGAAGGTGTATCTTCTTTCCAGATTTCGATGCCCTTTCAGAAAGGCAATCTTTGCTTAGAGGTTTGCTTAGCACTCTGTGCAAGTTGTAAGAAGAAGAAAAAAATTAGCCACTAAGACTCGCTCCAACTTTGTCACCGAAGGCGATACATTCTTCCAATCTGGAGCGAAAAAATGTTAGGCTTGCTGTCAAGATCTTCAGCGGCTCGACAGCCGCAGCGATAAAGACGACCAAAGCGGCACTCGAACATACAAATGGCACATGAGAATTAACATTCTCTTGACATGGTGGTATATTGCCACGTATCATTGTAGTGTTTGTTCGTTCACGCTCAATGCTGCAGGAAAGGGTCGTTATCACTTTTGTTCGTGACGCGAGAAGCGACCAGACTAATCTCGATTGATCGCAGCCATGAAAGGCTGCATCTAGGTTTTTCCAGATTACTGTAGATGATCTTGACCTGTTATCTGGAAGTTTCCTTGCCGGCTTTAAATTTAGCGATGCCGCGAGCGGCGGACATTCGTAGTTCGACGACCGACGAGCACGTTTGTTGCTTGCGCCACCGCCGAGTGATTCAGTTCTTTTGCGGGCGCAAGTCAGCCCAAATAAAGAGCTTCGTTTCAAAGACTGGTTGGTGTCTTCCTGACCGCTGGACTGCCGTCACTACAACGTGACATCTGGTGGAGGTGCTGGGTTGCCTTTCATGTTTCGGAGACCCCCTACAAGTCGTGACGCCAGCCCTCTGAGCCATCTACCGCAGGACCTGAGTCCAGTCCACCGCGCAAGCCGACGCCTGCAAGGGGACGCACCTGAGTTCGGGATTCTGCTGGACCCAACCCGGAAGCGAAAGCCAGCAGCAACGTCTACCATGAGCTTGCCCTGGACGACCACTCCAATCATTTTTCTGCAGCCCCGGGTGCCACCAACCTTCGACGCTTCGCCTGGCGCCGACCCCGAAGAATGGCTGGAGCAGTTCGACCGTGTGGCTATCTTCAACAACTTGGACGATGCCACGAAACTTAGGTACGTCTTCTTCGCCTTGGAGGGACCAGGAACAATCTGGTTTGAGAATGAGGAAGCTAGCCTCACGAACTGGGAAACCTTCAAGGAGCAGCTTCTAAAGACCTTCACGAACGTCGTGCGAAAGGAGAGAGCCCAGCAGCTGCTACAGTCTCGCATACAACATCCAAACGAGAACGTTGCAATGTACACTGAGGAGATGAAGCGTCTCTTCCGGCGTGCCGACGGAAACATGAAGGAAGAAGAAAAAGTAAAGCTGCTTATGCGAGGAGTTAAAGAGCAACTCTTTGCCAGCCTCGTGCGGAATCCACCGAAAACCGTAACGGAATTCGTCGAAGAGGCAGCCACCATGGAAAAAACTCTTGATGCCCGAGCCCGCCAGTACGACCGCCAGCAGCGCGTTTTCTCAGCAAGCTGCCTGGACACCGCTAACAACAATGACCTGCGGGAGGTTATACGTCAAGTTGTGCGAGAGGAGCTCCGACGACTGCTGCCAACGGGAACGCAGCCGCAACTTTCATCGCTCACTGACGTCATCTGAGACGAGGTTCAACAGGCCTTGGGTGTGACGTCGACACCCATGCAGCCTCTGCAGCCTCCAGCAATGACTTACGCCGCAGCTGTGCGCCGTCCTGCCCCTCGACGACGGGACCCAAGCCCCTATCGCCCTCAGCCAGCTGCGTTGGACCGCCGCCCTCTCGCCCCAACACGCCCGTCCTACGAGCGTCGCACACAGCCGAGGAAATGCGACGAGTGGAGAACTCCCGACCAGCGCCGCCCACTATGCTTCCACTGTGGCGAAGCCGGCCACATGTTCCGATATTGCCCATAGAGACGAATGGGCATCCGAGGGTTCTCTTACGACGCCCCACGACCCCGACCCGGCCAGCGACCAGCCGAAATCGAAGAGTTTTTGCGTCGGGAAGAATGGTCATCGCCGAGCCGCCTATCACGTTCCCCGTCGCCATTGTCACCACGCTTTGTGTCTCTAACTGAGGTTACGCCGTGCGTGGACGCTCCCCCAGGCCCCGAAGGTTAAACTGAATAAAGCAGCCTCTGGTGGTGAGGTTCCTTCTAAGCGCAATGACAAAGATCCTCCATCGACGAGTACTCAAGACCATGCCTGAACTACGACGACGACACCGACGACGACGACGACGACGACGCGGCCAGACTTGAAGCTTTTACCGCTGCCCAGTGAAGTAACATCGGAGTACGCCCACCGCAGCCCCACTACTCGACGAAGCCGAGAACGGACACCGAAGACAACGTACAATACGAGAACGCGAACAAGTGATCTTGAAGTTACGGTCGACGGTCACGCGGTTACTGCCTTGGTCGATACGGGAGCTGACTACTCAGTCATGAGCGGGCCACTCGCTGTCCGACTCAGCAAAGTGACAACAACTTGGGATGGCCCGCTGATCCGCACCGCAGCTGGTAACCTTATTACGCCCTCAGGACGCTGCACCGCGAGAGTTACAGTAAATGGGTGAACCTATGCTACAACCTTCCTGGTCCTACAGAAGTGCTTGCGAGACGTGATTTTGGGAATCGACTTCCTGAATGAACATCGGGCGATCATCGACCTTCGATCCAAGTCGATCAAGCTTTCCACGGACAAAGCCATATCTGCCGCTACAACAGCGACTCATCGCATTGCCTTAAACGTCCTCGACGAAGCATTGAGCGTGCCGCCCCGATCAAGTGTCGTCGCCTGCATAGGTACTGGAGACATAGAAACTGCCGAAGGCGTCGTCGAAGGGAACACTCGTTACTCTTTGATCGAGGACTGGGCGTCGCAAGGGGAGTCGCCCAAATCCGAAATGGGCAAGCCCAGGTGTTGCTATCCAACTTCACCGTAGAATACCGGCTTCTAAACAAAGGTACGACGATCGCTTTCCTCGACGAGCTGGTAGACATCAGAGACGTATTTGCCCTACCCGACCAACCCGCAGAACCATCAGACCAAGGCCATCAACCCACGTTCGACATCAACCCGGCATTACCCCGGAGCAGACAAGACCAAATACGCAGTCTTCTTCAAAGGTGCAGCGATTGCTTCTCATCAGCATCGAATGTGCGACGAACCCGGCTTGCCAAGCACCGCATTGTCACAGACGAACACGCCCGACCACTGCGGCAGAGCCCCTACCGCGTATCGTCGATAGAACGCCAAGCTATCCGCAAGCAAGTAAAGGAAATGCTACATGACGACGTCATCCAGCCATCAAGGAGCCCCTGGGCAGCACCAGTCGTCCTAGTGAAAAAGAAAGACGGCACCCTTCGCTTTTGCGTCGATTACCGCCGCCTGAACAGCATTACGAAGAAGGATGCCTACCCCCTCCCCCGCATCGAGAATACATTGGACCGGCTGTGCAACGCTAAGTACTTCTCATCGATGAACCTGAAGAGCGGCTACTGGCGAATTGAAGTCGACGAAAGAGATCGCGAAAAGACTGCGTTCATCACACCAGACGGACTCTTCGAGTTCAAGGTGATGCCATTCGGCCTCTGCTCTGCCCCAGCGACGTTCCAGCGAGTAATGGATACGGTGCTCGCAGGCTTGAAGTGGCAGATTTGCCTCGTCTACTTAGATGACGTTGCCTTGTCCCCGAACTTTGAAGACCACCTCAGAAGGCTTCGGATAGTGCTGGAAGCGATCAAGTCTTCAGGCCTGACACTGAAACCGAAGAAGTGCCACTTCGCCTACGAGGAGCTGCTGTTCCTTGGTCACGTCGTAAGCAAGGATGGAGTTCGCCCAGACCCCCAGAAGACGGCTGCGATCGCAGAGTTTCCACAGCCTAATGACAAGAAATCTATACGCAGATTTCTTGGATTGTGCGCTTATTACCGGCGGTTCGTCAAGAACTTTTCGCGCATCGCTGAACCTTTGACCCAACTTACCAAGGCTGACGTGCCTTTTAAATGGGAAATGCCGCAAGAGGAAGCTTTCAACGAGCTGAAGCGCCGCTTACAGTCCCCTCCTGTGCTCGGGCACTTTGATGAAAACGCCGAAACCGAAGTTGATACCGATGCAAGCAGTGTGGGCTTAGGAGCGGTCCTCGTTCAGAAAAATGGCAGAAAGGAGAAAGTTATCGCGTACGCTAGCCGTTCACTGCCGAGAGCCGAAGCCAACTATTCGACGACAGAGAAAGAATGTCTCGCCATTATTTGGGCCACGTCCAAATTTCGCCCCTACCTATACGGACGACCATTCAAGGTTGTGAGCGATGACAATGCTCTGTGCTGGCTCGTCAATTTGAAAGATCCTTCCGGCCGCCTTGCTCGTTGGAGCCTGCGTCTTCGAGAATTCGATATAACTGTAGTCTAGAAATCTGGCCGCAAACATTCCGATGCAGACTGCCTATCGCGAGCCCCCCTAGACGCAGCACCGGAAGAGGAAGACGACGACGCTTTCCTAGTACCGGTAAGCGCCAGCAGTTTCGCGCAGCAGCAGCGCTCCGATCCTGAGTTGCAAAGCCTAGTTGATTATTTGAAAGGCAAGACCGCATCGCCTCCAAGGGGGTTCAAGCGCCAACTGTCGTCCTTCGTCCTTCACAATAATGTCCTCCTGAAGAAGAACTTCGCGCCCAACAGGACAGTACATCTTCTTGTCGTGCCCAAGAATCTTAGGCAAGAAATTATGCAGGCATGTCATGATGAGCCGACTGCGCGGCATCTCGGGATTGCTCGTACGTTGCACCGCTTCCAGGAGGAGTACTAATGGTCGCGGCCAGCTGCCGACGTTTCCCATTACGTGAAAACGTGCCGTGAGTGTCAGCGACGCAAAACGCCTCCGACTAGACCAGCCGGACTCCAGAACCACATACCACCTCCAACTAAGCCCTTTCAGCAAATAGGAATGGACCTCCTCGGCCCCTTTCCGACTTCTTCATCAGGTAACAAGTGGATCATCGTGGCCACCGACTACATGACCCGATAGGCCGAAGCAAAAGCGTTGCCTTGGTACCGCAACAGAAGTCGCAAAATTTTTTGTCGAACAAATTCTCCTGCGACACGGCGCCCCCGAAGTGCTCATCACAGACAGAGGGACGGCATTTACAGCGGAGCTGACGCAAGCCATTTTAAACTACAGCCAGACAAGCCATCGGAGGACAACTGCCTATCATCCACAAACCAACGGAATCAGAGAGCGTCTGAATAAGGCCATCGCAGACATGCTCTCCATGTACATCGAGCCGAACACAAGACGTGGGACTCCATTCTGCCCTACGTGATCTTCGCTTATAATACTACCGTCCAAGAGACAACCAGGTTTACCCCATTCCAGCTGGTATACGGCAGAAAGCCCACGACAACATGCGACGCAATGCTCCCGCACGTTTCTGACGAAGACAACCTCGACGTCGCCGCCTACCTTCATCGCGCCGAGGAAGCCCGAAGACTTGCGCGGCTTCGCATTCAAGACCAGCAGCACACCGACGCCCGACGCGACACGCATTACAAGCCAGGTGATCGTGTTTGGATATGGACGCCAGTTCGCCGCCGTGGATTGAGTGAAAAGTTTCTGCGACGCTACTTTGGCCCGTACAGGGTTATGGTTGGTTTATGGTTTATGGGATTTAACGTCCCAAAGCGACTCAGGCTATGAGAGACGCCGTAGTGAAGGTCTCCGGAAATTTCGACCACCTGGGGTTCTTTAACATGCACTGACATCACACAGTACACGGGCCTCTAGAATTTTTCCTCCAAATAAATACCAGCCGCCGCGGCCGGGATCGAATCCGCGTTTTTCGGGTCAGCAGCCGAGCACCATAACCACTGAGCCACCGTGGCGGCCGTACAGGGTTCTCCGTCGCATCGGTGACCTCGACTATGAAGTCATCCCCGACGGCACGACAGCATCTCAGCGACGCCGCACACGCCCGGAAGTCGTACATTTCGTACGCCCGAAGCCATATTATGAACGCTAAAAAAGGACTCGAAATTTGCATTCTCCGTGTTTATTTTCATTTTAAAGCATCGAGACGATGCTTCTTCGGAAGCGGGGTAATGCGACGTATCATTGTAGTGTTCGTTCGCGCTGAAGGCTGCAGGAAAGGGTCGTTATCACTTTTGTTCGTGACGCGAGAAGCGACCAGACTAATGTCGATTGATCGCAGCCATGAAAGGCTGCATCTAGGTTTTTCCAGATTACTGTAGGTGATCTTGACCTGTTATCTGGAAGTTTCCTTGGCGGCTTTAAATTGAGCGATGCCGCGAGCGGCGGACATTCGTAGTTCGACGACCGACGAGCACGTTTGTTGCTTACGCCACCGCCCAGTGATTCAGTTCTTTTGCGGGCACAAGTCAGCCCAAATAAAGAGCTTCGTTTCAAAGACTGGTTGGTGTCTTCCTGACCGCTGTACTGCCGTGACTACAACGTGACAATATAGTGGACGTCAAGACACTGTTCAAAGGACAACGCTTCCGAGACACATTGCAAGAGCCCGTAAACACACTGCCTTGCGACCAGAGTGAGTTTTTGAACAAGATTGCAGACTGGTTGGACCACTTGGTGAGATTGAAACATGATACTGGCAAGTTGACCCGACAAACGCATACAGCACCACGTCATAACTTACATGCTCTTGTTGAGGTGTCCACATACTGTTTTGAAGAGCTCAGCTTCATGTTTGTTTTACTTGGAAAGCTTCGAACAGACTGCTGGAGGACCGGTTTGGCAGATACAGGCAGTTGTGTGGAGCTCAGTACCCCTTATTAAAACGCGAGATATGTGAATGTAAGCGGAAGCTGAGACTCCGAATGCTTCTGGACTTGCCGGAGCTAGATGCCGTTGCACCTTGTGATTCTACCACTCATCTGCAAGCTAGTGTCAAGGTGTTTGATGTTGCGCTGACGGAAGATGATGTGCAGCAAAATGAGCCTATCTTACCAGTCATAGCGTATGTTGCTGTGTATTGCGCACATGATGCAGTTAAGAAACTCCTCTGCCATTCTTGTCGACAAAACTTGATTCTAGACAATTGGCCCATTGAATTTGACGATGATGCCCTAATTCAAAATGCAACGCAGGTTGGACTAAAGATTCCGCGGGCAGTGTTTGTACACATCGTGCTCACAATGGGAATTGTACTGTGCAAAGTACGCAGCATCCTTCTTTGTGTGTGCGAAGCAAAAAAGTTCTCGTGAGCCTTACGACTCCCCTTGTCGAATGCAATGAAGATCTGGACATCTGTGATCGTGGCTAGTCACCCGAACTAGTATTGGGTTATGCTCTCAGTGCTGCTGACAACACCTTGCTGTACAGCGTGTGCTACATTCAAATCAACAAACTTACGGGGAGTAACAGACCAAGACAGCGAAACGCAAATTTAGAACTTTCGAAGCATAATCTGCTTGCTCATGAGTTATGGTGCATATTTTTGTCATATGTAGTAGATAAATGTGCTCTCAAATGAAAATACCGGTTTCGATTAAGGTTTAAGCAAATGATAGTGCGTGAAGCTGAAAATTTCCTCGTAACTTTACTTGTGCCGCTGAATGAAATGCCAAGTGGGCTATATTCAAATTTTCAGTTACTTCAACAGGCCGCCGATATAAGGTAGCACAAGCATACCTCGGTGCATCGCTAGAACTGCAAATTTTAGATGGCAGCTCCAAGAGCGACACAGGATCAAAAAAAAAAATTGGCTGAGGCTTATCTAAGGTTAAGCCTGGATATCCTGAAGCGAAAAGCTTCGGTGATCCGCGGTAAACACGCGCTTGCGGCGAACGTCAAACGATGATGCATAGAGCGCGGCAGCGTGCGCCTGTTCTATGGGCAAGCGCGCCTTATATACATACCCCTCCTTTCAAATGCGCACTGCGCACGGCTGCGGCGAAAGGTCAAACGGTGGCAAGGAGGAGAAGCGGCCGCGCACATGCGTAGTAGCCTGCGCCGTGCGTGACGTCACTCGTGCTCCGACATACGCGGGCTCACGCGAAGCGCGGTGTTGACTACCGTAGTGAAGCTTTTCGCTTCAAGAACCGCGGCCGCGTACGGGGAAGCCGAATTTCCGGGTCTCAGTACGATGACCTCACACAGGCATGCACAGGCCTTGAGTTTAGGGCGGTGTTGACTCAGGCCGCCGAGATGACGCGAAATTTAGAAACCAGTGGCATGAAATAGGAGCTGTCACAGGTCACGTAATGTTTGCAGGAGAGTGGACGAATAACAGAAAGAGACGCGGGGCGCGAAAACCGCATCCGCTAGCGAAGCTAGTTCCTTTGACTTCCTGCACACGTACCTCGCAGGTGCGGCGGAATTCCCTGCGATGTCATTACTGGCTGACCGCAATGCAACGGCAGTATTCCAGAATACATTCACCAAAATTTTCAGCAACCGTTTGTTGCACAGCATTCCGGGTGGTGTCATACCATTTTACATAGAATGCTTTTAGCTCCCGTTGTCGGCAGTGTGGTGACGTCACGCCGAGACCGACAGCCAACATGCGGGCACTGAATTCCACTCATCCGGGAACTGAAACGAGAACATCCCGGGACCGTACGGGATTTAACGAGACTCATACGTGATCTGTTGGGGGCTTTGAGAGAGGGCCGCTTAGAGCAAGAGGGGAGCTCCAGGGCGAGAAGGGCTTTGGCAGGAAAAACTGCTTCCGCGCCGTCCCCAAAGATGGCGCTGCGGTCCCACACTCACGCGTGTAAAAGAACGGCCGCTGGGCCTTCAGCCATGACGTTTCCCCCTTTGGCAGCCAGATGTATATACGCTCGCGGAGTGTTCGAACGCGCTGCATATACATTCTTGGCAGGCCTGCGTCTCGTTGTGTCCGCGTACGCTTCTGCATCGTCCTGCATTTCAACGCCGGCACCGTAACAGCTGCTAAAGCCGAGCAATGAAGCCTGATGAAAGAGGGGTAGGATGCGTCTTGCGGAAAGAGATCGCTTTGCGAGTGATACGCCGCAGCAGAAGACTGCTCGCCCCTGCCGGCAACGCCATGATTATGCGGCCGCTCCCGAAAGCGACAAGGACTCCACGGTTCGCGGCTGCCTACCTAAGCCCGCACTATTGCAGGCGATCGCTTAGACGCAACAAGAGTGTGGTGTGGTGTGGTTTGTTGAACACTAGACCCATTTCAAGATTTTGACTAGTACCATCTACAATCCAATATGTTATGCCCGTACACATTTCATGCTTACTCTGCTCTCGGTTACGGGAGAGGCAGAGATTTTTTTATTTGCATAAAGCCTACATGTTTTATGGCGAAAGCCTTTAATGCCTCAAAGAAGCAAGCTTCTAGACAAGTTAGATAAAACGAAAGGTAAATGCTCAAATTTTAGCGCACCTTCCTGACTGGTGTGAAAATTCCCATGCACGGCTTAATTGTGTTTTCCGGATGTTATGAACTTTCCATACTTTAAAGCTCCTAGCACCGGGAGCAGGTAATATTGCCAGGAACTTCCTAACGAGAGCAAAGAGAAAAGTCATAAATATGTTAATTAGAAATTACATCTGTCACACTAATTACGAATTCTGAAGAATAATTAACCACTGACTCAATCTCAGGGTCACAATCTAATAAAATAAAAAAGCTTTAGATGGGCGATAGCTTTAAATAAATGATATGAGCGAGGCCAAGCTTTGAATTAAAAGATCATGATCATTTAGCAATAATCAGAGTATATCCAAATCCTTTGCACATTACAGCCTACAGCTCTCATGCGTCAAATTTCATAACATTTACGGCCTAATTTAAAGATTTGAGGAAAAATTATTCTTGGAAGGAAAATTATTTCATAGTATTCGCCTCATCAACGTACGATGTGAGAGTCAAAATAAATTAAATAAATGGGTATCATTCCTTATCACAAGCAATGAAAATGAAAAACTGGCAAAATCTTTATTTTTCAGCTCTGCTCTCTGCTATATATAAAACGCCTTCAAAATATATACCTGGGCCCATCATAAGTATCAAGCTTGTTATACTTGGCTATAATGAAAAGAGGTTTGATTCCTGCTCTTCGGCTGCAAGTTGCTATTGTTTTAGTGTGAGTATACTAATCATAGAAGGAGACGCAAAAACGGAGCAACACTTTTATTGCATGCTTAGGCAAATAACAAGCACAGACCTTGCAGGAAGATAATGCGGAATCCTCAACTTAATGTTCTTGTCTATAGTTTTTATTAGGTGTTGGTGTGCAACAGTTACGCACAAATTTACTACGTTACTTTTTGAGATATTTTCCGGTGTTGCCACTACTCCGAAAACTAAACTAAAATAAAAGCAAATTATCTATATAGAATGGCGACATTTTTTAAAATTCTTTCTTCCCGCGTCTATGCACATCTACCTACAATGGCGCCTAACCTGAATGCGATTAAAAACATAAGTGGATTTTGGACCAATCTATCCCCTTAATAGAAAAGGACCACTTAGTTTCTCTCAAAATAGGAGAAAAAAGGATCTTCTTCCTGGGATAATTAAAAATTGCTGTAATATTGCATGAGTCGCCGTTTGTCACAAAAGAGCCAGTTCGGTTGCGACGACAGACTACTGTGTTTTAATACAGAAGGTGCGTGCCTTTGCGAGAAAACATTCTTTAGTTACACAAATGATTCGTAGTTACAGATAGGTGGGGTCCCAAAATGCTACAAAAATCCCGGCTATAACACAAAACTATTTTGTTCTGTTTCGCAACAGTACATTGGCTTAACCAGAGGTTCTCCTTATCAAATCTAAGAGGCTAAGAAATCGGTAGATTCATGGAAAACATGTGATGCCAGAATTTATTTGCGCGCAACACAATTGCTTCAGCAGTTCAATTTGCATTTGGTTCAATTTGCAATCGCTCCGATATGGAAAAAGCTCCGGCACATCACTGAAGTCCTCAACTCTAACACTCATATCTTTAGTATCATGGACAGTAATAAAGATTGAATATTTCATTTGGTGAAAATCAATTGAATTCTTGAAATTTTGTCAGATGGATTCACATGTGGCTGTTTCCCTGGTGGTTTCAGATCTTGTTCTTATGTAAGTTTTTGATCATATCTTTTGTAGGGTGACATTTAAAGCCGGAGAAGTGTAGCCCACTTTGTTGCAAATATAATGAAATATAGTACAAATGTTCATAAGCCGATTTCATGCAGAGCTCGACTATTTTATACTGAAAGCAGTTCAAAGTACTCCAAAGCATTAGACAGCGGGCCACATTGATAGGACAAGAGGTCATCATTAAATATGTAATATGATTCAAAAGAAGTAACATGATTCAAAAGAAGAAAGAATACATTCGGCTGTAAGAGGACATCGCCTTTCTTGCGGTTTTACGCCAAGTAAAAAAAAAATAACGCTAACCAATTCTACGTTTCCTTTTGTCTTGCAGAACAAACCTTTGCTACCCTCTTGGCGCCATTGCCCAGCAATGCCAGCCTGCGGTAAATTTTTTCTTCGATATAATTTTTAGTACTCTTTAAACCTAGCGTAATTAGTTAATTATAGGCAAAAGTGTTGAAATTGCATCGAAGTAGCGCGGACATCGATAAAGCCACAAGAACGGTGTGACTTCACATCCACTGGATGTCGTCATTGTCAAAAGCATTTGCTTCCATTGTTAACATAATGCCCCGAAAAATTTTTCTGCAGTTCATTTGAAAGGGTCGATAAGCTTAGAAAAAGCTGTGACCTCACTAAACGACCGTAATGCTTCTCGGCTTAATCGTTCTCGGTAAACTTGCTGCTGTTTTCAAAGCGAGACCATGGTTTCATTGGAAATATGGGCAATCGACGCTCACCAGTGGTATATTATAGAGCTGGTTGGTTGGTTGGTTTATGGGGTTTAACGTCTCAAAGCGACTAAGGCTATGAGAGACGCCGTAGTGGAGGGCTCCGGAAATTTCGACCACCTGGGGTTCTTTAACGTGCACTGACATCGCACAGTACACGGGCCTCTAGAATTTCTCCTCCCAAGAAATTCCAGCCGCCGCGGCCGGGATCGAACCCGCGTCTTTTGGGTCAGCAGCCGAGCACCATAGCCACTGAGCCACCGCGGCGGCTATATTATAGAGCTGCCTTTGCCGCCAGAGCTATTATGAGCGTGATATTATATGAGCTTAAAAGTAAAAATGCAATTTTGGGATCGCGTGGCTCTCCTTCTCGGTTGTCGAAGAGTTGTCTTCAGCCTCTCATAAAGAGCGGCTTCCTTAGGCAAACACTGGGTGCGTTCCAATTCTCTAGACGCCCAACAAGACGTCTAGTGTGACGTCTAGGAAGCCGTCTACATGTCTACATATTGGAACGTGTCTACTTCACGCGCCGCCTTGCGGCATATAAACTGAACTAACATTTGCGAATAGTTGCACTAATATGTTCTTAAGAATTCTTAATAAAACAAGTTAAAAACGCGCTGTTAGTAGTTTGCTAGTTGTTATTTTATTTT
Source organism: Amblyomma mixtum (assembly GCF_055824585.1). Taxonomy (NCBI): domain Eukaryota; kingdom Metazoa; phylum Arthropoda; class Arachnida; order Ixodida; family Ixodidae; genus Amblyomma; species Amblyomma mixtum. The sequence continues at coordinate 89,626,011 of NC_143012.1, forward strand.
TTTCTGCAATAATGGTGCGTTCATCGCCACCGCTTCAGCAGACGATCGCACCTGCATAGCAGACGATCTCACCCGCACGATTTCCTCTCGCGCGATTCACAAATATAATCGTAGGTCCACAAAGACGGCTTTATTTGCCGCCAGTTCCTATAAAAATCAACTTAACGGAATGACTGACACTTGAAAGATGGTGCGTCTCCGGGCTCCAGTGCCCGCCAAGAGCACGGCTCACTCAGCTCTGACTGCACCAACTGCTCCGCCATCTTTGGACAGGAAGTTAGCCTGCATCGATGTGGACTTCGGCGAAGCAGTCTTCTTGGACGGCTTCGTGAAAAATGGAACGCGTCTCAAAATGGCGGCTGTCCGGCAAGACGTCTAAGTAGACGTCTACTCGGGAGTATTGGAACGCACCAACTGTCTCTATCGCATCCTTCTTCTGGACGAGTACGACGGCCGGACCTGCACTGATTTCGGCATCTGCTTCTTCTTCGAAATACCCGACGACCAAAGGGGACTGTAATCGGCGCTAAAGTTCAGCGAAAGCTTTACGTTGCGGAGCATCCCCTTTGAATTTCGGAATCGCCGACGCGAATTGCGTTAAAGGGTCGGCGATCCAAAAAATGTTAACAAGCCGTCGGTAATACGGGCGCAGTCCCAGGAATACGCGCAGACCTTTATTGCCTGCCGGCTGCGGAAACTCTCTAAAAGCTGCTGTTTTCTGCGGGCCATTGCGTAACGCATCAATGCTTACGATATGGCCAAGAAGCAGCTGCTCCTGCTAGGCAAAATGGCACTTCTCGGGCTGCAAGGTTAACCCTGACGACTTGATTGCTTTCAACACCGTTCAAAGGCTTTGCAGGTGGTCATCAAAGTTCTAGGTGAATGAAACGACGTCATCTAAGTACAGTAAACAAATGTCTCACTTCAGGCCTGTCTTGACTGCTTCCGTAACCAGCTGGAACGCCGACGATGCTGAACAGAGTCGAAACAGTTACACCAGGAACTGAAAGATGTAATTCGGCGTGATGAATGCGGTCTTTTCTCAATCTCTTTTATCCGTTTCAATTTGCCAGTAGGCGCTTTTGACATTCATCGAAGGAAAGTACTTTATGTTGCACAGAGATTAAGTGTTTGGTTTAGGTTGGGTTCATGGGGGTTTAGCGCCCCAAAGCGACTCAGGCTATGAGAGACGCCGTAGTGAAGGGCTCCAGAAATTTCGACATCCTGGGGTTCTTTAACTGCGCTGACATCGCACAGTACACGGGCCTCTAGAATTTTGTCCCGAAATTCGACCGCCGCGGTCGGAATCGAACCCGCGTCTTTTTGGTCAGAAGCCGAGTGCCATAACCACTGAGCCACCACGGAGACAGAGGTTAAGTGTGTCGTCGATGCCGGTGAGGAGGTATATATCCTACTTCGTTATGATAAAAATGAGTCGTCTTTCTTTCTCATAAAAAAAAACTAGTCTCACCAAGGACCTCATCGACGGTCGGATGATGTCGTCGCGAAATAGTTCTTCCATTTGGCCACGAATGGCTAGGCGTTCTCGAGCCGACAGAGATTAGTTCATTAGCGGATACATCAAGAGTGCTCGCTAGCTACAAAATTCGTTGGAGGCACTTAGATATCTCTGAAGTGCGGGAAGGCGATAGCCGTTTGCGACTCATTCCAGTGATTTGAATTTGCCACGCTTGAATTCATTTTGGGGAAGAGTTGGGGATAAGAGTTAATGAAGAATACCTGAGTAATTTGCGATTCGCTGATGACATTGCCTTGTTAAGCCACTCAGGACATGAACTGCAAAGCATGATCAATTAATTAGACAGGCAGAGCAGAACGGCGGGGCTAAAAATTAACATGCAGAAAACCAAAGTAATGTTCCACAACCTAGGAAGGGAACAGCAGTTAGGAATTGGTAGCGAGGTGCTGGAAGTAGTAAGAAAATATGTCTACTTAGGGCAGGTAGGACCGCAGATCCGGATCATGAGAGGGAAATAACTAGAAGAATAAGAATGGGGTGGAGTGCATATGGCAGGTTCTCTCAGATCATGAATGACAGTTGGCTAATATCCCACAAGATAAAAGTATACAACAGCTGTATGTTACCGCTACTCACCTATGGGGCAGAAACGTGGAGACTAACAAAGAGGGTTCAGCTTTAGTTAAGGACAACGCAGCGAGCTATGGAAAGAAGAATGATAGGTGCAACGTTAAGAGATCGGAAGAGGGCGGAGTGGGTGAGGGAACAAACGCGGGTTAACGATATCGTATTTAAAATCAAGACGAAGAAATGGGCCTGGGCAGGGCATGTAATGCGAAGGCAAGATGACCGCTGGTCCTTAAGGGTAACGGAGTGGATTCCAAGAGAAGGCAAACATAGCAGGGGACGGCAGAAAGTTAGGTGGGCGGATGAGATAAAGAAGTTTGCGGGGATACAGTGGCCGCAACTGGCAAAGGACGGGGTTAATTCGAGAGACATGGGAGAGGCCTTTGCCCTGCAGTGGGTGTAGTTAGGCTGATGATGATGATGAATTCATTTCACGATAGAAGAGCACAGCCTAGAGAGAGGAAGCGATGACGTCACGCTGCTCATGCGCAGCGCGTCGGCAGTTGTTCCTTGGCGGCGAATCACACTGCTTTGACGTCAACATCGTCTGATGTGACGTCATCATCTAGTTTTCTTTTTTGAGCAATTTCACACAAAATTATAGATGTTTTAGAGATCTTAAGTACTAACTACGCTTAATTACACAATTTTCAATCTAATTTGACACAAATCCGGCGTTTTTCCGCCCATTCTGTGACAATTTTCACTATGCTGTGACGACTTCCGGTGGATGTGACGTCACACCATTCCCGCCGCTATATCGACGTCCGCGCAATATCGACGAAATTTGTTGTTTTTTTGTTTTCGCTATCATAGGCTATAAATAATTAACTATTCACTATACAGTCATCAAACTTGGCGCCATGGTTTCACTTTGTCCCCTCTATCTGGTGCTACTGATCGTCTTCTCCTATTAGCTGCGGTCGTCGATGAGTCACCCCAGGCGCTGGATCTAACGCCAGACAGACGGACGGAAGAATGTGCCGTTAAAGGCTTTCGCCTTAATTCATTCGTTGTTAATTAGCGTTTGTCTGACGACGAAAAGCATTCACTGAAACTTCGAAAACAACTTCGATCTGGTTTTGTATGTTTCGGGGCTGTGCTGGATGGACGTGAAAGGCAGGCGTGTGGTCTTGGCTTGCCTACTATTTTGCGGAATTGTCGGAGAGCGTGATGGCATCTGGTATGTCGATTACTTCAATCAGGAAAGCAGTCGGCATGCCTGTGGTGAGGTCCCGGCATTCTTCGCTACAGGTTTTTGCCAGCACCACAGCCAATCCATTGTCTATCCATCGAAGACTTGGCATCCCGAAGTCTTCGGTCCAAGAGGAACGTCGTGTTTCCCGTGATGATTTCTTCAGTGACCGTTCAGTGACACAATTGGGAGGGATGACGCTTCACTAGGGTGGGACGCTAACTTCTCCGTCGATGACACCCAGGAGTACGTAACGCTTCCGGGTTGTCTTGGAAGATAAGGTTTCGTCCACCTAAAGCGGGAGAACGAAGGTCGTTGATGGATTGACGCTGAGTCAGAAAGTTCATGCCCAAATTAACAATGCGGAAACAGTGCTGCTGGTCCACGAAGTTCGCGGGGTACGTGCGTCCGTTGACCGTCATTTGAGGTAGAGCATCGTTCCTATGGAGAATAATATGTCCTCCAGCGCTGTAGGTTTGCCGATTGTCTCAAGCCACCGTGGCTTTAATCATCTGGGCAGCGAAGGGCCCGCAGATGAGGAACTGTTCTGCTCTCGTGTGTCAGTTTCGGTTTCAGTTAATTTCCCACAACAAGTACAGGGCATGTACGAGGTGTGGCGAGGGTGACGGGATAAAAGCTGCGTCAAGGGCAGCTTGACTGGCCCCGTCTCCCCAAACAACATGGCAGCAAGCACGACAGTTCGGAAGTACAGTAAATATATATGACGGGAAGAATAACAAGGAGCAATCATATTGGGCCCCGCCGCGGTGGCTCAGTGGTTATGGCGCTCGGCTGCTGCGCCGAAAGACACGGGTTCGATCCCGGCCGCGGCCGCCGAATTTCGATGGAGGCGAAATTCTAGAGGCCCGTGTACTGTGCGATGTCAGTGCACGTTAAAGAATTCCAGGTGGTCGAAATTTCCGGAGCTCTTCACTACGGCGTCCCTCATAGCCTGAGTTGCTTTGGGAGGCTAAACCCCAATAAACCATTTCGCATTGGGAAAAAAATATACAGGGCAAGATAAGTGCAAAAACAGTGAATCAGTGCATTAGTTAAAGATACAATCAAATCGTACAGCACGGGTTAGTTAATAGTGTGGAATAATTTTTTCTTGGTTAGAACCCGCAGCTGCTCTTCCGTTAGCTTATATTTGTTTAGTGTTGATCAAGATGGGCAACTTCAGGGTATCGAACATAATATCAAAGTCGTTGGTTCTCGCTCTCAGGTTGCTGTTGGCCTCAGAGGCGAATCACGGCTCCTTCGAGAGCGACAATCGTCGTCCGCCCAGATGGGAGACAGATGGGAGAACGCCGTCCTCCCATCTGCCGAATGAGGCCACGCACTCGAATAAGCCAAGCCATTCCCGGGCATCTTCCTATGAAAATCCACTAAAAATTTAAGAGTTATTAGGTCAGTGAAGAAACTGCAAGTATCCCTAGGTTTCACTCTTTATATTCAGGAGGAGAGTGCTTGAAGGCTGGGCACTTCCAGCAGATGGCACGTGGTGGTGACAACGCCGTGAAGAATGGACGCGCTGATTGGCATGGAATCTAAAGTTTTTAGCAACGCAACAGCGTTAAAGAGCTTGTGCTACAGAAAATCTGGCGTCGGCGTTGCTGTCTTCGGTTTCACTTACGGTGAGCGAAGTATCCACGAAAAATTCCCAGAGAAACAACCTACTAGGCAGGTGGGGCCACCTAGGTCACGTGACCTTGTGGCGCGCAACCACTGAGCCACCGCGGCGGGGTACAACTGCAGAATAGTAGTACAGAAAGACTAGAGTTGCACGGTAAAATGGTAGAAAAGAACAGCAAAAATCTGTCGTTAAAACAAGAACAACAAAATATTTGGCCACAATTTTGACATGGTTTTGTTTTTTTTTACGACTCGGATGTACGACCAGCGCCGTTCTTTCTTAAATTTCCTTCCGGGTTGTGTTTGTTTCCGCTACTTTCAGCCGTCAAATATAATCGCTGTCGCTGTCAAACGCTTGTGTAAATGTGCGTTACATTCAGATTAGATGACACAGCGTCCTAGCAGTAAATTATCGTCTTCAGTTCTTCTAAAAAATGCGTACCCGAAACTAATAAGTTCTGTTAGTGTAAAACTACTGCAATATGCATGCTAATTCACTCTGTTGTTTCTTTTAAGGAGTGCAAGTCTGAAGAAAACGGAAAATGCGGCCAATCAACCGACAACGGGAAAATGATTTGCAATAGAACTGACAATAACCAGCCTGCTGACAATGCTGTGCCAGGCCCGGGATTTGTTTTAATAGACGGGAACAAAGAACCTAGTACACTTGGTCAAACAAATGATACAGACGTCGCAAAAGGAATTTCTAACATTTCTGCGCAGACGCGGCTTGCTCCGGAGCTCTCAGCGAATATAACAAGCGCAGAGATTTTGCATCCTGATGCACACACAGCGCATAATCAAACCAATGCAACGGACTCAGTGAAAGACGCTACCAACAGTACTGGTGGAAACAAACAATCTACTAATCAAACCAGTGCAACGGACATCGTGAAAGACGCTACCAACAGTATTGGTAGAAACAAACAATCTGAGAACAGTACTGGCGGAAACAAACAATCTGAAACTACACCAGAATGTATTCCGAAGGGTACACCGCAGACGCAGCAGTCACCTAGAACACCTGGGCAAGAGTCCCCTGCACATACTACAACTCAGCCCTCCCCACCACATTCTGGAGGTGGTGTGCAAGGAACGCACGGGCAAGGAGGAGGTTCTGTTTATCACGGGTCTGCAGGAGGGTTTCCACCTCATGGAGTGATTCGAACTGGGGACACGCGAGCAAATGGAGGAATGGGCGTACTAGGAACGGCGGCAGTGGGGGCAATGGGAGGACTGGCAGCTGGAGTAATAGGGTCGCAACTTATGCGCTCCGGAAGTGGGAGTCCAGGAGGCACGGTAACGACTCCATTTGTTGGTGGACCGATGCAAATGGGATCAACAGGTATGGGGACTCCTTTTGTTGGATATGGTGGGCTGCCATATGCATTTCCGCAAACACCAATGTCGGAGGCTTCACCGCAGGCAGCACCTCCGGTAGCAGAACCGGCGCAAGGATCTCCTGCACCTTCATTCTCATCAAGTCCACCTGCGCCTCTTCCAAACAATCCAGCACAACCTGCTAATCCATCGTCTGTATCTGTCGGAGCTGCGCCCTCATCACCACCACATGGAGGCAAAACGCCACTTGAGCGACCTAGGAACCCACCTACATCACCGTCAAATACAAAGCCATCCTCTGCATCCCCACGGAGTCCACAATTGTCTGCAAGGCCTCCGCCGCCACGGCCGTCTCGGCCTGCACTAATGCGGCAACAGGGTGGCCGATTTTCAAGCCCCCAAGCTCGCCCTAGAGCTGTTCACCGAAGAGGCTGAACTGCCTTATCGTGTAATAAATATCCTTCACAACACCAAAAATCATCTTTTGTTGTTTTGTTTAATCGGATGAAACACAAGGCAGTCTGACAAGAAAAATCAGTATGACTTCATCTTTGGTCGCAGGCGCGAAAAAAGACGCAACAGAAGGCAGTAAGACGGGACGAAGCGCCTCCCGTAGGCGCTTCGTCTCGTCTTACTGCCTTCTGTTGCGTCTTTTTTCGCGCCTGCGACCAAAGACGAACAGTTACCAACTTGCCCAGCAAGACGTTCTTTTAAGCAGTATGACTTCTTTACACAGTTTAGTTTAAATGTTGTCAGGCTTTGTGCATCACCGAGGTGGCCTATACAGAGTGGGAATATTTAGTGCAATATAACCTACCGAACGTGATGCTATTTTGCAGACAGTTAATTTCAAAATTTTGTCGGCAAGTTCAGCAAGGCGTGATTTCAGAAACCATTTCGTGAGAGGAGGGTCTCAGCAATTTCACTCCTTGTGGAAACTCCAAGAGGAGCAGTTCCACAAAAGATTCCGAACCTACGCTTGGGTTACGCAAAATAACGTCCCAGATGTGTTTAGAATAACTGTTACCTCATTAATCAACTAAAGGTACGGTGCTAAAATATAAAGACTTTAAACAGGCAAGAGAAGTGACACTTCTCTACACTGACTACACTGACAATTCAATAAAATCAGAATTCGTCTGGTTGTTAGCAATACAGGGCATAAGTAAGCACCAAGACAGGTTAAGTCGCTGTTATAACAAGCCAGAAATGAAAAACAACAAATCATCTGAGTAATATCTACACTAACAGAGAAACTCCCAAAGGCGCAACAGTGAAAGAACCGATAGAGAGAAGTCAGGGGCCAGTTATTGCGAACGTCGTTTTTTGTCTCGAATGAGGTTGGAGCTACCGTCAAAATATTTAACAGGGCAACGAAACTGGGTCTCAGATAAAACGAGCAACTATGGTCGCACTCCTCTCAAAACAATCAATAAAAATCCAAAAAGGAAAATTCCAAGTACAAGTGTAAAAAGCTCCGGCAAAAAGCTCAGATATAAAAGTCACAATTGTAAGGGTTCGGTAGCGTTCGCGGGGGTCATCGGAACGCGGCCGGGGGTGCTCAAAGCGAAGCGTCTCCTTTCTTGGAACGCGGCCGCTCGCGAACGCGCCGGCAGGTATACGGGTGTCCCCCCACCCGCGGTACTGATTCGCACACGTGCTGGCATGGATGTCTATTTGTGTTTGTTTTTATTTTGTGGTGGAGAGAGTGCTCTACCTTACGGAAGCTGGAGGGCTCGCCATGCCCTGGATGAACCAATGATGTTAAGAGCACAACATGATTGGAAGCTGCAAATGTGGGCCGGGCCTTGATGTCTTTAAAACCGGGCTCCGGTGCCAGAAAAAGGGTTCTGCGCTAAGGTGAGATGCAACGCATCTTCGGCAACGCCGAGTTAGGGGCTTCCCCTAGTATTAGCCAGTTCCGCCCTTTTTGTTGTTTGTCCTTGTGCCGTTAATTTGTCTCGAGTGTCTAAACTTCTGTACGCTGTAAATATCTGTACATAAACCTCAGTTATTGCCTTTTTTTATCCCTGCGTGTCAACTGATCACAAGAGCGTCTCTGACGTGGCACCCCTGGTGCGAAGAGCTTCAGTCTTCGAGTTATCAACCGTCTCTGGCGGTGCACCTGTGGTGCAAAGAAGAAGAAGAAGAAGAACCTGAAATTTACTACAATAATGAACAACCGCTCATTCGTAATAAACAGAGAAAATAATACCTAAAAAAGAGCTTCGTAAACTCGCCTGTGCGTTAAAAAACAGCTCTCACTTCTCGCTAACACTGAGCCCGGAAAGCGTCTGGGAGGATTAGGGACACTGCCGCAGAAGAATTGTCGACCTAGTGAGCAACGGTGAAGGCAGCATTGAAACTACACGTAACCGCCGGCCAAACGCACCCCGACAAACTGCAAGACACAGACGATCTGTCAGTTCATGCCTGTTTGTGTCCTACCTGGGTTAAAGCTCCTTAAGTGTAAAGACAAGGGTGTTGGGGATAATGTGGAGGCAACGCTGAAAGAGAAGCGATACGCACAGTCGGTGATTAGCCAATGGCGCCCATCTAAGAAGTTTGAACAGTCATGTGGTATGCCTTGCTGGCGTATCCGGTCAGGTGGCATGCGTCGCCAGCCAAATTGGTTGTCTACACTGTGCGTTGCTGCCACGTGCGGCTGTGCGTTGCAATAGCTTCGCCGCTGAAGAAAACAAATCTTATCGAAAATACATGTGATACATAGCTGGCCGGACACTATGTCGCAAACTGTGTATGTAAATACTATGCCGCATACTGTGCCACTGGGAATGGCGTCGCCATTTGCAGATGTAAACGCCGACATCGCAAACACCTACTGAAGAAGTTAGAGTGCGCAATATATGAAGCACTCCCACACTGCCCAGGAATGTGATGATGACGAGAAGGTCGACCAACCACCAGTGGCTGTGAACGTTTCAAACACAACTAGTTGCCTTGGTTTGATTTAAATTTATTGGGGTTTAACGTCCCAAAGCGACTCAGGCTATGAGAGACACCGTAGTGGAGGGCTCCGGAAATTTCGACCACCTGGGGTTCTTCTTTAACGTGCACTGACATCGCACAGTACACGGACCTCTAGAATTTTGCCTCCATCGAAATTCGGCCGCCGCGGCCGGGATCCAACCCGCGTCTTTCGGGTCAGCAGCCGAGCGCCGTAATAACTGAGACACCGCGGCGGGTTCTAGTTGCCTTGGGTACCTAACGCACCTTGTTTTCAGTGTGAATATCGGCGAGCACATGACCGCTTTGGAGAGCTTAAAAAGTTTCATGGTAAAAGGTGCTCCGGAGAAGGAGACGGGCAAAGCGTTGTTTCCTTAAAGAAAATTAACTCCTCACTGTATTCTTAGCTTTAAACCGGAAAGCCTTCTTACTGTAAACATCTGATAAAACGAAAAAAGTTCGCGCTGCCGTTTAGCTTGTATAAGCGGGTTCGGTTGTACGCTACAAAAAATGTGACTACAAGTGTTTCTGAAAATGGTGAAAAACATTTTACTCACTCAAACCCTCACCAGTCATGCAGTCATTGCAGAACTAATGTGTACAAGCGTCTTATTTAAAAATACAGTAATATACGTAAACCGTCTCCGCAGCCACCTCAGTCGTCCAAAAATAAAAATAATACCTCGAAAAGAAAGTGTTAGGCAGGGAGATACGATCTTTGGAATGATATTCACCGCTTGTTTAGAGGAGGTCTTCTGTGGCCTGTATCGCACATTAAACATGAAACTACTGAAATGATGGTTTCAAAGGGATGCACACCGTTTCGATTCTCATCCTCTACCAAGGTATTCCGTCGCTGGGAAATAAAACCGGCTCATCCACTGATTGCATACCCGTCGCCAATCGAGGAGAGATAAGCGCAAGGCTCGATTTTATTCCCATCCTGAGCCGGTATTTTTGAAATCATGTTGGTAGAAAATTCCCTTTTGGGGTTTGGGATCCGCTTCGACTTAAGCCTAATCGAATTTCAACCTGCACTGAGTGGTGCCTGTTCTTCCGCTATCAACCATAGAGCAATTGGAACAGCCGATGAGCGGTTGTTCATTATTGTTACTTTTATATCTGAGCTTCTTGCCTGAGCTTTTTACACTTATATTTGCAATTTTATTTATGGATACATGTACCCACCCTCCTAAAATCGCTTGTGGGATTGCAGTATAAATAAATAAATAAATAAATAAAAAAATCCTGCTTGAGCTCATGCGAGCCGGTTCACCCGGGTACAACACCACTGCACATGTACGGCCTGTTCTTGGCCGCAAGCTCGGCGAGCATGAGCGTGATCTCGCAGGCGGCTAGATAACGGCCGGGCAATCAGCGCATGGGGCACAACCAAGAAGTACCCGCGCACAGTGCGGTTCCGACGGCGCCTCGGAACCGTCCGTCCCTTCGTCCGTCGAGTATCTTTGCATAGTTTGTTGGAGCGGAAGTGTAGGACTGTTCTTTTATGGGTGCGTGCTAGAATTGGGTTCCTTTCTTTGCAGAGCAGCCTATAGAGAGAGATGGTTTGGTTTGGTTATTGGGGTTTAACGTCCCAAAGTAACTGAGGCTATGAGGGACGCCGTAGTGAAGGGCTCCGGAAATTTCGACCACACCTGGGGTTATTTAACACGCACTGACATCGGACAGTACGCGGGCGTCTAGAATTTCGCCTCCACCGAAATTCGGCCGCCGCGGCCGGGATCGAACCCGCGTCTTTCAGGTCAGCAGCTGAGCACCGTAACCACTGAGCCACAGCGGCGGGGCGATAGAGAGAGAGATAACTTTTATTTTTTTGCTCAAGTCCGAGCCTTCTTAGTTGCCCGTTTGGTGGGCGCTTTTTATCGGCGGTGGCGGAGTAGGGCCACGTGTCCATTGGATGTGTCGGATGTGGGCGGCGAGGAGCGGCCAGAGGGTGGGCTGCAGAGAGGTTGGTGGAGCGGTCCATCGGGCCCACGTGAGGTGAAAGGAGGGAGGCACGGAGGAAGGTATGGTGTGAGAGTTAGTGGTGCGGGGGCATAACCATTAGGTATGAATGTTTGAGGGATGCTCTCCGCACACGAGACAGGCGGGATGTAGCTGCGTCGTCAGCAATGTCTCATATACCACAGCTAGCGGACCATTGCAGTTATGAGCCCCGCCGCGGTGGCTCAGTGGTTATGGTGCTCGGCTGCTCACCCGAAAGAAGCGGGTTCGATCCCGGCCGCGGCGGCGGAATTTCTTTGGAGGAGAAATTCTAGAGGCCCGTGTACTGTGCGATGTCAGTGCACGTTAAGAAACCCCAGGTGGTCGAAATTTCCGGAGCCCTTCACTACGGCGTTCCTCATAGCCTGAGTTGCTTTGGGACGTTAAACCCCAATAAGCCAAACCAAACCAACCATTGCAGTTATGAGGAACTCGGACACTACTGTGAGCGCTGCACCTTGCTTCGACGCCGGTGCAAATGCATCTCTTGTATATTTTGTGCCGATTTGTTATGTCGTAATAAACGTGATTGCAGGGATTTAAAGGAGCAGTTATTTTCGTGTTTTATTGCCAACATCCCAAGCAGCATTGGGCGGTTGCCACTGATCGGTCACGGTCGGGGTTCTCATTTGTTTCCAGTATGCTTGGAAAATATCAGCCTATGTTATAGAAAAGGGCTTGGATACCCAGCTGATCTCGCGCAACATTGGATAGAGTGCCGATAATGAGCAGGGCCACCATGCACTAAGCGAAAGTGATGGCGGACCTCGGGCCAAGTGTTTTGGCACGTGTCTGGAAACAGCTTCGCCAACATGGGCCGCCAGTCTCCGCGGCGAGAAAAAGTAGCGCGCACATGAATGTTGTATTACATAAAGGGGAGAGAAGCCAACAGCCACAGAAACCAAGGGACACGAGGGATTTTTTATTTATTTATTTTGTACTGTTGTTCGATTTAAAATATTACTGAATATGTTATCGCTTAAAGCTAATTGATTAGAAAAGAGGTCGTGGGTTGGGATCCCACCGGCGGCATGTGGTTGTTTTTTCTCCTGCTTTTCTAATCAATTAGCTTTAAGCGATAACATATTCAGTAATATTCTAAATAGAACAACAGCACAAAATAAATAAATTAAAAAATCCCTCGTGTCCCTTGGTTTCTGTGACTGTTGGCTTCTCTCATATTTATAACGAGCCCCTCATCCCCCCTCTCTTGTTTGCTTAACTGTATTACATAAAGGTAAATTAGGAAACCAGTAAAAAAAAAAACTTCCGCTATAGAAATGCTTACCAATTCTGTAGCGTTCTTGGTGTCTTTGCTAAGAATGGTGGAAAGTGTTTTGCTAGCTTAGGTGATGAATACACAGAGCTTCCAAGCAGTCTCAGCATCATTTCAGATGCGGTCTTGGTAACGTGCGGCCGCATCTCCTGTTCGTTGTCGTGGATTCCTGTCTTCTGTGCGTCTACTGTTTGGTTTGGTTTATGGGGTTCAGCGTCTCAAAGCGACTCAGGCTATGAGAGAAGCCGTAGTGAAGGGCTCCGGAAATTTCGACCACCTGGGCTTCTTTAACGTGTTCTGACATCGCACAGTGCACGGGCCTCTGGAATTTCTCCTACAAAGAAATTTAACTGCCGCGGCCGGGATCGAACCCGCGTCTTTCGGGTGAGCAGCCGAGCGCCATAACCACTGAGCACCGCGGCGGCTACTGTTATCACAAGCCCCTGTGTTTGATATACTACGTCATCCTCGGCGTAATCAATGAACGTAAGTCAACCCACACTGTATTTTTTGAAAGATAACACCGTTCAGGTATAATGTTGACGCCGCGGAGTGAGGGCACTGTGCGCGCCCAGGGGCCAAATGCTCTTTCTTGGCAGTGTCGCCAACACGGCTAACTGCCGCCTAAGCCTAAATCACCGCCAACATGCGCTCCGTGCGACACAGCTGGGACGAGCTCGCTCTATGTCGATGTCCCTCAATTACGGGAAGCTACCTCAATGGGACGAACTACAACCTTATAGTGTTTCATTGCAATATTTAGTCTTTTTTAAGAACAATATTTGAATTCAGTGAAGTGAGAACATTGAAGAGATACAGAGTGGAAGAGACCTGACATAATGAGAGACTTGGTTAAAGACACGGCCGAATATAGCCTAAAAAGTGCTAGAACAAACTTCGGCCAAAGTACTTGGCCTCAAGTGCAAAAAGACTGGCAGCTCAATGTACGGAATTGCATCGCTGTCGTACCTTCATGGCGGAAAGCTCTTCCAATCCTTGGCTATGCTTTGCAGCTCTGCAGTCTCTTCGCTGTATCAGTACAAGTAGCCTAAAATGCCACTTTAGAGAACATTGAATATTACTTGTGGCGCCAAGTGTGATAGTTGCACTGCTTTAAAAGGACACATAGACCTAATTTTGATTCCATCTCTTCTTTGAAATGATTCACAAGACGTTACTAGACATGTATCAGGAAATAGTATTCGCCTGCTATCGCTCAATAATTTCTGCTGGAATTTTTATTTCATGATTCTTCGGTTTCAAAAGGGGTATGTGGTAAAAGGTCTGTATAGGTCACGTTAGGTATGAAAAAAGTGCAATATAATCGCTGCTTCATTCAATGACATTTCGCCTTTTCTCTTGAAGGAGTCTTTAGAGTTGTAGTGACTAAATCGACGAAATAGCGATTATTTCAAATTTTTTTTTCATGCCGCGTGTGGCCTTTACGAACCTTTGATATCACTTCCACCGCTCGGCAGTTGAAATATTTTGATTATAAATTACTTATACACGTGGAGGTCCATGGATACCAGTGGCTTACGCAACATTAGTCAGAAAGCACGCACGCAAAAATTAGGAGTCTACACTCCCTTAACAATTCTTGGTGTTTACCGCTACAACGGCTGGCTGCAGGTCCAGTGTTTCATGGGGGTTTTGTTACGGCTTTAGCCTTCTACTACCGGGGATGACAAAGTAGTGAGAACAAAAACAAAGAAACCTCCAGAGGTAACTTGCCTGTCTCTTATTTTCTTACCTACTTATTTACCGTCTGGGACATTTTTCTTTTTGTTACAGCGTCTGCATCTTAATCACATGGTTATTCAAGAACATTGGGCATATTTGTAAGCAACCTGTACTTAGTGGAATAAGCTGCCTCATAGTATTGTTGAATGCTAGTCCGCGGCAAAGTTCCGAGCACTCCTGTCGGAACTGTGATGTACAGCCTTTGTCAAAAGTTTGGAGTCCAGGGGGTTTGCTTACGAGCCACACTGTGTGGTTCGTAATGCATCTCCAGCGCTCCAAATTTCCTGAAGATAAGGTGATTTCTGTTCCTGCCTCCTCCAATGGGTAGGACTACCACGAATGCTTCAGGAGTACCACTACAAGGCTTAGAAGCAAAGCCCTTGGGCTCTAAACTTTTGACAAAGACTGTACATCCATGTTCATCTGCTGTTTTCCTGCTTTTCCTCTTCTTGTCCTTTCCCGACCAAGTGACTGATGTGAATGCCCTGTTGACGCTATTTTTCATCATCTGCCATCCGTTCTTTCCTATCTTGTAGAAAAAGTTGGCACATGCTGTACGATTGATTGTGCATGTATGTATTCCCCCCTGCAATTACGCCTTCATGGCGCTGCATAAATGTAAATAAATAAATAAAATAAAAGCATAAATTGGGTATAATTTTGCTTTAGCATTTACAACAAGGGGAAAGCCAAAACCATCTCATATATTTGTCGTATTGCTGATTGATGCAGTGATTGCTGATTTGGACAGATTGGTGTAGCGATTTTCTTGAGCTCTTCAGACCAAATGTTGCTGCCAATTATTATGTCAAGCCTATGTGTAACATTTCAAAACAAAAATAATTAAAGCGCAGAGCACTTAAGTGTGGCAAAAGTTTACTGCTGTCTTCGTTCGACTCCGCACTCTTACGATAACTGGAACACCACCTATTACTACCATCTCAGTGTCGTCCCGTTATGATCGCGGTTAGCAAAACCAGCAATATTGTTTTTTTGCATTCCTCGAGTGACGGTTTACTTTGAGTCTTGTCTTGACTTAACTGTATGAGCAGCGTCTGACGCAAAGCGTACTTCTAGTATAAAACCTGAAGTTTGCATCAAGCTCTTCGACAAGCTACGAACCTCAAATATGCTATGCAAGAAAATTTTGGGAACCGCCACAGCTCAGCAAAACAGTGTGCAGTACGGACGCGTTCAAGGTCGCACATGGTCAGTGCATCGCCTCCGACTTGAAGACGGCAAATATGGCTGTTCGTGGCCTTGTATTTGTCTGGGAGCAATCGATTTCTCGTACTCTACGCATCATCATTAACAGAAACGCACAACTGCCTCAAGACGTTTGCCAAACCGAGATTCTTCGTTTGCTTCAATTGTGCTTACTACTGAACCGTTCTCTTTTCTTCTGTTCTTGAAGCCTTCGCCACTGCATTCTATCTGGTAATATTTT
This sequence comes from Amblyomma mixtum, assembly GCF_055824585.1. Taxonomy (NCBI): domain Eukaryota; kingdom Metazoa; phylum Arthropoda; class Arachnida; order Ixodida; family Ixodidae; genus Amblyomma; species Amblyomma mixtum. Next base: position 89,641,726 of record NC_143012.1, read on the forward strand.
ATTAGTCGTGTTGCCGTGTGTGCCAGGACTAAGGCTTCCTGATTGCTGTCCGAAGTAAGCAAAGTAAAAACTTAGCCGTGCCTCAGCGGCGCATAGAAGTTTGCGCTTGTGTCTCTTTTGCGGGAAGTGCGTGTGCCTGTTCCCTAGCCAGCGGCTGCAAACCATCTTTTGCAATGTCTGCAACCTTTCTCTGTCCTGGTGCTCGGCTGCTCCTAGGCTCAATGTTTTGAAAAATTGAGCGTTTGGCTCTACATTGTGCAGACCACAAAGCCCGCAAGCCACACTGCCAATAAAATGATGTTATCGTCAACATTTCGATTGTACCATAGGAATGCAACATAGTTTCCAAGCAAAAAGTGCCGCCCAACTGCTGCTATTCAGATGTCGCAATTTGCATAATATATATCATCACAGTGCTCTAGTATTCATGACATCCACCTCTGTTTTTGCGTCTACCTCTCGTTTTTTCCCATAACCTCGCTACACTGCGTTGGACGTAGTTTTTGCTGTTGACGCCAAAAGTTCCTCAAAAGCACCCTTTTGGGTATTGAAAAACCCTATCCTGAATTTTGTTTTAAAACTTGGTTTGGTTTGGTTTGGTTTATGGGGTTTAACGTCCCAAAGCGACTAAGGCTATGAGAGACGCCGTAGTGGAGGGCTCCGGAAATTTCGACCACCTGAGGTTCTTTAACGTGCACTGACACCGCACAGTACACGGGCCTCTAGAATTTCTCCTCCAAAGAAATTCTAGCCGCCGCGGCCGGGATCGAACCCGCGTCTTTTGGGTCAGCAGCCGAGAACCATAACCGCTGAGCCACCGCGGCGGCTTTTTTTTTTTTTAAACTTGCGTGCAAGCTATTATGTGTCATGTACCACTTATTCTTGAGTGCGAGAGAGTCACAGTAGAAGCGCTTCTCATGGCAGCTGATAATGCTTGTGGAAGTAATATTTTCAATATGTTCGCGAAGAATATTATCCTGTAAACACCATAACATTCCAATAAACGGAGGTACTGGAAGCCTACATTTGTGAGATGAAATGTGTTTAAAAAGAAATCTGTGGCGGTGCATTTTTTGTGTGGTAGTGTAGCTTCAGTTAGGTGAGAAATTTTCGAGCTATTTGTTAGATAGGTTATCTGGAGGAGAAGTGTTTCTGTGGCATCCAAAGCATGACCTTCTATCTTTCTGTGGAGTGAGTGAGTGGAGACCAGAGCACACCGTAAACGTCGTGATCATATGCGTAAGTTCCTGGGAGGCTTCATATAGTTTCGGTGTTTTAAGCGGGTTATGTTAAAGGTTCCAGGTGGTCTTTATGTAAATGTGGCTGCCAGGTGAACGGGGATTGATATTTGCCTTACTGCTATTACCAACACCGAGCTGTTTTGTTTGCAATATGCTGAACAGTTTGCGTTCACAAACCATTTACTGCCTGAATCTTCGTTTTCACACCGGCAGCATGAGTAGTTCAGTGGCTGCCACACTTTTCTGATGCACAGCTGTTATTATAGTGCGATTAGAATTATGTACAAAATTTATTCTATATATACAAACTTTTTGTGGCCTGCGAAATTTGCGCGCGCCTTAGGAGCATGTGAGCTCCACTTAAGAATGAGAGGAACCCGTGGAAAGCATGACGTGGCCTTCGCAGGATGGTAGCAATTGATTGCCGCTTGAGACAGGAAGAGCATAGCATATTCAATGCACTCAAAGTCCATTAGTGAAATGTAAGAGAGCAGGATTTATATTCTAGGGAGAAATAGCAGCGGCGTAGCACCCTGAGCAATAGAGGAATTCAATATTAGAAAAAAAAATAGCCTACGCTTGATCTACATCTTTCGAGCGCTCTGCGCAAAAGAAATTCTGCATCAGCTGCATGGAAATTTGACATGTATTTGGAACAGCATGTATAAAACCCTAAACAAGTTTGACATGCTTCCTTAGTATCGCACATCTTAAGAATATCTTTCGACACCAGTTTCAGATGGTGTATATGACGTCATGCAGAGTCTGCATGTAATTCGACCTTTTTGTTTGCGCCACGCGTCTAGTTCATATCATTTATCCTTGGGCGTTATTCACAACGTGTGGACTTCTGAAAATTTTCATAGGAAACGTGTCATCAAGAAAATTTCTCGCAGTAGAAAAATTATAGTTTTCCTTTCATAGCAGCTGTTATCTACGTACAAGTAGGAATGTCTAGCTTTTTCTGTAGTGTTCCGAATGAAGCGTTATTTGTGGTAATGAGCTGTGGCCTGACATAGTTTAGGTTCATGCGTTTATAGGGGTTTAACGCCCCAAAGCGACTAAGGCTATGAGGGACGCCGTAGTGAAGGGCTGCGGACATTCAGACCACCTGGGGTTTTTTAACGTGCACTGACATCGCGCAGTACACTTGCCTCTCTAATTTCGCCTTAATCGAAATTCGCGTTTGGCGTCAGCAGCCGAGCGCTTTAACCACTTAGCGCATCGCGGCGGCCGTAGCCTGACATAGTATGTTTTACCTGCTTTCGGTTTGGGTGCGCCTGTTACGAATAAATTCTGTTGGGGTTCTCATCTTTCCTATACATTTCTCCTCATATCCGAGCGATTTAAGGAGAGAGACAGACAGAGAGAGTGCTTTAATGAAAAACATTTTAGCCTGAACGCGGGTGCCATCTTGGTTATGTCTTTAGGGCATATCGTAAGGTCTGGTAGAAAGGGCTCTGCTCCTAGCCGTCATGGCTGTAGGCGGGAAGAGTGGCCTGTCTAGTCGCGCCAGGTCCGACTGGAGCGTATCGTACGAATATTTAAACAGAGAGCTGAATTTGACAGGATTTAGGTAAGTATTCGATAACAGTTTCCTTAAATGACCCCTTGCTGCCTGTTTAGAACTTTGTGCGCTTTGTTGTATAATTTCCTCGTTAATCTCAAACGTTAGAATGAATCCCTGTACCTGAAAATTGGTTCATAAAAATTATATTCCTGCGATTGCTGGCGGACCCTAGGTAATAGCGCGCGGATAGCGCCATGAGCGCCTTCGTTTCTAACATCCGCAGACTGTCCTTGAGTTCATATGACTGCAGGCTTAAATTCTTTATCTTCTTTAGTTCTGAGAATTGATTCTGCGTGTTTAACAATCCTTCCTCTTTTATAGTTACGACATGCAGTCTGGGAGTGCGTAATTATACACGAGACCTTCCTGGAAACCATCGCCAAAGCTATTCCTGCTTCCTCAGCCTGGGCGATTCGGGGTGCATATTTCTCACAATTGGCTGCATCTAGACCTTGCTTCTAAGCTGAGGCAATAGGCACATCACTGTCAAAGTTACAGTCACAGGCAAACAGACAAAGCAAAGAGTGCAGGCCGTGACGAAAAATAAAACGAGAAAACCAAAGTTAAAGTATACACAATGGTTCTGCTTGTACCGAGACTCCGGTATTCCGTGTGATTGGTCAGGGCTGGTTGGCTTTTAGAGCGCAGCTCTTTGGCGTCCGTTCCTGGGTTTCGCGTCGTCGTCGGCGTTGTCGTCGGCCTCGTAACCAGCTCCGCCCCCCTTTCATCCCCCCAGCGCTAGCAGCGACCGACTGATACCGCTGGATGCCGCTGACGCCGCTAGAGAGTCAACATAACGTGACTGCATAGAACACCGTCGCCGCCATGCAGAAAGAGGAAGAAAGGGTCGCCCCCCCTGTTCTTGTGTGGCGGATAGGGTGCTCTTCAGTTGCCGACGCGACGGTTATTTCACGTAGGCCCCGGCACGTCGACGAATACGTGACCACCTTCCCACGGCTAGACCTGGTTCTTAGCGCTGCGGAAGCGAGGGTATCATATTGTTTGTGTCGGCATCGGCGGCGTTGTCCCTGAAACCAACTCCGCAGCTGGGGTTGACTCACTATCGAAAAGGTGAAACAGCTTATTTGCTGCGCTCAAATTTCGCATTAGGAAGTAACGTAATCGTCGGTAATTTTTTTTACCTTGTGAAAGAGCCCCAAGATCGATCGCCATGCAGAACAGCCTGTTGAACTAAATCGCTGTCCAGAGAACAGTGCGCTTTGGTGCGGGAGATATATGCTGCGCAGGAGCATCCTTCTTAATGGCTGCCGGATCTACACGCGTGTATATGTCGACCGCAATTTGGATTTGCGAGGGAAGTGAGGTGTATGAAGGCATCGGAATTCTACTCGCCTCTTCGAGTCATCTGGCAGGTCAGCGAGATTTATTTTCACGCAATAGAGAGAAACAAACTGCGCCGTTGGCCTAGGGGCCTAAAGTGGTGCCAGGCTAAGCTTAGCTATTCGCATCCCACTCGAGCCGATATTTTCTTTTTGCATTGATAGATGACTACTGGTTGGTTGGTTTATAGGGTTTAACGTCTCAAAGCGACTAAGGCTATGAGAGACGCCGGTAGTGGACGGCTCCGGAAATTTCGACCACCTGGGGTTCTTTGACGTGCACTGACAGCGCACAGTAAACGGGCCTCTAGAATTTCGCCTCCATCGAAATTCGGCCGCCGCGGCCGGGATCGAACCCGCGTCTTTCGGGTCAGCAGCCGAGCGCCGTAACCACTGAGGCACCGCGGCGGGGCACTCGTGAAAGGAATGAAGGTACTCTTCTCTGGCAGTGTGCACACGAGTGCTTGACGTTAAATATTGCCGGTATATAGACATGCATTGTATTATTTCTGTTAAGCGTCTATTTCTTTTTTGCGGCATCGGCTTGACTGCTACGATAAATGAGAATGACTTCGTAGATGAAGATTCGAACTGAAAACATTGCAATTTTAGCACTAAGGTGCTCCGTACCGGCTGGCTCAGTGTGGTTACCGTGTGCTGGATCACACGCGTCCCGTGCTGTAAGGGCTAGTACTTAATTCGGAAATCTTGTCCGCAGATGTTTAACACTTTCTAGTCGTATAACAAAAAGGAATTAATGAAATTTGTACCTTTTATGGTTTTAGTTGGTTGTAGTACCACTTGGACACTCCAGGAAAAAACTAGAATTTTTGTTTTATTATCACTTTATTCAAATACCCTAAGGGACCACCGGGGGGATTACATGGGGGGGGGGGGGGGGGACAAATCAGAGCACAATTTTCGAAGGCAGAAAACCACTTCAGGTGGTTAATACGTCAAGTTGGGAAAGTGCATAACAACGTTAAAACTGTTACAAAAGAATTCACGATGTCTCTTGTTCCCGATTCCGATAATGAAGTTGTCGCAAAGAATTGCAGCCCACGCTTCTGCGTCCTCAGTGCCATACAGCCTGCGATGCTTCTGTGGGCTGATGTGGCCGGTCTCACGAATAGTCTGAGCGCCGAGGAGGCGGCAGAGTCGCCAGCAAGCCAAGTGCAGCTGCCGATGTTGTCGCCGTCACCCCCGAGCCACCATCACGACTGATCAGTAGACTTGAACGTACGAACATATTTAAAATCTGTAGTAATAGTCCTCGTAGAGCTGATTTTGCAGTCCAGCGTCTTGGTACGTTGACGAACACGCCCAGCGGTGCTAACGTGAAGGCGCTGCGACATCCACAGTTTGGCCAACAGCGCTTAGACACACGAACGTAACATAAAGCACAGCGACTTAGATGTTTCACTTCAAATCTATTCTAGGAGGCCGCCGAACCACTGCTTATATACCCGCAAGACAAACGCCCACCTTGCATAACAAATTTAACACACGTGGCAGGAAGGTTTGGTTTATTGGTTTATTGGGGTTTAACGTCCCAAAGCGACTCAGGCTATGAGGGACGGCGCAGTGAAGGGCTCCGGAGTGGCAGGAAGGGGTGGCACGGCAAAGGTAAACGCAAAAATTGGAGGATGCTACCGGGATCCCGCACTGGATCGGACCGCAAGCGAAGTTCCCTTACATTACAAAACCGACAGGGAGAGGGAACCAGAACAGGTTAGTAAAAAACATAGAAAACGCTTCTTTACAAGAGCCAACATCTAACACGACGCAATAATTTGAGGAACAATTCTTTCATAAAAACAGGACAGCCATGTTGAAACCAAACAAGGACATAGAGCTAAAAACACATGAACACATAAAGCATGATGAATACATGGAATGGCACAAAGGCATGCCTTCGTGACATTCCATATATTCACCAATGCATGTATATATTTACCATTCCATGTATTTAGCGGAATGCACTGATGGTGCTTTCTGGTCAATACCAATATTAAATTATGGTAAATACCAATGGTACATTCTCCAATCTGTAGTGGGCACGGCAAGCACCTGTTAGATGCAGAGGACAACTGGACCACCCTTTCGCAGTACAGTAAGCAGCAAGGAGCGAAGGGAGCGAGATTTGATTTTCAGTGTATTTTCAAACCTTGTGGCTTGTTTTGTAGTGGTTTTAGAGAAACCAACGTAAATATAACCGGCCTTACTTGCTAAAACAAGGAAACATGACTTAGCATCAGGCACCTAAGATGACTCGTTGATGCGAAATTCTTCACTGTGCGGAGATCTCTCGCTTGCAACGAACTCGAAAGTGTGTGTTGCAAGCATTACTTGTTTGGTTGTGGTCAGCTTTAGGAAAGCCGATATATATCGCACGTTTGAGGCAGCTTTGTACTTGCTGTACAGGGCAGAGGACAAGACTAAAGAAGGCAAACAAAAACATTCCGTTTCTTTCCTACAATATAGCAGTTCTAGCATTCGAGGCGACAAATGTAGCGTTCCAATTTAAGACCTGCATTACCAACTCGTTCGTGGAGCTGGGAGAAGCCGCGGTGCCGTAATCAAGTGTTCGCACGTCATTCAAAACGTTAAAGGATGCAATGCGATTAGATATGCATGTGAGTGTCTATTTTCAAGCTTGCCTTCAAAAAGTCGATGAAGCACATAAGAATTTAAGAAATCAGTGAGCACAGATCCTCATGATTTTATTTTTTTCTGACAAATATACAATTTAAAACTTTGAATTCTCTATGCATTATGCCGCAGCGAACAGCCCTCCTTACGTTATATATTCCGGGAAAGCCCTGAAACAAATGCGGTCATTTTTTTTTCGCGGTAGATCGATTCGTCACTCATTATGCTTTTACAGTGTGATCCTAGATTCTCAAAAAATTGAATCTGTCGTTTTTTATTCATCGCCAATATTCGCAAGGCCGCGCTGTAAGAGATGCACAACAGAATTCTGCACACTAATTGCCGATACTCGCGGAAACAACGTGTATTGTTTGAAATGTCAGTAGAGTGGCATTTCGCGATTAGCACGCTAACAAAAAGTATTCTTTCGACGATTTTTACCCGCAAGCAACGGCTTCATTAAAGGCGTTGATGCGGCGTTGGATGTGTCGTCGACGACGAAGATAGCCCAAAAGCATGAGCCTCTTCGAAAAGCATGAGCCTCTCCGAAAGTGTCGCGTTTATGCCACATTTAGCTCACACATTCGTCTTTACCGACAGCTTTCCACAAAAGTTGCTGTCTCGTCATCATGAATAGGTGAAAACATGAAATACGTTGCATAAAAGGCGTTAGAGAGCTCGTAGCTATAGTGGTAGCCGCACTCGGGTAACGGCTATGTCTCATGGCTACTGGTAGTCTGGTCGCCTTGAGAAGGAACCTACTTACTGTTCACGGTGTTCCCATCATAAACTAGCCCACCGCGATGGCTCAGTTGTTATGGCGCTCTGCTGCTGACCCGAAAGACGCGGGTTCGATCCTGGCCGCGGCGGTCGAATTTCGATGGAGGAGAAATTATAGAGGCCCGTGCACTGGGCGATGTCAGTGCATGTTAAAGAACCCCAGGTGGTCGAAATTTCCGGAGCGCTCCACTACGGCATCCCTCATAGCTTGAGTTGCTTTGGGTCGTTAAACTCCAATAAATCAAACTAAACCAGCCTTTCAGCAGACACTGTCCAGTTTCCTAGACTAGGAGAACTACATAAGCGTTGGCAGGAAGTAGCGTAGCCATTAGCACGCTCGGATGCCGAACGCAAGGATGGTAGTTCGATTCCAATGTGGACAAAGGTTTTTTTTCTGATCTGAGTGGAAAAAGCGTGCCACCTGTGCAGTCAACCTTCTGCTGACAACCTTCTGTCGACAACGATGAGGCATTAAAGGCAGTTCGAAGCAGCGAAGTTTATTTTCTGAGGGGAGGGCTGCGGAACTTCTGCACTGAATATTAGGGAAAAATAGACGGCCTCGGAGATGACAACAATGAATTGGCCAGTGGCGCGGGACGCAGCGCTGGCGCTATATTTCCACCGTTATGAAACATTATTTTGTCCTGTTGTCCTGTTCTTTCGGTTACCTGCGTGCAACAGTAAACTGCCGTAAAGCACAATTTGATAGCCCACTTTCAGTCATAGCCCCATAAAACAAACCTTCTCATAAGCCACTTTAAATAAGCGTCTGTGCAGTGTCCATTTTCCTTCCTTCTATCTTTCTTGTATTGGTATTGATTTTCAATCCACCAACTCGACCGAACTTGAGTTGCATTCTCGCAGTGATTGTGCATTACTCAAGGCTTGCCTGAAAATGAGACTTCCGGTCACAGGCAAAAACGGAGGTTTATTTCGAAGCATTATAGTGTTTCTTTTCCTCGTTGAAACAGATCAGGCCATGCTTGCACTGTACAGATGTAAGATATTGCCCCTTGCAATGATGCGATCTTGCAATGCTGCGTTTATGTGCCACTTAGAACGATTTTCTCTGGTGCACGCTTTTTTGTGGCTTCTAAAGGGAAAGCATTAGAAACAATCTACCGAAAACACTTCTTCACTGCTTGAGTTTCGCGTCGTTTCCTGTCCTGTAAACATTTTAACCACCAAGAAGCACCCGCAAAAAGGATATGACCAACTAATAGTGCGGTATTGGATTAATTATTTAAGGCTACTGATTTTGAGGCTGTAATAATTCTTCTGCTCTCGCATAAAAAACGTGGTGTTGATATATGTCGGTCGAGTCTGCGCAGCTTCAGGTAACTTCTGCGACTCGATTTCGAGCCACTGTTTCGTGAGAACCGATAAGAGTTCTCATGCGTGGCTAACAGCCAGGTGAATACCCCTGCCGTCTACCTCCACCTCAGACTAGCAACGTCGCACTATGCTTTGTTTCTTGCTTACGGACAAAGCTTCGCGTAGTGGACTTCCTACGTGCCTGCGGACATTAACAGCCTCATTGACAGCTCTACATTCGTTTAACTATGCCTCAAGGTAAACACTGATTCATTATTCAGTCATCCCTCCTACGCATGTCAATCAAAAGCAATGATTCCATGAGTTAGTGCATGCTTTCATGCCGCTCTTGGCCTGCGGCATGCGCTCTGTAAATTAGTGTTTCGAGTCTAAAAGATATCGGCATGGGAGTTGCATTGGTAAACATGCCAAAACACCATCGTAGTTAAATTCTGTGCACAAGGGAGCTCATGACGTTAACTTTATTGTTTGGACCTTTTCATTTTTTTTAACCGCGAAGTGTTTTTAGAGATATTTATTGCGTCAGGACATAAAAGAGGTGTGTAATGAAGTTGAAAGAAAAGGATGCTAAATAAATGGAAAAAAGGTTGGCCGATATGCATTCGAGGACGTAGCAATGGTCCCTGCTTCCCAGAGATGTATGAAGAAGGATTGTTCGGCGAGAGACTCGCTGTCGCCAAGTGCCGAAGTTTCGTCGGCTTCAAGGCCGGACACTACAAGTGTTGCTACTGGGCACATCACCATGCATTCCGTAGTTGTTTCTTGCAAATATGAACTGATCATCTCATTAGAGAAGGCACCTCACCTCGCACGTGAGCTGCTAAGCAATGTTGGTGATCACCAAAGGTCATTTTTGCCTGCTGTTGTGGTCACGAGGAATAAAAAAAATGAAGCAAAGAATTCTGGTCAGGCACATTTACTTGGCGGCATCAAAACAGAGAAATTTCGCCTCGTGCCCTGGCTGCACTTCTCGGATGAGATCTCCCGTGAAGTCGTCTTTGTAGGCGTCCTAGCAACTTCTGCTCCCGAATTGAGTGTTTCCTGCCTGAGAGTCTTGAGGCCAGGACCCGCCGTCCTTTACGCTTCAGGGATACACGCCGCGGCGTTAGACCGCCTTGACTTGCGGTGCGGGACGGTGGTCCAGGCAGAGTGAAGTGGTGCTGTGGTGGTGGCAGAGACGCAGGTGCGGGGTATTGAGAGGATCCCATCGAAACAGGGAGAGGGAATACCGATGGTGGCGAACGCACAGTTGTGGGGCTTTGCGGCGACGGCACAGCGGCAGGGTTTGGCGACGAATGCCCAGGCGTAGATGAAAAGAGTGGCGCTGACGGCGCAAGCAGGAGGTCTTGTTGCAAGGGCGCCTTAGGGAGATGTGACGCACGCTGGGAGGGCGGCGTAGCCACAAGCGGGGCACGTTGTTGCGACAGTGAAGGCACAACTGACTGCTGTTTCATAATAGGTTGCAATTGTTGATTTTGTGAGTGTGAGGAGATTGACGGCGGAATCGATTGGACTTTAGGGAAGTTTATGTTGACGGTAACAAGCGAATTTGGTCGTCCAAACCTTAAATTTCTGATTGTAGTCGGAAATTGCTGGGTTCGTCTACGTACATGAGGTTGCTCTTTTACATTAGGTGCCTCAGCTCCAATTGATTGCTCGTTTGGCCCAGGTGCCAAACGAGCTGCCAGAGAAATCCGGCTTACCTTTTGAGGCATACTTCCAAGAGGTTGTTGGTTTAACAGATGTTCCTTTGCTCCAGAATAAGTATCGTTTGGCTCTGGTGACATAGATTTAGGCGGCTGCTGTCCTGAGTGAGAAGGCCTGGCTACTAATGGTCCCTGGTATGTTTCAGTTTCAGAGGATTTTGAGTTTCGGCGTGATCCCTTGCGCCCAGCAGATGCCTTTTTTGACTTGCGAGGTTTAGCTTCAGAAGATTGTTTTACTTCCGGTTGCAAGCGTTGATTACTGGTGGCGTTTTGGCAGGGACCCTTCAAAATTTCCGAATGGTCGAGAGTGCAGTTTCTGTGGCTCCCGCAGCCTTCTCCACCCGCGAATGACTGGCACTGTTGTTAAAGGGACAAAAAAAAAACGAAAATGAGGCTAGTATATTCCGGGTGAGAATTCGTAGGAAACATTTACAATCTTAATTTGAAGTTCTTTTCTAGCGACCATTTGCTTGAAACATTCAGTACAATAAACACGTTTGACGAAAGTGACACGTCGGTGAGTATCGAGAATGTTCGACTTGCAGGCACTAATCTTTAACCTGAAATTCTGTGGCGTGGTGTGCCAGCATAAGGTACCTCACATTTACGTAATTTGGATAAACATTTTAACCTCGTTTCACAATGCACAACGGATATAATATTTATGTCGTAGCCGCCACGATGGCTCTGTAGTTATGGCGCTCGGATGCTGGCCCAAAAAAACGCAGGTTTGATCCCGGCCGCGGCTCTCGAATTTCGATGCAGGAGAAATTCTAGAGGCCCGTGTACTGTGTGATGTCAGTGCACGTTAAATAACCCCAGGTGAGCAATATTTCCGGAGCCCTTCACTACGGAGTCACTCATAGCCTGAGTCGCTTTCGAACATCAAACCCTCACAAACCAGAAACCTATTTATTTGATTGTTACCGGCTGTTTTTCGGATTTTTCAATTTTTTAAACATGTAATGTATTCTTTGCGTTGACAGCAATTGATGACATTGCATTTGAAATATCCGCTGGGTTATCAGCGCGGGCATGTTGGCCCCCTCTGCCATATTTAATATCATATTGCACAAATAAAATGGAAGACCCCTAAGGAGGAATACATGTAGAGCTGAATGGACAGTTTATTTTGCTGGCGACTGTTACGTGTTTCTTACGACATTATAATGTAACTCAGCTCTTCCCAATGAAAAATTGTATTCACAAGCCCTGCGTATCCGCTACTTTTAAAAGCTGGCAAAGGCCGTTGAGAACTGCGATTACTAAGAACAAATTATACGACAAGAACTGTAACCTAGATCAGAATATGACGGAGCGCCATAACCATTCTGTCAGATGGAATTTTTCATAAAAACCAAATCTTAGGTCACTGCCAAAATGAGAAGTTATGGTGGGGACGGCACTCTCTCGTTATGTAGTCGATACCAGCGCACCAAAGGAGACAATTTAGAAGGAACACCAGACTACATCCTGGATTTTAGAATCCTTATACACAAACGCGTCAACTTTCACCGCTTCGTAAGGTGATGACTGAAACCTTATGGCTTTGGTCGAGAAAACGGTACAGCCTGTGTGAAAATTAAGGAGCTCTGTCAGTTTCACTCTGAGACACGTAGTGAGGCGTATGTATGTTGTGTGGAAGCCCTAACTTTTCGAGCAGTTTACGCGGGCTGTTGGTATGACCTTGCAGAGATATGGAACGCTCGCCATACATAACAAACCACTCAGCATGACCAAGAAGTAAAGCCCTTCACAAATTTACGTTGATATTGCTACAAAAAGAAATGATCACCTGATATGTTTAGATTTTCATCTTGCACATTTGTACGTCTAGCCTACAAAAAGAGATCTAAGCTTCAACGCATATTTGTTACGTGGAACAAGGCAGATTGCATTGTTAACTGAGTAGAAACTAAATCACTTAATGCTCAAAAAGCAAGACATCATCATAGTGCAAAAAACAGACACCGTTCAGCCTTCATGGTAGTATGCGATGTAAATGAATTCTGCGACATATCGACGTTTTTGCAGTGAGAGGTCTTGCATTATTTTGGTATATTTAGCACTGAAAACTCTCTACATAGCACGTCTCGAAAATAAAGTATTTTTTGAGTTCTGTATCATTTTCCTGGCAGTATCTAGAGGTCATTCGTCCCCGAACTGCGTCCGTGATTTTCCCTCGGCTTGTATTGCATACGTTATAGAGAATCATCTTTTCTACTGATGAAAATAAAAAAAATCATATTGTTATGTGCGCTGCGTGGATTTATCTAAGAAAACCTATTAAGGAATTTAGTCCTTGCGTACAACAATTTCGAGCGTTTTATGCTGAATTTAAAGGGAAACAGAATTTAAATTTTCCTTGTTTCGTGAACAGTGTTCGGAGTTATTCAGTGAAGAAATGAATTACAGCAGGCTCGCATATGAGCCCCCCCAAGGACCTGAGGCCAAAATAAAAATGATCTGTATAAATTTACCTTTTCAGTGCTTGTTTCGCCATTCGTGCTGTTGAGAATGCTTGGAATTGATCTGCATGTGGGGAAGAAATTAGCAAGTTAATGATTGTATCTGCAAAAAATAGCAGAACGAGATGAAAAAAGCTGCTTTAAGAAACATTTAGGAAAAGCGCTTGCTCTGCCATCATTTTGGTAAATTGGTAAATTAGTTTTTGAGGAAAGAAAATGGCGCAGTATTTGTCTCCCATATATCGGCGGACGCCTGAACCGCGCCGTAAGGCAAGGGAGGAAGGTGGGAGTGAAAGAAGAAAGAGAGAAAGAGGTGCCGTAGTGGAGGTCTGCGGAATAATTTCGACCACTTGGGGATCTTTAACGTGCACTGACATCGCACAGCACACGGGCGCCTTTTGCGTTTCGCCTCCATCGAAGCGCGGCCGCCGCGGTCGGGTTCGAACCCGGGTGCTACGGCTCGGCAGACGAGCGCCTTACCACTGATAGAATAGGATAACTTTATTTGGCTCTAGCACAAGTGTTTTTTATGTGGTCAGATGAGTCCATCCGCAACGGTCGGTTGCCCCTATTCCAGGGCTCCGCTGGATTCTGCCGTCAGCTGAGCTCGCCGTATCAAACCGATCTGGTCATCGCGGCAGTCGCTGGAGAGCAGACCCTCCCATTGCTCCACACTTGGGTTTTGTATAAATGGGACGACGTCGACTTTTTAACATGCCCATGTGATGTGATACAGTGTAGGTTTTTCATGGCACCCCGGACAATTGTGTGCCTAAAGTGTGGGGTGAAGTTTACTTAGTGTGTTTAGATTTAGATATGACCCCGTCTGAGCCACCGCGGCGGGTACCCTCATTTTCCACTAAGCGCTTTTTCATTGCTGCAGAACACATTCGTAAAGTAAACCTTTAGGAAACGGCTAGTAAGGTTGGTTGGAGAATTAATGTAACAAGGAACTACAGTACCGTGCAGCAAATAAAGATTTTATTCATAAGACGCTTCCTGCTGAAGTGCTGTCGTTGTTTAGAGGCTTTTTGCCCTCTGTTAGCCACGGCATATGGGTGTGCAAATTTCTAAGTACCGAACGGCAACGATAAGTAAGGCTATGCAAGGATTATCTAAAGCTTCTTCTATAGTTCCGCAACGAGCCGGGTGTCTGGATACGGCAGTGGCACGGAATTAGCCGCATCATCAACAGCACCACCGAGTTCTTGTGGCAGCAGCTCCTCCCACGCCTGCGAGTGCTTGTCCCAAGAAAACCTGGAGGGACGCTCAACCAACTGCACAATGTGGATGGAGTTTACATTCCGGAGGAAGTTCAACGAGTCTTACGCCTTGGTCCAAAGTTTACTGTTGAGCCAAAGATGAGGCCACCGCAACTACTGGCAATGGTAAGGCGCGTGTCCCGACGAGCTGGTGAACCAGATGCCAGCAGGTGCGTTTCGGATGGAGTGGATGTTGTGCTGCGCCCGAAAGCACGTGGCATAGATTTGCCAGTAGATAAGACCGTTAGATACCTGCGTGAAAACGCTCTAGTATTGTTGACTGCAGAAAAAGAGGGGGGCGTTGCTGTACTTTACAAGGATAGCTTCCAGGAAAAAGCAGGTGATGCGGTCTGCTCACTCTTCAAGGAATGCATAAGAACTTGCCTGGCAAAAGCCGAATTAAAGGCAAAACATTTGTGCAAACAGATACATCTAGAGGCGCTTTTATTCTCTATTGAAAAGTGTGAAAAATGGAGTCTCGACATGTATTTTAGCGTGAAAACGCACAAAGTACACGTGCCTTTGCGAGTGATAGTCGCTGAGAAGGGCACGTGGCAGAAGAGCCTGGGGAAGTTTTTACAAAATAACTTAGCTCACCTAACTATTGACGACCCTTATCAGGTAAAGAAGTCGGACGAAGTAATTGAATTTCTAAAAACTGACCAGGCCAAGTCACTCCGCGCATTTTCCATTGATCTAAAATACCTATATTATTCCATCCCTCATCACAAGCTGCTAAAGTGCATTAGTGAAGCAACTGACGACTATGAAGCGGTAGCATTTCAGAATGCTTGCGGCATTTCTGCAAAAAGCTTTTTAGCCCTGCTGCAAGTGTACCTTCAGTCAACCTATGCAGAATGGGAAGGCACGGTTTTTATTCAAAAGAATGGGACCTGCATAGGATCTTGCATCGCTCCTTTGCTAAGTGACATCTTTCTTGCTAAGCTTGACAGGATACTCGAACAATCGCTCATGAGCTCTACAATTGCTAGAGTGCTCCGATATGTAGATGACTACCTTATTTTACTAGATTGTGACCCGGCTGCGTATTGCCAAAACATAGCCTGTACACGCATTCGAGCAGACGACGCCCAGGAGTGCTATCACGTGACCCTACGCAACTTCCGCCGTCATAAAAAAAATGGCGCCTTGCGTATGCGTGCGGTAGGGACCCTACTTGCGGGTTGCAGTTTCACGCGAGCGGTTTTACGCAGTTTTATGCAAGCCGCCTCGTTGGATCGTGGATACTTGGCTCCGAATGCTTAAAGTGCGTAGATTCCAAGGAGCTATGCAAGCCGCGCCGTGCCGCTGTTCTACGCTGGAAAACGCATCGTCGGTCTCGCAGCCTGCCCCTCGGGCCCTGTATCGTCGGACTCGCAGCCTGCCCCTCTGCCCGTGTGTAATTTTCTATCGATGCTCGCCGTTCGTGACAGCGTTGGTTCGCGATATATAGCTCTTGCGGAAGCTGGCCTTAACGCAGAAGTGGTTTCGGCAGTCGGTTGTGTGAAGTCGCGTCTGCAGAAGTTTTGCTCACTAAACTAACTCACTTTTCACCAGCGCACTTGCGCTCGCGGTGCTCTTTCGAGCAACAACGGTGTGCGCGTTTTGTCCCCAAGGCTAGACTTCTCAGAACTTGCGTCAAACTTGTTTTGACGAGTGTGGCCCAATGAAAGTGCACTTACTGTAGCCGTTTTTCCGGACTGGTGGTAACGGTGTTCTTGGTGCGATAGCATAAATTTGGATTGCCAAACCGCTATTTCTCAAAGTGAGGGGTAATAAGAACACTGTGCCGAGTGGGCATTCGGGGATGCCGGCCCGACGCTAGGCACAACCTTTAAGCAGAGAAGATGCTAGTTTATCTTTTGTGTATTTCGTAAATCCATAGGCATGTGATCGGTGTGCTGGTCAGGCGCCATGATAAATTATCCATGCTTGCAGAAAGGCAGTTTTTCATGTATGCTTTCAGTTGTTCTAATGATTGCCTGCATATCCATCACAGACTATTGTAGTTCACTTCTCATCTAACAGGTAGACCTTCATTAGTGCCAAATCATTATGGTGTACAGCCTGCCTCACCCTCGTGTAGAGCGCTCAGCCGGCACACTTCTCTGCAAATAAAGTGACACCTCGTCGTACCTGCTAGATTATAGAGGAAATGATTCCATGTCAGTAGAGCCTCGCAGACCCACAAGCAATGTGGGCACTACAGCTTTGGCCAGGTGTCATGGGTTGCTGTCTAGTATGAATTTTTATTGCCTGCTGGCCACTGGTTTAGTGCTCGACATGAGGGTGATGCAGACTGTACATTACTTACTTTACGAGTTATCTCTGTTGACATGAGAGGAAAATTTAGCACGTTTCAGAGTAAGTCATATTTAAAAAGTTTTTTTAAGCTGATTACGTGCTAATGACAGTAACCTGGGATGCGTAATATTGGAAAATACCAAAATAAATATTTTCCCATCAAAAACATTTTTCCTTCAAGTGTGGCGTCATACCTTAAGAAGGAACAAAGATGCATACTTTATTGTGCAGGCATATATTTTTAGTATGCTTACATGCGATGGTGCATTTCAGATTGAGCAAAAAATGTGCTGGCTTCCAACAATGAGGTGCTTTCATAATAAGCTGATAACTTCCTACTTGTGCTTCTTAGAATGGCCATGACCAAACTCAGGTCCAAACTATTTTGCAGCAGTTTCAAAAGATCGTTTCTTCATTGGTTCCTTAAATTTCACTATGTGTGGAATAAATGCTCAGTTGTTGAAGTCTTATGTTCCTTGTATCACCTCTCTTGTGTCAAGCTTCTAAGCGCAAGTGAAAAGGAGATGTCCATCCGTTCTCTGCACCGCCCCAAGCCCCTCCTTCCTGCTGGTCGGCATGGCTGGCCTTGGCGGCCAAGTTGCCCAGTTGGCTCTTAGAGCACGTATAAGGCCTTGATTTAACCTGTTTAAGTATTTCTCTCTCTCTCTTATCTCCTGCACACAATACAGCATTGGTGTAGGAGAGGCCACCTTTTTGTACTTGATCTCAGTCTACCCATTCTTGCTTTAGAAAACTAAAATACTAATCACGTAGGGAGACACGTACCTCTTAAATCTTAATCACTGCAGCATTTCAGTACGTGTTAAGAGCAATAGAATGAAAAGAATGAGGTACGCAAATCTGTGGGGTACTGAATGTTAATGTAATGTTCCAACTTCTGCTTTCTTCTCCCCTGGTGTTAGTTTCATTATTTGTGTGCTCATAACCTTGCCAGTTGTTAGTGTAATTAACTGATTTTGTTTACGTTATCAGCTTTTGAAAGCCTATACGCAATAATATATGATAAAAAGATGTCTGTAGCACAGCTCTTCATATCAAAACGTGCATTTTCTTCCATTAGCTCAGTTGTACATTGTCAGCAACAGCCCTTTCTTTTAGAGACACAGTTTAGATTTACAGCATCACGCTAAGCACCAGATTAATTGCACCTTTTTCAATCTTCTATCCATTTGCTGCACTGAGTCCTTTGAATATGGCCAGAACCGTAAATATTTCTGAATTTTCATTGCAGTTACAGCACTATGTCTTCACAAATTGCTTTCTTTTAAATACACAGCTGAAGTATCAAAGGAGTATTGCATACTACCTTGGCCTTCCTATCCATAAAATTGATGCACGCGAGAAAATGCCCTCAGTGTATAAGCAAGCCTAGGTCAGTGCTGTTGACATCAACCGAAAAACCTCGTTGATACGTTCATGGTTTATACGGTTTCTGGGTTCGTACACAGGTTACCTGTGTATGTTATGTTTTGCGTGTTGTGCTTCTCCGCGCTGCCACGTGTAAAGGGGGTCGAGGGCCTCTCAAGCTGCACTGTCGCAGCTTTTACCTTGGCCTCCTCCATTTTGTAAAAATGGACATCAATAAAAGAAAGGAAGAAAATCGCAGACATTAAAATGTCCCATTGAGTTACACTATTTTTCTTAAACACATTATTATTATTATTATTTACAAATGTATACATTCCAGGAAAACTCGATTTCCTGGCTACTACGTTTAGAATTTCGACAATATGAGGTCGTATAATTCGTATATTGACCAACCGCTCATGTGCAAACATTTTTTTTTTTTTGCGGAGTGGTGACGTCTTTGCAGTGCCTACTTGCTATGAGGCGAAGCACCACCATCAAAAACAAAAAAATAAAAACGACGCATTAGCATTCGCGATGGCCTTTCCTGCGAGTGCGTGATGTGAAGAGCAGAAGCGCTGAAGTTTCATCGCGGTGCATAAGGGCAAGGAGAAGTTTTTTTCCGGGTCTGGGAAACGCAGCTTAAAAAGCAAAAACACTTCGACAATCGGGTGGCTTCCCCACGGTACTTAGGTGCAAACGGGAGAAGCATCCAACAATGACACGGAACAGATTTTGGTTACTTTCGTCATTGCCGACGACGGAGCTGATGTGTTGAGAATTTCCTTCTGTGTTAAAGACAGCACGAACGCGGACTGAACTCAGCGAGCACTGGAATAGGGTCTGTTCAGCTCTTGTGCCAAGAAATGGCAATCGACATTTTTATAAAGTGAAATTGTCAGTACATGTTTTTTACCTTATTCAACAGGTATATATCTCAGAATTAGGCGGTTTGGATCATGCGTTTTCCCGGATAATAGAGTTTTCCCCGTAATTAGAAAAAAAAACGCATCAACGAGGTTTTACTACATTGCTCTTAGTAACGTTATCTGAAATGATAAGGGGCACTGGGTTGCTCATGACTGTGCTTGGCCTGTAATGGATGTGTGATCATCTCCAGCTGGATTAAACCCACTCTCCCAGTGTTCTCCAGTTACCCCTGTCTTGTGTGAATTTCCTTATATCATGGCTGTAGCTAACCTCTGCTGGCTGTTACTATATTCGCCCTTTCTTGATATACATTCTGTGGCTCAAACTGGAAGCTGGTTATCTGTTGTACACATTGCATGATGTGCCCTACTCCACTTCTTTTCCTTAAGTTTAATATATGACCACTGATCTAGGTTTCTTTTTCCCTACCTGTTAAAATTACATTTATTGATCTTTTTCCCACCACTTGTTCCAGTATTCACAGTTTCAATTCCAGATACTTTGTTTATTTTAAAGTCTGCACTTCTTAAGTGAGCTCTGACAGAATGGTATTTTCTGATATTAACAAGCTACTGTTCATCATGTCGGAATATCTACCAGATATGCTTTAGCTTATTCTTATTTATTATCTAATCCTTCATTATTTGTGTCCCCAATGAATACTTGGCCATTTAATTGCACACAAGGGCTGCTTCGAGTGTTTTCCCACTTTTGAGGAAATTATTTACCAGCCACTACCTTACCTTTAGTACAGTTACTTTATACATGTTGTAATTTTCAAACCTATCTGTCTGCAGTGCCTCATGAGCTCCTCAAATATTTGCCGCAAGTCTCCAAAGTTACTCAACAAGGTAATGTCATTAGCAAACTAGAGGTTGCCGAGGTACTCCCCACTAATTTGTATACCTCATTCTTTTCAGTTTATTGCCCTGAGCACATATTGGAATTCGGGAGTGAATAAGGTTTGGGAAGTGCACCTCCATGCGTAATACGTAACAATTTTCTGAAGAATTGTGGCAGTGTGGTTATGCGTGCATATGATTGCAAGCATTTTCAATCAGCCAAGTGCTCTTTTATAACTGATGAAGTTCATATACAAGGGTTATACTAGTGCAACATTTCTTCTATCCCTGAATGTCGTGAACATGATGTATGGGTGACACTAATACGCAAAGATACATGCTGCACTCCACAACCTCAAGAGGAACTCAAGCAGGTTAGCAAATTTGTTCAAGAAAAGTCCATGCACAGCTATACTTAATATGTCAAAACCAGTAAATAAGATGGCAGCTAGTGCATTAATTTACTGATTCTTGGTAACGTTTCCTGGTTATAATGTGAAATAGTCATCGTCTTGTCTATTCAGCGCGCCCATTTTCCTCACGGCACTGCTACCATGTGGTAAATCACCCTAAAAGAGGAAGGAAGGAGTAAACTTTATCCATAAAAAGGAATAACAATAAAATATTTCTTGCACCCTAGGAGGGCCCCTGAAAGTTGAGGAGCCCTTTGGAAGAGCGAGATGGGTTCAGGAAGGGCCCAAATGACCATCCTGACATTGCTGTTATGTGGTGATGTCCATTTGGCAGGCGTGTATACATAGTCGCAAATTTTCCTGCAGAAGGCTGCGCAAGGCTGCAAAATGTTCCACTACCTACATGGTTCTGCTGGCGACATATCATTTGAGCGACATATGCACACTGAACGAAATTTAATGCTCTCATTATCTGCTATTCGTGTGCTCAGTCATTTCGTTTCTCATGCCTGACAGGCTTCCTGGTCTTTGAATATGGATGGGTCCTGTGCAGCTTGCTTTCTCAACTCTTACTTTCCACACTCAACATATACTAATCATAAGTACAGAGTTAAACGTTCTTTTCCAGTGCATGAAAGCACCACAGAGTTCAGGCAAAGCAGTAGCAGTACGTGCTGCACAACAGGCGCGAGAAGCGAACATTTCAGCTGTGTGATGCCTAGAAAAAGAAAGTAATTTAAAATACGTTGTACAGTGTTTCAAATCATCAGAGAGAGTTGACAACATCACTTCATTAACTATCTTCACCGACCTCATGCCCCATGGAAAGCCCTGGAAAACAAATCTAAGTACGACATATGTTATTGCAGGCAGGTCTGCACAGCACAGGCACCCGCAGGTGTAGTTTCCCTTGATTTTGAGCTCGCGCAAAACAGCGCGTCGTTGTCCACATCGGATTTATATTGTTGCTTATGCGACCAGCAAAAGGTGGAAATTTTGGTATCTTTCCACCGCCGGAGCTCGTGCTGCCAAGACACGCACTTTGCCGATGAGGTAGCTAACAATGCGCAGAGCTGCTTGAGAAAAAAAAAAGTTGAACGTCGACGATCGACACAGAGGTTGTAAAAGAAAGCTGCGACTTGTCTTCGTCCTTCGTTTTATCACGTGATCACGCACGCACGCGCACATACACACAAACACACGACCAGACACGACATACCTCCTAGTCCCGCGTGAAGCGAAACCAAAACTTCCACGACAGTTCACGAACGCTAGGCAGCGCTACAGTCGCCGGAAGTGACGTCACTATGTTTATTTGTTTGCAAAGATGGCGTTTTTTGAGCTCGGTGGTGACAAGTGGACCAGAGTTTTTTCTGCGCTGTGAGCGTATGTCCTCCTTACCTTATTCGGTCCTCGTTGTTTTGCACAGTTTAAAAATGAACAAAGTGCACCAGCCAGCCTGCCAGAAGACATTGGTTTGCAAACAAATGCCGTTCTAAATATGTGATGTCAAGGATCTATGCAAGCAGTGCCGTTGGATGCTGGGTACGCCTTTTCTTGCAGTTTGTCAATTAGCTAGTAGTGTGTAATATTGGAACATTTGCTCGGTTGCTTGCCGTTCGAGGTGATACTAGGGTTGCAAGTATTTTTAGGGACCACAGTGGCACTGTTGCGAAAGCCGGGGCGTAATGTTGGCTGAGTTACAGCAAGCAGTTATGTGAAGTCACGGCTGCGAAAGTTTACTGCATAAACATTTCACAGAGCACTTGCGATCGCGAAACACCCTCCAGCCTTGGGGACTAGCGTTGTCAAATGGTGTACATGGAACTTGTTTACAAACTTGTTTTGTGAAGGCTGGCCAAGTGGAAGCGCATTTATTACATGCAGTTTAACGAAGTAGCTGTAACGGACCTTATAGTGTGAAAACATGCTTTCGTTTTGCGACCGCACCCTTTATTGTGACGCGCTGTTCACAACAGCAACCGCTCTGAACTATCGGTTTGTGTGTTCACTAAGCGAGAGGCTCGGGATTGTGAAACTTGATTCCGAGATCAGTGGGCTGTTTTGTGCAATCTGTAACAAGTAGCCACGCCGGCCGTTTGAGAGCACTGTGGTGAATTTGCGGTCGTCATGTCGGCCCTACGTTAGGCACTCCTTTTAAGCGGAGACGGTGGCACGTTTTTTTTTTGGTATTTGATGATTTCATAGGTATGTGATTCATGTGTTGCGCAGGTGTCATCATAAGATGAGACAAGAGTGTTTAAATTAAGTCCGGGACACTTTTTAATATGCTCACATGGAATGGTGGAATTGAAGACAACAGTGAACAAAATAAATAAGTGCTGGCTTCCCACAGTGAGATGCTTTCATGATAACTTTTTATGTTTCTTGGAATGACCTTGACTAACTCCAATCACAAATTATTTCACAGCTACTTCAAAAGCATCTGAATTAGGTGAAACATTGTAGAACGCCCAGAAATTCGCCAGAACGCCCAGAACGCATTGTAGAAATTCCAGAATAGTCCGGACAGATAGTGATCGAACATTTCAAAACAGCTTTTTAAAGTCATCAGCAAATGCCACACACAGTTGACTAACATCATTGCTCATAAGATACAAAACTACTCTTAGTGAGACCCCTCGATGAAACCATATGGAGGAATTAGCAGTTTTGGAGAGTTGTTTATGCACACTGCTCCTACACTTAGTGAGGCAGCACCTCTGCCATTTAGCAAGTGCACAAGAAACACCAAGTAAACATTTTACGCAAAAGCAATCGTAGTTACACAGCCAAATCCTCTCAATCTGTCAACTACAGGAAAATGTGGTAACAGTGGCTTCGATTGTACATATGATATAGAGCCGTGCAGCTGTCATAGATCCCACTTGAAGGGCAAATAGCCGTGTTTGTGTTTCCGAGCAGGCTTAAAGCTGAGGCAACGCACAAAATGTAGAAGAAAGCCTCAAAGCAAAGTTCACCTTACAGTGTTCAACAAAACTTGGTCATGCGATGGGCAGTAAAACTTTACAGTATGAAGGAGGGGAAAGGTGAAAAGTTTAGACTGGCAGCTGCAAGGTTGCAAGTTAAGCAGTGCAAATTCCGCACTGTAACGGAAGACCTGCTGCTTGATTGTGTCATGGCCAGCGGGGAAGTGGTTAAATCAGAGAGGTGGTCGCTGAAGGCTGTCTTAAGGATCTTGAAAACACCGTGTGTCTTTAAAAATAAACTGGCAAAGCAGTGCAAAAAACCAAAGATATGTTGCAGTGTACAAAAGCCTGTGATGCATTGGAGTGCACCATAGAGTCAGGAAAAATGCCAAGGAAAGACAAACATGCACAAGAACACCCAGCAGAATTGCAGACTCAGAGCTGTGGTCACCTTTGGAGTGTTAGAGAGCTATGCTACTCTTTTCAAGCAGAAAAGAGCATAGCTATGACCAAACAGTGCAGTTTGCAGCAGTCTGCCGGACTGTTAAAAGACGATCAAAAAATCAAGGCCCCACCGCGGTGGCTCAGTGGTTATGGCGCTCGGCTGCTGACCCAAAAGACGCGGGTGCGATCCCGGCCGCGGTGGCCGAATTTTGGATGGAGATGAAATTCTACAGGCCCGAGATGCGATGTCAGTGCACGTTAAAGAACCCCCAGGTGGTCGGAATTTCACTACGGCGTCCCTCATAGCCCGAGTCGCTTTGGAACTTTAAAACCTAATAAACCATACCAAACCAAAAAATCAAGAATTATGAGAACAGCACACATGAGAACTCACATCAGATTTTGGAATAGGAAGACTTCAGGATAAGGCCACTGTCAGGGGCACTATGCACCGTACTTTTACTGAATTATTCATGAGCATCAATCGTGTGGTGCAAAATTCCTTCTTAAAATGCATGCGTGTCCAGCTCGCAGCACAAACCTGACATCACAAGCAAGTGCACAGTGTTGCGTGCGGTACATGACACGCCCCTCAAAATCAAGTGTGTTATCAAGAATAGACATGTTGCATTTGATCTTCTCGAGAAATGTCCTCAGTGCAATTTTGCACTTCGGACATTTTCTAGCACATTACTCCGAAGGGAGTGGGGCCTTTTTTTTGGCCTCTTGGAACAGGGTTGACCTGGTGGGTGTCCAGCTGGCACCCTTTTGGAGCCCCTTGTCAACCCCGGCCGGCGTCTCGCAATACTTGTAGGCTGCACCCGGATTTGACGTCCCCGGTGCCTCCGTGCTGCTGCAGTTGCCTTGAAGGCAAGCATAAGCCCAGCTGCGTCATTTCCATTGGGCACGCGGTCCAGCTCATGCCCAAGACACCGCAGGATTTCTAGATATGCAGGGTTGTGCTCATTCATGGCATGCAGGCGGCGCAGCTGGGACTCCAAGCTCCGGTACACATCTTCTCTTTCCTGCATGAAAGGTTGTGGAACTGAATGACTAGATTCTGTCCACTTTGAGCGTTTCGAATGTTCAAAGCTCTGTAGCTATCATCTACCCTGTGATGGAAGTTCTAGTTGCAGGCTGGGCTACAGCAGCTGAGGATTGCCATGTTGGTTTTCTTTCTTTTTATATATTAGCATTCTCATTATTTGCATGCACACTTCTTTGAAATTAGCCGCCGCGGTGGCTCAATGGTTATGGTGTTTGGCTGCTGACCCGAAAGACGTTGGTTCAATTCCAGCTGCGGCAGTCAAATTTCGATGGAGGCGAAATTCTAAGAAGCCCGTGTGCTGTGCAATGTCAGTGCACATTAAAGAACCCCAGGTGGTCGAAATTTCCGGAGCCCTTCACTACGACGTCCCTCATAGCCTGAGTTGATTCGGGACATTAAATCCTCATAAACTAAACTAAACTTGTCTGAAATTGTTACAAGTAGCCAATTATGACTGTGGCACCCTATTGCTATCTTTGCAGTAAGCTCTGAGCTGAATCGAATATTCATTTGCTGGACATGAAACTTCACTGTAGCAAGGCATACCTCTTCATGCATATGCGGTAAAGACCTGGTCAGTAGAACAATCTGAGTTTAACATTCTTGATATATAGGTCCGTTGCAAATGTTCCCAGCATTTACAGACAAAACTGTGGCTCATTTATTCATTCTTGCCTGGTATAGCCTTTCATCTGAATGGAAAGCTGCAGACTTGAATGTGCAACTAACATCGGCAAGGTAATATGTATCGCACAGAATTCTAGAATTTGTATTTCTACACTAGTGTTACTTTCAGCATGAACTCTAAAAAGTGCCTTTTCTACAAGTTTGCAAAGATCAACCAGAAAAAATGTTCGTTGTCTTTACCTGCACTGGCATTGCTGAGGAAAGAAGGATTTAGGATGAGAAGGAAATTTACAGGGAATATGCACCTGGGCAAGCTGGGGTTGATCACAGTCTTGCGCAGTAGGTGACAGCTGTCTTGATGTGGAGGGCTGGCAGTCGTCTTGCATGTGGCTTGCTTCACAAGCCTGTGGGTTTTCGTAACTGCAGCTTGCCTGGTCGGGCTCTTCTTGAGGCTGCTCTCCTTCAAGGAAGGGCATAAAGAAATCCCGAGGGGGGCACTTGTTGCCTAAGGCCAGCTTGCCCAATTGATGCCGGTCTCCTGTGTTCAGGGGCGGAGCATTGGGAAACAATCCCCCAAAAGTTTCATGGACAAGCGCCTGGTGCTTGCAAAAAGCACCTTGTTTTTTTGCTGCGCAGCTGCACATTCCAAAATCTGCTGACACTTCATATATTGTGTCTTGGCGTGTGGCACTGGGCACTGCATAGAGGTTGTGTCCTGTTAGTCGTATGGTGTCAGCAGCTCCTGATGGCATCCGGGAAAGGAGCCATTTGTAAGCCAGGTGATGACTGGCAACACGGCTGTTAGCATGGCGGAGGATGCGGCTCTCGAAGTATCTCTCCCACACCACGGCCACTGCATCCACTAGTGCAACGGCGTTGAAGGCCTCTGCTCTGCTGAGCATGATGTCTTTTAGGATACGGATGGTGGCCTCAGAGAAATTATTTGTGTTGTGCCCCCGTGTGGTGATGTTTGCACGAAAAAGGAGCACCCACTCCTCTTCCCTTTTGAGGAATGCCTTCACCCGTTCTATATAGCCCTGGTGGGATTCAGACCCAAGCCTGGCTTTCGCAGCTTCCAGCTTCTCTTCTGTGTCAGCATACATGACCTGTAGTTGGAGTTTGGAATCCTTTAGTGAGAAATGTGCCAGTGCCTTTCACATACACATATGCACATTTACGCTGTGCCTGTAATTTCGCACAGTCCCCCTCTTTAAAAAAGAACTACATTTGGACAAAACTTGCTCCTGGAATGTTGACATTAGTTGCCGTCTCTGGTCCTTGCCAACATGGTTGTGGGCAGCTGTCAGCCAGCGCCACTCTGCCTGGGCCACATGAAAATGGCACAGAAGCTGCCTGGCTGGAGGCCATGTTTCCTGCAGTGCAG
Organism: Amblyomma mixtum; assembly: GCF_055824585.1. NCBI lineage: Eukaryota > Metazoa > Arthropoda > Arachnida > Ixodida > Ixodidae > Amblyomma > Amblyomma mixtum. The sequence goes on from NC_143012.1 coordinate 89,668,370, forward strand.
CCTTCTCTGCACTGGAGTTGTCTGTCATAAATACGTGTGGTGCCTGCAGCGATAACAATAGCCGATTTCAGCACGCCTATCAAGCCAAGAACAATTGATAGCTTTTAGTGTTTGTTCTTCACGTGACCTGCAAGGATTCATCCTTGGATCTTTGTTTTTTGATTAACAATATTGTGGCTAGCTTTCTTCTAGAAATCTGACTTTACATCATCTGTTGCCAAACATTTGCACATAGTGTGAATCCTGGCGGATATCCGCTGCTTTCAGAGGACTGTTGTAATGAGGATCACAGACAAGAAAATTCTGCCGCAGTTTAAAGCAGTTGAAATAATATCACTATGCAGAAGCGACAGCGTATGCATACTCTGGACCCTGGCTTACTAGTAGGGGTTGGACTTTTCGGTTGAAACCAAAAAAAAATAAAGAAAAAGGTCAGTGTCCATGGCATAGATGCCATGGCTAGCTTGCTGTTAAGTAGAAATAACCCAATCTGCTTGTCGATGGAACTGCATAACCAGGCCTGGGGTTAGGTCCGATATCGGTGACCAGAACCGACAGTGCACTTCCTCACCAGAGCAGGATTTGGCCGCCCTGGTGTAGTACTTGGTCAAAACCTCCTGTATTAATACACTAGTTAACCCTGTCTCCAGCGGCAGCTCAGCAACTGACCAAGGCAGCAGCCAGGCCTGTGACACAACAGAGGGTGCCAAGAATCTCTTGCTCTGGACAGACCGCCGCTGGAAACTGAACCTGGTGACTGTTAACTCTAGCCTTATCCAGTGAGGCTAGTCTTGCAAAGCTTTTTGAGGAACTAGCAGGCATTAAATGAGATGTCGTGGGGCATAGCGAGGTTAGGACAGATGAGGCATATACAGTCCTAAAAGAGGGCACATACTATGCTATCGTGGATTAGTGGAGATAGCAGAACTAGGTGTGGAGTTCCTTATCAGTCAGAATATAGCTGGCAACATAGAGGAATTTATATTATTAACAAGAGGGTGGCAGCTATCGTAAATAACCTTAAGTGCTAACTGAAGGTGGTACAAACGTATGCACCCGCATTTAGCCATGATGACCAGATCACTGAAAGCTGCTATGAAAACGAGGAATCTGCAGAGAACGAAATAAAAACACACTGCAGTGTACTGATAGCTGACTTCAATGCCAGGGTAGGAAAGGAGACCAGGCAGTAGGCGACTATGGTATAGGCTCTAGGAACAGCAGGGGGGGAGTTATGAGTAGAGTTTGCAGAGAGGAATAATTTATGGATCATATTCCTTCTGAAATGAAATAGACTTCATACTGTGCGCTCATCCTGGTATCGTGCAGGCTGTGGAAGTTCTCAGAAAGGTGCGTTGTAGCGGCCACAGGATGGTAAGGTCTCGATTTAGCCTATGCTTGAAGGGATGGGAAAAAACAGTGAGACGGAAGCCCATTAACGCGTTAGCGGTAAGAGGGAAAGTAAAGGTCTCACTGCAGAACAGCTATTCGGCTGTAACCAAGGGCGACGACCTTAATGTTCAGGCATTGGACGATAGTCTCACATCTATCATTACGTAGTGTTCAGTAGAAGTAGAAGGTAGGATGGTAGACTGCTTACTGCCAAGCTCTCTGAGGAGACGGAATATTTGATTCAGAAACGCTGAAGCATGAAAGCCTCTAACCACAGGTACGAAATAGAATCAATACGGAATAGCTAATCAATAAGTGCAAGGTAACCGTCATAAGGAATTTTAATATGGAGAGAATTGAGTGTGCTCTGAAGAACGCAAGTAGCCAGTAATGTGAACATTTCAGCATTTTTGCTTTTATACTGTAGGCCCAAAAAGTTACGTATGCTTTCTTTCTAGTCTGTACAACAATTTTTTTACCTTTAGAGAAATGGCTGTTCGCATGTTTGTATGACCATTGCAATTTTACAGGAACTGATATCATTCCCTTTCGTGCCGCAGACATGTTAGTAAACTGCAACATTCTGTTCCCCTCTATTCTTCACTCAAACTTGAGCCATAACTGCACCCTCACTGAGTGCATATGGCGAAGTTATGGGTTTTGTCTAGCACAGTGTTGAAATATCGCTCTTACATTTTTCATTATGGGGTGCTTTCGTGAACAATATGGCAGCCTAGAATTGCATCTCTAACACTGACCTACAACCTCTTGCAATGCTTGGCAGACAACCACATTTTATGGTGATGAAGTAATGGGGAAGGAAACATGAAGGCATATTTTCTTGAAGTTAGCTTCTGCAATGCACAAATTAAAGGCAGTGTTATTGTTTTTCCTACTTACGGCCTGACCTCCGAAGCAGAAAGGATGAGTGTCTTTTAGAAGTTGAAATGCAGCCATGTAGCCTTCTGTGCTCTGCTCATTGTGAAGTAGCACCGCTATTGGCACAGCACCAGCCATTGTTGCCACCAGCACCACCGTGGTTACTTTTGACAAAGACTGTACCTAGAAAACGGCCACGAATGTACAGTGCGCGGGTGGAGGGCAGTGCGAAATGCGTAGGAGGAGGAGGTAGAAGAGGAAAGGCAGGGAGGTTAACCAAAGAATAATCGGTTTGCTACCCTACACGGGGGGAAGGGGGTGAGGGAATAAAAAGAAAGAGAAAGGAGGGTAACAGAAAATTGAAGTCACAGGGAAAGTCAGCGTTCGTTGAAGTCACAGCCTGTCATGCAGGCCAGAAGTTCGCAAGAAGCCGAGCAGTGCCCCTTCCCCCTTTCGTCGGGGCCTTTTGTCGGGGCAATCATGAAATAAGATACCACGTAGTACACTGATTTGCTTAACATTTCCTGGTGATAAAATGAGTCATGGTCTTGTCATTCTGACGTGCCCACTTTCCTCACGACACTGCTGCCATGCGGTGAATCTACCCTACAAGGGTGCATGCATTATGTGGTGAAGTCCACCTGGTAGGCGTGTAGTTGCGAATTTCTCTGGAAAACAGTGCGCAAGACTGCAGAACATTCTACTGCTTGCATAATCCGACTGGCGACATATCATTTGATCGACATATGCGTACTAAACTTAACGCTTTCCAGTTTTCAGCCCATTCGTGCGTTCAGTCGTTTCTTTTCGCACTGCATGTCAGGCATTCTTCGAAAATGAAGTCTTGTGCAGCTAGCTTCTCAACTATTATTACCTTAGTGATACTTGTTGGGTATGTTAAGATCGGCGAACACAGGCCTGGGAGGAATTCCAGTAAGACGTGAGTCATGCAACAAAGGTGCGGCGGGGAACAGCGGTGACGGCGGCGGCGTCAGGTGGCCAAGTCTGCCCACGGGTCGCCGGACGGAGTGACGCCGTGAAAGGTCACGCTGTTGATTTTACTTGAAAGGCGACTGCTACATTGACTGAGGTCCTGCGTTTCGGACATCAGGCGGGGGCGTACAAGGCCCCTCATTCACCTGCTGGGAAACGCAGCGCACTTACTTTCCCAGGGGGCACCGATCTCAACACAGTGCTGAATCGACACGACAGCCTTCGATGACGTGTCTTTCCCCAACCAACTCGCCCCCCCAACCAACTCGCCCAACCAACTCGCCCAGCAACATACCTTGCTCTTTCCCCCTGTCCACCGGCTGGGAAATGGCGTGGCCTTCCTTTCCCACGGAGGTGCTGCACCTGCCAATTCGACACGACAGTGTTCGAGGTCTGCTGGCTTTCCCCTTTCCCATCGACCGAGCTGCGGGAGAGTTCAGCACCGCCCCTTGACGTGGGTGGTACCGCCAGCGCCCACAACTGTCCACCTGACTGGAGAACGTTTTCCGAACTTTATTCCCTAGTCAGAGATCTCGGGAATACCAAGGGCATTTAAGGGGGTGTTGTTTTGTAACCACCACACTCCCATCTCGTCTGTAAATATGTAAAATAAACCTTATGTACAGTTTCCTCCATATCGGAGTTCGACATCGTTCTTCGGAGCTGGGACCTGCGGGGCTGAACGATTCAGTCAACTCCAGGACCCCCCCGTCTCCAACAGGTGGCTAGTTGGTGCATGTTTCCAGAAAAAGGGTTCAACACGTGCATGTTATAAAAACAGGGTTACACGTTCATTTTCATTGTGCTAAAGCACTACAGAGTTCAGGCGCTGACTGAAGGCAGCAAAAAACTAAATAGTAGCACATGCTGCACAACGGGCGCTATAGGAGCAAATATCAGACGCGTGATGCCCGGAAAAAACAAGCTAACTACTTTAACAGCGTTTATATTCATCAAAGAGAGTTGACAACATCTCGCTTGACTATCGGCGCCGACCTCATGCCCCCTAGAAAGCCTGCGGAAAAGAAAAGGTATGTACAGTCGCCGTTAAAAGTAAATGGAAGGCGACTTTGTCAAAAAAATTAATTTCTTTAAATCTAAAGCATAATGGTCCATGTTTGTTGGTGGACAGTGCAATTCGCGCAACCACAATTAGTCTGCACATATGTATTCAAGGATGCATGAATTAAGGGGGGGGGGGGGCGTAATTATTAAGTTTTTCGTTAATATTGCCTTCCATTTACTTTTGACGGCACCTGTACGTATCACTGCATCCACTGGTATACGTTGCACGGACACCAGCGGATGTGGTTTTCCTCTGTGCTGAGCCTGAGCTCGCTCGAGCTGCTCGCAAAAAGAGAAAAAAGCTGTGCAATGACGTCGCGCCCACGCCTGCGTAAAGAGAACAAAAAAAAAACGCGACGAGAACCCAGGCAGTGCGTTTGAATCGAGTGCAAAGCGCCGCGTTGCACGCAAAGAGGAAAAAAAAAAGCTGGGCGCACCCTCGCGCAACGACAAAAACAAAAAATGCGACGAGGGCCGAGGCAGTGCGCGTGAATCGAGTCCCTGCATGAAACCAAAACCGAAACTTCTCTAGAGTCGCTTTGCAGACGCTAGGCGCCGCCAGCGCTGCTTCAGCCGACGGAAGTGGCGTGAAGTCACGTGATCGCACTCTTGGGCGTCGTCTGCTCGAGTGCGTCTACGGGATATGGTTTGGCAATACGCGACCCGGCTAGCTTCGCTTCGGAAGTGAATGACCTGTGCGCGATATTCTCTGAAGTGCTTTCGCCGCTAGAAATTACACATGAAGTGGCTGTGAACGATCGCATTAAGTTCCTTGATCTGACCTTATATTTTACTGACTTCCATGTATGCTGGGCATTTGATCCTAGGAGTAAAAAGCCCTTATTTCTGTATAGCTCAGCCCATTCGAAGCTCGTGAAAAGAGACATTGTGGCGTCATGCTTTCAAAATGCCATGAAAATTTCTGTCCACACAAGATTGACTATAGTTTCTCCAATCAGGTTGATAGACTAACAGATGCAAAATACCCCCTTCATATTCTAGCGTCAGTAGCAGAAGGGATTTTGAAAAGGCTGAAGGGGGGCAACGCTGTCCCTCATTCCAAAAACAGAAATCTGGCAGTAATACCCTATGTCCATGTTGTGTCCCACAATTTGAAGACAATAGGTAAAAAGGCGGGATTGGTTGTTTTTTCGGCACCTGTGAGACTAAGTGGCTTGTGTGCGAGGGTAAATTGCCCGGATAAATGATCGGAATCTGGTCATCAATGCAAGAAAGACTACAAGATCAAGTATGTGTCATGCCAAGAGAACGTGGTGTATTCGGTGCCGTTGACGTGTGGTGGTTCATAAATCGGCCAAACTGGCCGTTGTCTAAATCAAGGACTTAGGGAGCATGAAAACAACGTTAAGAAGGCGGCCTGGCACATAGGTATTCACTGTCGTGTGTATGTTTTCCAGTATTCAAAAATAGCCCAGTTGTTACCAAACACAAGGATAAGCATACACAAGAGATAATCGAAGCTTCTGAAATCATGAAGCTGGGTGCGAATTTTATCAGCACCCCTTCCGTAGCCATTTCGTTGAAAGAGAACGACCATCTGATGTCATATGATCGATTTACACGCGATACAGCTGCATGCGCATAGTGACTGGGTTTGAAACTTCCGCTCCTCTCTGTTCCTTTCATTTTTTCCTACGGTGCTAAAGTATACACATGCTGATAGTATCCGGAATAAACATTTGTTGTCAGTTCAGCGCTTTGTTGGTCCCTTTCTTCCCTTGGCCTTGTGCCGTTGCGCTGCTTTACTAGATACAGCAGCTCGAGTGTGCAATGGCACTGAAAATATTTAAATATCAGTCACATCAAAGGCAACCTACCACCAACCTAAGCAAAGTGCCTGGGGCAACTTTGGAAAATTATCATTGTTTTGAGTTTTTCTTTCCAAAGTCAGCAAGCAGATGTTACGGAAAGGAAACCTCATAGCCTTTCTATGCTTGAAAAACGTGTATCTTTGTGATGTTTCTTAAGTACTGAGATACGCTCTCTTCTGGATCAGCATGTTGCCAAATGCTGTAAGAGGCACTTAGAACACAGCTCGGGAAGTTTTTTTTCTGCGCCACAAATATATAACCTCGTAGGGGACATTAATATACCGTTCCAGTTTGCTGCCTTTCACTTCAACATCAGTTATTACCGACCATCATATCGGATTCCTTAGCGAGGATTTATGCTCAATGCGCCGCAGAAGGAAACACATTTCATACTAGATGCATAGAATAGGTTTGTGCCATTTTGTACGCTGTTAGGATGGGCGATGTCTGAGGGGCAGGTCTCTTGAGCAGAGTCTTGCGGTATCTAATGGCGTACAGTTTGTTCGAATTTCACTGATAGGTGAGAGGGAAGAAACTAGAAGAATAAGAATGGGGTGGAGCGCATATGGCAGGTTCTCTCAGATCATGAATGGCACTTTACCAATATCCCTCAAGAGAAAAGTATACAACAGCTGCATCTCACCTGTACTCACCTGCGGGCCTGAAATGGGCTCGGACAGGAAGAAATGGGCTTGGGCAGGGCATGTAATGCGAAGGCAAGATAACCGCTGGTCCTATAAGGGTAACGGAATGGATTCCAAGAGAAGGCAAGCGTAGCAGGGGACGGCAGAAAGTTAGGTGGGCGGATGAGATAAAGAAGTTTGCGGGGATACAGTGGCCGCAGCTGGCAAAGGCCAGAGTTAATTTGAGAGACATGGGAGAGGCCTTTGGCCTGCAGTGGGCGTAGTTAAGCTCATGATGATAATGTTGAGACATGTTGAAAGAAGCAACGAGTTCAAGCAGCGCACGCAATTTGCCCAACATTAAAGATGGACGGTCTTACACTGGTCCTTTGTAGGAACATGCTTTGCTAATGCAGTTTAAAATACTGGGCCAATTACCTGGGGGTCTCGAGAGGTATGGTTTGCTGCTGCTGATTGGGAAGTGTGCTTTACTAACGATCAAAATGACAATAGTCATGTTTTACTTCTTTTAGTAGCCCACAATACAAAACGTCACATCCCTCAACTTTCTAGAGATATTCACCTCTGTCGACGGAATCGAAAGGCTGCTTTGTAGTTACTATACTAAAAACTGCAAGCGATTGAGGAAAACAAGAACTAAAAATAAAGAAACAAAAACTTTTACGGCGTCCTGGCCACGTCATACTTACAAGGCAAGAATGACCGCCAAGTGAGGCAGAGAAAACAGAAACGCTCTCATGTCTTTGTAACAGCACAAGTGTGCTGAAAAGTTGAAGATAGCTGATTTGAGACTTAGAAACACGATATGCATAAGCCAGCCTTTCGCAGAAGGAAGCCGCGTAATGGCAAGACATAGAAAATGAATCTCACCTACCTCACCACCAAGTGACAAACCAGCATAAGATGCGATGAGGCGCACACGCATATTTCAATATTCGATGAACTCTTGAGCAATAGGCGAAACCTAGGACAAGATTAGTAACTTAAAACTCATGCCGCTGCCTTTTTATTTCTTACTCGAATAAAAACGGGTGTCTATTCGTTATTCTCTTCTTACTTTATTGCAAACTGACCGCTTTTTTTTTTCAGAAAGTAACTGATGAACTTTGTGTTTTGTGCCAGGTGGTTCTATTCACAGTTTGAAGAGTAACACTTTCTGAATAGGGGAACTAATTAATATACTGACATCGGCAGCTAGGAAAGCACGGGTTGTCCATTATAAGTGTCCCGGAAGCGAGCTCAGGTGTGGGGCACGCGATAAAGCGGAAGTCGACAATCACCGCACAAGCCCACTTGTGGCTTCGGCGCTTCCGTTTTATGTATGTTCGGAATATAGTGAATAAAGATTATTATTAGTAGTAGTATTATTACAAAAAAAGACAATCATGCACGCATTTGCATACAGATATGGCATCACAGAGTTTGCGCACTCTTCGCAAAGGGGGCATGATCGGGTGGACGCTCTTCTAAAATATATGTTGAAAAGTACCGCCTGTGAACATTTCTTTCCCCCTCAAGTAAACTTGTTTAATTTTTTGGTCTTCCGTCCTTTGAAATGTTATATAAGCACACTGTTATTCTTCGGCACTTTTTGAATCCTACTTTCAAGACGAAAGCAGTTTCTGCCAGAACACTACGGAATTGTCAACGCTACACGGTCGCCAGATACGCAACCAGGTACGGCAAAGCAAGACGATGTGTATATGTCCCTACAATATTCAATACGCTTCCTGATCAGGTTTTGTCCGCTACTTCTAAAGCCACCGTAAAGCAAATGCTTAAATCTGTGAACTTTCAATTCTAAATGATGCCAGAAACTTGTAAGTTCCAATGTGACTTTTTTTTATCTTTTATACAATGTATCTTCCGTAGAATTTGTATTTCAGTGTTTGTGCACTTACCCGGATATTTTATTGCCTTTACTTTTCGCTCGCCGATTATGCCGGGCCTAGTCCTGCAAGCCTCCTCTTGGCTTTGACAGGCCTGAGTTTGTATGTATCACAATGTGTTGTGGCAATAAAATTATTATTCTTGTTATTATTATTATTATTATTATTATTATTATTAAACGCAAGGAAGCTGAGAGAGGCTTCTATAAAGATGGTGTGACAGTCTTTTCTGAGAAAAGAGAGATATGAATGCAGTTCTGAGATGGTTATCACCTGTGAGCGTCAGTTTTCTTACGGATCTTGGCATACATTCTCATGATCCGGTTATCGCCAGCAAAACATATCTACCAGCTTGAGCTTTACGTAGCAGTCAATTCTCTTATTCGATTCTCTCCTTCCTACAGCTTGTTAGGATAGATCGATCCTCTAGAGCTTGACTCGACTGAGGTATGAATAAGAATGTCATGAAGCGAGGCAATGCGTTCGAGCGAACAGACTGCTGGGCATTAAGTAATTCACTCGGCAAAGGCCGCTTACTTGGCAAACTATGGTGACAAGGCTACAGAACAGTTGCGAAGAATTGTTGCAAGATTATCTTCTTGGAAACAAGTTGCTGATGTAACAATCTTACAGAACCACTTCTGAATACTTGAAGCGCGAAACCTAACCGTAGGCAAATCTAAACAGTGCGATTCAGAACGATTAAATTTGGAGGAAAACTTTTGGCTAAATAATTCTATGGCCTTTTTATCTCCACACACGGCTGTGGCATTGCACTTTACATGATTTTGTTTCCATTCAGATTGAAGTACGCGCACAATTGTTTCATTTAACCGTTTAATGCCCAGTGTCGAAATATGGCGGCATACCGTTTAAAAGTTGTATACTCAATACTAAAAGGAGCTTGCTTGCAAAGTTAGATCTAAAATTGTGGGTACCTGGTAGCGCTTTCCGGTAAATATATTTTCCGTCAATGAATGGAATAAATTGAAATAAATTGGAATGAATGGAAATAAATAGGGGCGCGAATGTGCCACTTCCACTCAGCGGCGTCCAAAATACGTTATTTTCGGAACACTTTTGACGCCAAAATAAGAAGAGATTTGTTAGACGAACACTTACTTTCTCCAGCTGGGCCATCCAGCTCGTTGAGGCCTTCGATTAGGTGTTTAATACAACTTTGACTACCCATATAAAATGGACCAGGTGATATTGGTTCATGACGACCTAATCACAGACATGTCGATTTCTCACATGGCAGCCCCACCAAAAACATTTTGACTTTTACATGTAAATTTATATACATTAGCTTGCATATTTTGGAAGTATTGATTTGTTTCTATCATTATTTAATAAATTTAGCATTCAGTGGCTAAAATTTGATTTCAGGCTCTTGGGACCGTGTGATAGTGAACAGTTGGCTTTAATCTTACTGGACAGCCTACGTTTCGGGCAAAGCAGAGAACGTAGCTATGCAGTAAACCATGATATGTCGCGCATACGTTTTGAAGACAACAAATGAGATGGCACAAGAACATTGCGAAGTTGCAGCAGCTTTGCCTTGAGTACCTGCAGTGTTCAGTAGGCGGTACATGATAATGAGTTAAGGCCTGCAATGATGATCTCTCAGTAAAAGAGTATGGCCTCTCTATAGTGGAAGAAAGTATTGCGTAGCATTAAGTGAAAAACAGCCCGTATTTTAGAGCATAAGGACGGCCATTTTTTCAGCCCCCGAGTTTGCATAAGTTCACAATTCTTTTCTGGAACAGGCATAAGTAAGGGAAGTGAGGCGGATTTGCATAGATTGGAGAGGTTAGCAAACCCAATGTTGAAAGAGGCTTGGTGCAGAGGTTCGTTGGTTAGCTGCTTAATTTTTTAGATTTTAGCTGCCAATAAACTTCAAATGGACTGCGCCTAATTATGTCTCCTTCATGCAGTATGCATAGAGAGGACAGCTTGAGGCCCCTTTTTTCATTTTGGGAGATGATGCGGATGCACAAATGGCGACTTATAAGTTGCAGAGAAATATTTCTGTTCAAAAATAGGGCTTTTTGGGCTTGTTGGTGAATGCTCATAGCGAGAGAATATAGCGCAGAGCAGGACAGGACACAAGAAGACAAGATAGCGCTTGTGTTATTCGTGTCTTGTGTCCTGTCCTACTCTGCGCTATATTCTCTTGCTATGAAATTTCTATGACCTTTTGCCTACTCTGCGCTATATTCTCTTGCTATGAAATTTCTATGACCTTTTTAATGCTGAAAGGCGAGAGGAATTTTTTTTAGGGCAAATCTTTTGAGCAGCAGAAAAAAATGCATAGCTGAGACATGGATTCATTTACAACACGGTAGCATACAAGCAGCGTTACCATTGAGAGTTCTTGAAAGTTGCCGAAACAAAGGTCAGAATTATCCAAAAATAGACAGTTTGTCGACATCTCTGAAATTGCAGTAAAAAGCCCAACAGCTACCATTACCACTAGTCTTTAATCACCTATAATAAATGATGCCATGGCGTAGATGCTCTCGGCTCATTTTATGCAAGAGATCACAAAGAATTTAAAACGTTCAGGAAGATTTGCAATTTAACCGCAGCACAAACTTTAGTTTGATGACTGCCACAATTGATTCCACCTTATTCTTGCTCTCAATTTCGATTTCTTTCAAAACAGTGTGCGAGAAATTTCACTCCGACTTGAAATCGTAGGCGACATAAACTTGATGGCACCTTCCTCAAGGTAAGCATCTGCTCCTTGCTAGAAAGTTAAGCATGCTGCGTGGTCTAAGGTGGACTTAGTTCTTGGGCTGGTTGCTATTCTTGATTTAAACTCATAGTTTTTCTGAAGAAAAGAAGTAGGAAGAGAAGAAGGACGAACATGGCGCTGTGTTCGTCCTTCTTCTCTTCCTACTTCTTTTCTTTGGCCGCGTGCCGTTGCGCTGAAAAACTATGGTCTAAGGTGTTTTATACCACTTGCGATTGCCGGACTTCGAGCACCAGCACGGCCGAGCAATATTTAAAACAGATGGTGCCCAATGTTTTAGTGTTTCTGCCCGGCTTTTGGAACTTCAAGCTGTTTTGAATTTATAGCATTGAAATGATGAAGCGCCGTTTAAGCAAGAAGCAGGCGCTGCCGCAAGAGAAAGTCATGCGGCTGTATTTTTTCGTTGTAAGAACGAGCCCTGTAATTTTATTCAAGCAGTGCTTAATCTTCTCCGCCAGCGTTATGCGATCTTATGACGCTCGACATTTTGAAAATGAGTTTGATCCCCAGAGTCAATCGGTACATGCTGCGTCGCATGAAGAACCCTGCACTCTGCACGCAACCGCCCTTTGGACAGATTGCATAAAGACATAAATTTTGCAATGTAGACCAATTTTGAAATATTGCTCAGGCATCGGCCAAGAGTAGACGAACAAGCAGCTCTTCCACGACTGCCGAGACGGCCGTTTTTGCAGTCTATATTGATTGCAAAGTTCAAAATTGCTGACACACTTATGCGCACTTTCTTAAGTGGAGAAAATATTGCCACGTATCATTGTAGCGTTTGTTCGTTCACGCTCGAGGCTGCAGGAAAGGGCTGTTATCATTTTTGTTCGTGACGCGAGAGGCGACCGGACTTATCTCGATTGTTCACAGCCATGAACAGCTGCATCTACGTGTTTCTAGATTACTCTAGATGATCTCGACCTGTTATCTCGAAGTTTCCTTGCCGGCTTTAAATTGAACGATGCCGCGAGCAGCGGGCATTCGTAGTTCGACGATTGACGAGCACGCTTGTTGCTTACGCCGCCACCGAGTGAGTCAGTTCTTTTGTGGGCGCAAATCAGCCCAAATAAAGAGCTTCGTTTGCAAGTATTTCTGGTGTCTTCCTGACCGCTGGACTGCCGTCACTACAACGTGACATCTGGTGGAGGTGCTGGGTAGCCTCCCATGTACCGGACACCCCCTACAAGCCGTGACGCCAGCCCTCTGAGTCATCAACCGCAGGACCTGAGTCCAGTCCACCGCGCTAGCCGACGCCTGCAAGGGGACGCACCAGAGTTCGGGAATCTGCCGGACCCTACCCGGAAGCGAAAGACAGCAGCAACGTCCACCATGAGCTTGCCCCAGACGACGACTCCAATCATTCTGCAGCAGCCCCGGGTGCCACCAACCTTCGACGCTTCACCTGGCGCCGACCCCGAAGAATGGCTGGAGCAGTTCGACCGAGTGGCTGTCTTTAACAACTGGGACGATGCCATGAAATTTAGGTACGTCTTCTTTGCCCTGGAGGGACCAGCAAGAGTCTGGTTTGAGAATGAGGAAGCCAGCCTCGCGAATTGGGCAACCTTCAAAGAGCAGCTTCTCAAGACTTTCACAAACGTCGTGAGAAAGGAGAGAGCCCAGCAGCTGCTACAGTCTCGCATACAACACCAAAACGAGACCGTTGCAGTGTACACTGAGGAGATGAAGCGTCTCTTCCGGCGTGCCGACTCGAACATGAAGGAAGAAGAAAAGGTCAAGCTGCTTATGCGAGGAGTTAAAGAACAACTCTTTGCCGGCCTCGTACGGAACCCACCGAAAACCGTGGTGGAATTCATAGAAGAGGCCTCCACGATGGAAAAAACACTTGACGCCCGAGCCCGCCAATATGAGCGCCAGCAGCGCGTTTTTTCAGCAAACTGCCTGGACGCCGCTAACAACGATAACCTGCGGGAGGTTATACGCCAAGTAGTACGAGAAGAGCTCCGACGATTGCTGCCAAATGGAACGCAGCCACAGGTTTCACCACTTACTGACGTAATCCAGGAAGAAGTTCAACAGGCCTTGGGTGTGACGCCGACACCCACGCAGCCTCTGCAGCCCCCAGCCATGACTTACGCCGCAGCTGTGCGCCGTCCTGCACCTCGACGATGGGACCCAAGCCCCTATCGCCCTCAGCCAGCTGCGTTGGACCGCCGCCCACTCGCCCCAACCCGCCCGTCCTACGAGCGACGCGCGCAGCCGAGGAAATGCGACGAGTGGAGAACTCCCGACCAGCGCCGCCCACTATGCTTCCACTGTGGAGAAGCCGGTCACGTCCTCCGGCACTGCCCATACAGAAGACTGGGCATCCGAGGGTTCTCTTACGACGCTCCACGACCCCGACCCGGCCAGCGACCAGCCGAAATCGAGGAGTTTTTGCGTCGGGAAGAATACTCATCCCCGAGCCGCCTATCACGTTCCCCGTCGCCATCGTCCCCGCGCTTTGTATCTCCTAGCCGAGGTTACGCCGTGCGTGGACGCTCCCCCAGCCCCCGAAGGTTAAACTAAATAAAGCAGCCTCTGGAGGTGAGGTTGCTTCTAAGCGCAATGATAAAGATCCTCCATCGACGAGTACTCAAGACCATGCCTCAACTACGACGACGACACCGACGACGACAACACCGACGACGACAACGACGCGGCCAGACCTGAAGCTTTTACCGCTGCCCAGTGAAGTAACGTCGGAGTACGCCGACCGCAGCCTCACTACTCGACGAAGCAACGTGCAATGCGAAAACGCGGACAAGTGACCTTCAAGTTATGATCGACGATCACGCGGTTACTGCCTTGGTGGACACCGGAGCTGACTACTCCGTCATGAGTGAGCCACTCGCTGTCCGACTCAGGAAGGTAACAACAACCTGGGATGGCCCGCTGATCCGCACCGCAGGTGGCAACCTGATTACGCCGTCAGGACGCTGCACCGCGAGAGTTACTGTAAATGGGAGAACCTATGCGACAACCTTCCTGATCCTACAGCAATGCTCGAGAGACGTGATTTTGGGAATGGACTTCCTGAACGAACATCGGGCGATCATCGACCTTCGATCTAAGTCGATCAAGCTTTCCACGGAAAAGGCCATACCTGTTGCGACGAGCGCGACTCATCACGTTGCCTTAAACGTCCTCGATGAAGCATTGAGCGTGCCACCCCGATCAAGTGTTCTCGTCGGCATCGGTACTGGAGACATCGAAAATGCCGAAGGTGTTATCGAGGGGAACACCCAGTTACTCCTGGATCGAGGATTGGGCGTCGCGAGGGGAGTCGCCGAAATCCGAAATGGCCAAGCCCAGGTGTTGCTAACCAACTTCACCGAAGAATACCGGCATCTAAACAAAGGTACGACGATCGCTTTCCTCGACGAGCTGGCAGACATCAGAGACGTATTTGCCCTACCCGACCAACCCGCAGAACTATCTGACCAAGGCCATCAACCCACGTTCGACATCAACCCGGCATTACCCCGGAGCAGACAAGACCAAATACGCAGTCTTCTTCAAAGGTACACCGATTGCTTCTCATCAGCATCGAATGTGCGACGAACCCGGCTTGCCAAGCACCGCATTGTCACAGACAAACACGCACGACCACTGCGACAGAGCCCCTACCGCGTATCGCCGCTAGAACGCCAAGCTATCCGCAAGCAAGTTGAGGAAATGCTTCGTGACGACGTCATACAGCCATCGAGGAGCCCCTGGGCAGCACCGGTCGTCCTAGTGAAAAAGAAAGACGGCACCCTTCGCTTTTGCGTCGATTACCGCCGCCTGAACAACATTACGAAGAAGGATGTCTACCCCCTCCCCCGCATCGACGATACACTGGACCGGCTGTGCAACGCTAAGTACTTCTCATCGATGGACCTGAAGAGCGGCTACTGGCAAATTGAAGTCGACGAAAGAGATCGCGAGAAGACTGCGTTCATCACGCCAGACGGACTCTTCGAGTTCAAGGTGATGCCATTCGGCCTCTGCTCTGCCCCAGCGACGTTCCAGCGAGTAATGGATACGGTGCTCGCAGGCTTGAAGTGGCAGATTTGCCTAGTCTACTTAGATGACGTTGTTGTCTTCTCCTCAAGCTTTGAAGACCACCTCAGAAGGCTTCGGATAGTGCTGGAAACGATCAAGTCTTCAGGCCTGACACTGAAACCAGAGAAGTGCCACTTCGCCTACGAGGAGCTGCTGTTCCTTGGTCACGTCGTAAGCAAGGATGGAGTTCGCCCAGACCCCCAGAAGACGGCTGCGATCGCAGAGTTTCCGCAGCCTAATGACAAGAAGGCTATACGCAGATTCCTTGGATTGTGCGCTTATTACCGACGATTCGTCAAGAACTTTTCGCGCATCGCTGAACCTTTGACTCAACTTACCAAGGCTGACGTGCCTTTTAAATGGGAAAGGCCACAAGAGGAAGCTTTCAACGAGCTGAAGCGCCGCTTACAGTCCCCTCCTGTGCTCGGGCACTTTGATGAAAACGCCGAAACCGAAGTTCATACCGATGCAAGCAGCGTGGGCTTAGGAGCGGTCCTCGTTCAGAAAAATGGCAGACAGGAGAAAGTTATCGCGTACGCCAGCCGTTCACTATCGAGAGCCGAAGCCAACTATTCGACGACAGAGAAAGAATGCCTCGCCATTATTTGGGCCACGTCCAAATTTCGCCCCTACCTATACGGACGACCATTCAAGGTTGTGAGTGATCACCATGCTCTGTGCTGGCTGGCCAATTTGAAAGATCCCTCCGGCCGCCTTTCTCGTTGGAGCCTGCGTCTTCAAGCATTCGACATAACTGTAGTCTACAAATCTGGCCGCAAGCATTCCGATGCAGACTGCTTATCACGAGCTCCTGTCGACGCAGCACCCGAAGAGGAAGACGACGACGCTTTCTTAGGACCGGTAAGCGCCAGCAGTTTCGCGCAGCAGCAGCACTCGGATCCTGACTTGCAAAGCCTAGTTGATTATCTGAAAGGCAAGACCGCATCGCCTCCCCGAGGGTTCAAGCGGCAACTGTCGTCCTTCGTCCTTCACAATAATGTCCTCCTGAAGAAGAACTTCGCGCCGAACAGGACAGTGCATCTTCTTGTCGTGCCCAAAAATCTCAGGAAAGAAATTATGCAGGCATGTCATGACGAGCCGACTGCAGGACATCTCGGGATTGCTCGCACGTTGCAGCGCATCCAGGAGAAGTACTATTGGCCACGGCTAGCTACCGACATTTCCCATTACGTGAAAGCGTGCCGTGAGTGTCAGCGACGCAAAACGCCTCCGACTAGACCAGCCGGACTCCTGAACCCCATACAACCGCCAACTAAGCCCTTTCAGCAAATAGGGATGGACCTCCTCGGCCCCTTTCCGACCTCTTCATCAGGAAACAAGTGGATCATCGTGGCCACCGACTACATGACCCGCTACGCCGAAGCAAAAGCGTTGCCTAGTGGTACCGCAACAGAAGTCGCAAAATTTTTTGTCGAACAAATTCTCCTGCGACACGGCGCCCCGGAAGTGCTCATTCATCACAGACAGAGGAACGGCGTTTACAGCGGAGCTCACGCAAGCCATTTTAAACTAGAGCCAGACAAGCCATCGGAGGACCACTGCCTATCATCCACAAACCAACGGACTCACAGAGCGTCTGAACAAGACCATTGCAGACATGCTCTCCATGTACATCGACGCCGAACACAAAACGTGGGACTCCATTCTGCCCTACGTGATCTTCGCTTATAATACTGCCGTCCAGGAGACAACCAGGTTTACCCCATTCCAGCTGGTATACGGCAGGAAGCCCACGACAACACTCGACGCAATGCTCCCGCACGCTTCCGACGAAGACAATCTCGACGTCGCCGCCTACCTTCATCGCGCCGAGGAAGCCCGAAGACTTGCGCGGCTTCGCATTCAAGACCAGCAGCACACCGACGCCCGACGCTACAATCTGCGCCGACGAGACACGCATTACAAGCCAGGTGATCGGGTTTGGATATGGACGCCAGTTCGCCGCCGTGGATTGAGCGAAAAGTTGCTGCGACGCTACTTTGGCCCGTACAGGGTTCTCCGTCGGATCGGTGACCTCGACTATGAAGTCATCCCCGACGCCACGACAGCATCTCAGCGACGCCGCCCACGCCCGGAAGTCGTACATGTCGTACGTCTGAAGCCATATTACGAACGCTAAAGCACTCGAAGTTTCATTTTCCGTGTTTATTTTCATTTTAAAGCATCGAGACGATGCTTCTTTGGAAGGGGGGTAATGCCACGTATCATTGTAGTGTTTGTTCGTTCACGCTCGAGGCTGCAGGAAAGGGCTGTTATCATTTTTGTTCGTGACGCGAGAGGCGACCGGACTTATCTCGATTGTTCACAGCCATGAACAGCTGCATCTACGTGTTTCTAGATTACTCTAGATGATCTCGACCTGTTATCTCGAAGTTTTCTTGCCGGCTTTAAATTGAACGATGCCGCGAGCAGCGGGCATTCGTAGTTCGACGATTGACGAGCACGCTTGTTGCTTACGCCGCCACCGAGTGAGTTAGTTCTTTTGTGGGCGCAAGTCAGCCCAAATAAAGAGCTTCGTTTGCAAGTATTTCTGGTGTCTTCCTGACCGCTGGACTGCCGTCACTACAACGTGACAATATTCTCTTAAAAAAGTTACAAAAGATCAAAAAGTAGCTAAGGCGCTAATGCAGTTGTTTAACCCCCCCGGAACATCAGAAAATAACCAGTTTGGCGAAAACTGGCCACCGACGGCATCCCTGCTCCGGTTTTTTCCCTGCCTGTATTTTCAGCATCAGGTTGAAGCTTTCAGAGGAGGGAAGATACTGATGGTAGCGCAAACTACAAGGTCCAACCCTTAATATTACTGGAAAGGCGTGCTCTACGTCTCTGCCTTGGTCTCCCAAAATCAGTTTCAAACGCTCTGCTTTATCTCGAAGCCAGTATGCCCGATTTAATTTCCCGCTTTCAAATACTCACAGTGCGAACTTTCCTCAGGTCGTTGGACCCGATGACTAATGTCAGTACTCCTATTTTTGTGTCTCAGCAGGCCTTATTTTTTTACCATCATTGACCACGATATCAAATGCCACAAATTTCCTTAACGCAGAAACTTTTAACACCGATTGGTGTTGATCTCAGTTCTTTGCAGTGGGTTGAGGACACGCCGGCAGCAGTGGAATTCCATTTTGACCACATCTTCCCATCTCATGCGAAACACATGCCCACAAACATTTTAAAAGGCATTCTTTCTGCTCATACAGCGGAATTCTCCCATCATGTGGTGCTTTCTACTGACGCCTCCGTCAGCTGCCAAAAACCTGCAGCTGGCATCTTTTCGCAGGATTTCGCATGGAGATATTCTGTCCGCATCCCAGATTATATCCCCATATTCTTTGCGGATTTTTTGGCGCTTGGAATGGCCCTGCAGAAAATTCCGTATCATGTATCTCACGTTATCATCCTGGCTGCTTGTTTGTCAGTTTTAGTCTCCCTTGAAAGTTCCCAAAAAGATTTTTTGTGCCGCTTCCTGCGAATGCTTGTCCCGTGCACTTTAAAGGAGGTCCGTTTTGTCTGGGTTCCTGGTCATGCAGGCATTCATTCCAACGAGGTGGCTGATTATTTAGCAAGGTCAGCTCTTAACGGGCCAGTAACGCATCCCGTCCCGAATTTCAGTCTGCTGGCGATCTCCAGGTTTCAGCGGTTCCAACACATATCAGCCAGGCTACGCGATCCCTTACTAAATACTACTGATTATCAGCACTTAGCGTATAAACGGAACGTCCGTTCGTGTAAAACCAGGCAGTGTGAGGTAGCAATGACGCGACTGCGGTGCAGGATTCCCAGTTTAAATTTATACCTATGCAGATGTGGGTGGTCTCCGACAAACCTATGTGACTCATGCGGGGACGTTGAATCTGTGGACCATTTCCTGCTCTACTGTCCAAAGTTCGCACTCCAGAGAAAGAATTACCTGGAGGTCCCTCTCTCCAGGTTAGGGCTCCCGTTATCTCTGCCAGTGTTGTTATCGTTCGGAGCGAGCGCCAAAGGTTTTGCATTGAGTTCAATTTGTGGGAATCTCCATGATTACATAATTGCAACTGGTAGGTTGATTTGCTAACTCCTTTAAAAGTCTCTTAGTTTTTTTTTAATTATTATTCTCGCCAAAATGTTCTTTGTTATTTCACTTCAAATAATGTTCTGTCGTTTTTCATGAATACATTTTTCAAAATTCACGTTTGGCTCCGATATTTTCTCGTAATCCTATGAAAATTTCCTTATGTATACCACTATACCTTGGCCAATCCCCCCACGTGGGCATGTGCCATTATAAAGAGGTGAAGAAGAAGAAGAAGAAGTGTTGTGGAAGAACACGCCAAGGACTACGCCGCTTTTGACCATCGGCCGCTCAATACAAATGTGACAATATCGCGCTGCGAGATGAAACATAACAAACTACCTTTTTAACGTCTTCTCGCAGTCCGTGAATACCCTTTCATTTCATGCGACTGATTTCAGGAATCCTTCAGTGTTTCATCAGCAATCTGCAATTCGCCGATGACATAGCCTTGATAAGTAACTCAGGGGACTAATTGCAAACCATGACCGGAGACTAGAGAGGCAAAGCAGGACGGCAAATCTTAACATTAATATGCAGAAATCTAAAGTACTGTTGAGCAACCTGGAAAACGAGTGGCGGTTTACAATAGGTAGTCAGGCGTTAGAACTGGCAAGGGAGTACATCTGCTTAGGGTTAGTACTGACATCATATCCGACCACGAGATTCAAATAACTACGAGAAAACTACGAGAAGTAGGACAGGGTGGCATGAATTCGGCATGTAGTCTTAGCTCATGAGTGGAAGTTAATCAGTGTCCTTTATGAGGAGTTCACATAAAAACTGCATCATACCGGTAATCAATTACGCGGCACGACTTGGCGGGTAGCCAAAATGGCCCAACCTAAATTTAGGTAAACCGAGCTACGGCAAAGAGAATGATAGGTGTAACGTTAAGAGACAGAGAACCGAGTGGATTATAGAACAAGCTCGGGTTAACGATATTCTAGCCCAAATCAGAATGGTGTAGGGGTGCGTTTATTAGGCGCCCTCGGTGAGACCGAACCGCTGTGTGGGTTCTGGCAGCGTAGACAGGTATAGCCAACACCAAGAGAGCGGAGCAACTTCGTCGTCGTCAAACGCAGCGTAGTGTTGGCGCACAGCGGTAGCGGAACCCCGTCAAGCTGGCACACTGCAAATTCCCCCGAATGAAAAGGAGCCAGCCTAGCGCCTCATGGCCAAGGAAGGACAGAGCGGTGGTAGTACGGCTTCAGTCGGTGGACGTGGACGGTTTCGCGGCCCCGGCGATGCAAGTCCCCAGAGGGCACAATGGGCTCAACGATGTAATCGACCGGAGAGGTTTGCTTGAAAACCCGGTAGGGACCATGATACCGATCCAGCAGTTTCCGCGAAAGGCCGGGAGTTGTGGGAGGCACCCAGAGCGACACCAGGGAGTCGGCAGGATAGGAGGTAGAGGCCGCGGAAGTGTCGCGGTCATGTTTTTGCTGCCACTGGGTCTGCGTGGTGAACGAGCGAGCAAGCTGACGGCATTCTCGGCGTACCTGGCGGCTTCGGAGAGTGGCGTGGAGTCGGAAATGTAGGGCTGGTAGCGAAGAGTATACATCGTGCAGGGGTTCTCGCGGCCATACAGAAGAAAGACGGGAGAGAATGCAGTGGTGATTTGCGTCGCAGTGCTATACGCGTAGGTGACGAAGGGAAGAACCCGGTCCCAGTTGGAGTGGTTGGCGTTGACGCACATGACCAGCATGTCACTGAGGGTTCGGTTGAAACGCTCAGTCAGGCCGAAGGTCTGAGGGTGATAAGGCGAAGCGGTTCGATGGGTAATGCGGCATTTCTTGAAGAGGGCCTCAAGAGCGTCAGACAGGAATACGCGTCCACGGTCAATGAGAAGTTCTTGAGGAGCACCGTGGCAAAGAATCAGGTTCTTTAGAAGAGAGGATGTGACGTCACGGGCAGACGCATGTGGTAACGGAGACGTTTCAGTATGGCGTGTGAGATGACCCACGGCCACGATAATCCAGTGGTGACCAGCGGAGTTGAAGTGAGGCGGCTGTAGAGGTCAATGCCTACGCGGTCGAACGGGCGGGAAGGGCAGGTAAATGCTGCAATGAAGCAGGCGAGATGTGAGGCGGACTTTTAAGCCGTTGACAGGATGGGCAAGACCGCACAAAGTTGCGAACAAAACGGTACATGCCACGCCAGTGGAATCGGATACGCAGACGCGTGTAGGTTTTCAAAACGCCGCCGTGGGCATACTGGGGGTCCGCATGAAAAGCAGTGGATATATCGGTGCATAGATGGCGGGAGATGACGAGCCACTTGCGTTCGTAGAACAAGTAATTGCGACGATAGAGCAGACAGTGCCAAGTAGAACAGTGACGGGCTTGACGTGAGAAAGAACAAACGAATTATCAGTCGATTAGAGTGGTGATCCAAGGGTCTTTCCGCTTTTCGGTGGACATGTCGCAGTGGAAAGCGAGGACAAGCCGTAAGCATACACAGGGGCAGACGATGAAGCACTAGCGGCGAGCAGGAAAGAGCGTCCACGTCATTATGCTTGAGGCCAGAGCGGTAAATTACATGAATATCATACTCCTATAATCACAGAGACCAGCCAGCTAGGCAGCCTGACGAGTCTTTGAGAGAGGCCAGCCAGCACAGGGCATCGTGGTCGGTTACTATGCAGAACGGGTTGTTACTATACAGTGTCGGCATATGATGGTAGTGGAACCCTTCACAGTTGGCACACTACAATAGAAAAATGTCATTTGCCGAACATGTAATGCGAAGGCAAAGTAGCCTTTGGTTGTTAAGGGCAACGGAATGAAATATAAGAAAAGGCAAGGACCGCGGAAGATGCCCTGTAGTGAGCGTAGCGAAGTTTATGATAATGGTTTGTTGATATTTTATTCAGAAATACTAGTTCTCTTGCCTGACAAGGTGCCGTCACCAGCAAGTTGTTTTGCGGAATGACTAATGATTTTGTTCTTGAGAACACATGTACAGTATATAAAAATTAAACAATGATACAGCCCCGTCACGGTGGCTCAGTGGTTACGGCGCTCGGCTGCCGACCCGAAAGACGCGGGTTCGATCCCCGCCGCGGCGGCTGAATTTCTTGAAGGCGAAATTCTAGAGGCCCGTGTCCTGTGCGATGTCAGTGCACGTTAAAGAACCCCAGGTGGTGGAAATTTCCGGAGCCATTCACTACGGCCTCCCTCATAGCCTCAGTTGCTTTGGGACGTTAAATCCCAATAAACCAAACCAATAAACGAAACCAAACAATCATACATAAAGTATAAACTAGACAGCACAGCAGCATACTTACACAACATTACACGAAAAAGAAGAAAATAAATCCAGTACGACAACAAAAAGCAAGAGAAGGAAGTACATATTCTTACAGACAAAAATACGGGAAGTCTTCACGAGGGAGGAGAAAAGAGGAGGTAAGTCTACATTTCCCCTGAAATTAATTTGTGAGGGGTGGGAGGCTGGAGCAGAAGTTCAAAACGACGTGAGTGCTTGCTAAATAAATCAAGTACTAAGTCAGCAAGTTTCTGAGCAGCCCAGTTATTACCTAATAAAGGAACGTGAAAATGGCCAAGCCTGATGCCGTACGGTTTGTTACTACGCAGATATGGAGGCAAAAAAACTATGGAAGGGCATTGATTTTGTTTAACGTCACGAAATTATGCCTGAAAGGGAATGCATGGTGCAGATTTTCTATGCAACGCAGTGCTCTGTAATGCAGTGCCTCAAGCCTGTATAATTTGAACGATCATGACAGTGATGTGTGTCTGAGATGGTATAGACAGATTATTAGTGAACAGAGAAAGTATCTTTGGTGAAACACTTAGTCATGTCAAAGTCAAGCTTGCCATGTCAGGCTTTAGTCATGTCAAAGTTAATTGCGCCCACTTGACTGCGATTAAACACGTGAGGCCCACTACACCCGAGATAACTGCATAGATTCGATTCAACGGATCGTACTCTTAAAAAACCTTGCTTCAGAGGTGTTATCCTTTGTTAAAAATAAGCACAAACGCTTTTGCACACCCGGCCAATTCTTTGACAGTACTGCGGCAGCGTCGACCAAACTGCCTGTCAGCGCGTTATAACGGCACCGAATGGCGAATCCAGCGAGAGTAACCATGAGCGAGCAAGTTTTCTCACGTAACGACTGTCGTCTGCTAGGCTCTTCCCACTATCGCGAACAACCCCGGCCGTGCCCTCCTCTCCCACAGCTAATCCCAGCGGCGTCATGGGGAAGAAATAAAACTGGCACAGGCTCAGCTTGGTTAAGCCCGGAAATTGCGAAAGCAACTTCATCCGTTCCTTCAGCCCGCATCCGCCGTGTCTACCGCCACTCAGCGCCGACGGCACGAGCTGGAGCTCTGTTTATACAACTGGTATGACGTCACTCCGACTGCAGCGCTCCTAGCGGGAGAAGCGAGAGGCTCACCGTGCGTCGTGTCAACCGCCGCTCTCTGCCGACGGCACGAGTTGGGGCCCTTTTCTTCCACAGATGGTGTGACGTCACTCCTACCGCAGCTCCTCTAGTGGGACAAGCGAGAGGCTCACCGCCCGCCGTGTCTACCGCCGCTCTACACTGACGAGCCGAGCTGGGGCCCTGGTTTTTCGCACCTAGTATGACGTCACGTCTAAGGTCACGCTAAAGGTCAAAGTGTCCACCGGTGCGCTACGCTGAAGGGCTCAAACTGTGAGCAGTACTGCTTTCGCAATAAAAGCAGCGAACGACAGGATGGGCCAATCTTTGATAAAGTTTTAGTAATGTCGCTAGCTTTTATTCAGCCGAGAAGTTCACTACATGTCACTACGAAGACGGCATTCTTGACAGCGCAGTAGTGGTTGTCTATAAATTGTCGTCGGCACGTCGAATTTATTCCATTAGCTGCCTAGGAGCAAGAAGAATGCCACCACGCATCCCGGAGGAAACGCGGCTGGGTATTGTAGCACTGGCGAAAGTGGAAAGATCTCAAAGGGAAGATCTGGCTCAGTGGTTACGGCGCTCGGCTGCTGACCCGAAAGACGCGGGTTCTATCCCGGCCGCGGCGGCCGAATTTCTTTGGAGGAGAAATTCTAGAGGCCCGTGTGCTATGTGATGTCAGTGCACGTTAAAGAACCCCAAGTGGTCGAAATTTCCGGAGTCCTTCACTACGGCGTCTCTCGTAGCCTTAGTCGCTTTGGGACGTTAAACCCCAAGAAACGAAACCAAACCCATCAAAGGAAAGATCGCTTTGTCCACGTGACTCTTTGCCCACAGTAACGGGATTTGATTTCGTTTGGCTTGGTTTATGGGGTTTAACGTCCCAAAGTGACTAAGGCTATGAGAGATGCCGTAGTGGACGGCTCCGGAAATTTCGACCACCTGGGGTTCTTTAACGTGCAATGACATCGCAGAGTACACGGGCCTCCAGAATTTCTCCCCCAAAGAAATTCAACCGCCGCGGTCGGGATCGAACCCGCGTCTTTCGGGTCAGCAGCCGAGCACCATAGCCACTGAGCCACCGCGGCGGCTATGTGACGGGATTTGAAGGCGTAGGCTCCTTTCCCAAGCAATGCAGCCCTGGGGAGCCGAGCATCAGGCCGGGGCATAGCTTGTACCCATTTTGAGAAAACCGGTGGGTACCCGGCCGGTGGTGGGAGTCGGACCCACCACCTCCCGAAGCCGAGGCGGGCGCTCTGCTACGAGGCCACAACTGCAGATAGCACGGGAAGTTGGAGTGAGGAAGGCAACGCTTAATAGGATTATTCAAGCTTCCCGTGATGAAGGCCGTATTGGATACGCACCCAGATGTTTGAACCACAAGACAACACCAGAGCAAGATATGGCCATTTTTGCTGTAGCTGCTGCGGATCCCTTCATGACTGCGGGCCAGATGAAGAGCATTGTCGGCTTGAACACAAATGGCGAGCTTGTGCGAAAACTGCTACGTGAAGCAGGCTTCATGAGCATATGTCGGCCAAAAAAAGATTGCTTCCGGCCGCCAGCATTGCGGAAAGGATGCGGTTTGCGCACGAGCATCTGCAGTGTATACAGTGGACGACTGGAGTCAAGTAGCATTCACCGACGAGTCGACGTTCTGCACCCAGTGGGACCAAAAGCAAACAGTCTATCGACCAGCTCTCTCAAGGTATGCAGTGCACGTTTTGTGCGTGATTGTAAAGGATACCTATGACGGACTTTCCGCTCAGTTTCATGCTACCTACAAATAAGCAAAAAGCACTCACTGTCTTCTCAACAAATGCACTGAGCTGCATTTTTTTTCCTGCGTAGCCTTTATGTTAAGACTTAAAATTGCACCGGGAATATGGTATTACATTCCGATAATAAAACTAGCTGTTTTTTCTTTTGTTGGTATAACCTTTGCAACACTACAGCCGTGAAATCCAGCGGTCGCAGGAGTTTAAATGTCAGGGGTGTATCACCAAGGAGGGACTCGGGCCCATCTATCGGATTCCCGGTCGTTTCTGCTCGGACACATACATTTAAATTATTGACGACATGCTCCTTCACCATTTCCTTGACGGCCCTTTCAAGGAAGTTCTTTTATCTTCAGCAAGATCTTTCCCCTATCCACAATTCTCGATCTGTGAAGGTTCACCTAGAGCAAGTCGGTGTCACGACACTGCCGTGGCTGCCACAAGGAGCCGACCTCAACATAACGAAGATATGTGTGGGGTATAATGAAGAGGAACCTGTCAAGAATGAGCCTGCACCGTGCGACTTCTGACGAACTCTGGGAAGCCGTCGAGGGGGAGTGGGAAAAGCCGACACGGACCTCGTGCCCACTCTGTATGAGTCATTACCCCGACGCATGGCTGGGGTTGTTCAGTCAGATGGACATTTCCTGCCTTACTTTCTACGCACCAGTACGCACGCGCGTGCGCTGGGACGCACGCAAACGCCATCACATGGAATATGTAGAAAGTGCCACAATAAATAGTGCCTGACTGTGCATCAATATCCAACGAGGCGTCTTCGTTTTCGTAAAACGCAGCATTTGTCCCGTTAACTCGTTTTGTTCATCGTTTTGCGGCTTATGCGCAATCATGCGGTAAGTGCTGGCAAAAAAATGCAATCCAGCTACATGTGCCTCAGCTATCTCCCTTCGGCCAAGAACCTGCATACTCAGCAAACTGCGACGGGGGTTGTGTCGCATTAGTGGGAAAAGCCAAGCCGCCGACAGCCACGACGGACGAAACCTTGTGCGCACGCGGTTATTCTAGCTGGTTTTGCTGCTCTGCACTGACAAGCAGTTTGGTCTAAACTTCATTGAGAGGCTTTAGTTTCGTCGACGCTCGCGAGGTACTGTTAAAGAATTAGCCGGGTGTACATTAACATTTCAGAAACGTTTGGAAAACATCAAATAAGTGACACTGGTCGAAAATTATTCCCATCACAAGCATCGCCAGACTTAAATACAGGAACAACTACTGAGAGTTTCCAAAGTCAAGGAAAACCATCAGTGCGCAAAGATAAACTGAACAAATAAGTTAGAGCAGGACCAAAAATGTCGCTGCATCCTTTAGTTATGAAGCTGGAAATCTCATCGACTCCTGTTGAACATTTTGGCTTCAGCTTCTGGATCGCTCATAAAACTCCGTACTCAGCGGCACTTTCAAGCGCTAAGCAGTCAGGACTGTCCTCAAGGGTGATAACACTGCTTATGTTGTCAGGGTGTACAAAGGAAAAGCTAAAGTGCTCAGCGAAAGCTTCGCATACATCTTGCGGCTTGAAGCAGATACTGTCACGTATGTTCAACACAGCAGCACTAACTTTCTCTTTACTTTGCTTCCGCACAAAAACCCAAAAAGAGTTTGGTTCTTTCTTAAAGTTCTCTTCAAGATGCTTATGTTATTGAGTATCATCGCGTGCAATAAGTTTTTTCACAATTTGTCTGCATAGTGAATATCTTTGGTACCAATACTCACTTTCTGATCTAACGTAGTGTTTGTGATACCGCTATTTTTTTCTTTAGATAGTGTTTCAAATCACAAGAAAACCAGCAAGAGAATCTAAACGCCCTTGGACGCCACCGGGGAATAATTTTTTTCATCGTTCCCTGTACAACTGATGTCAATAGCTGAACGCATGAGTCTTCGTTCCCGATATCAAAGAATCGAGACCAGTCGTAGCTGGAAAGCTCTTTGTACAGCCCTAGATAATCGCCGTCAGTGTACCTGAGTTTTTCTGGTTTCAGTTCATGCGCTGGACGAAAAGACAAAAAAGGAAAAGAGCAAATACACAGTGAAACTTATCTACTAAAATAAGAGCATCGCTAGCCGCTTGCACACAAAAAACAGGCACTTTCGATATAACTAGATCTAACATATTACCAGCGCAGTTCATCACATTATATTGACGTAACTCATGGAAGTTAACAAAAATAAGATCGGGCTTTTTGTCGTACGATGCGCAGTCGCTGCTGACCAAACCAGTTGCCCAATCGACTTTAGGGAGATTAAAAGTCCCCTAAATATTAACTTTGTACTTCGAAAAATCAAATTTTTTTCCCACATCGAAAAAAATGATTCGTGAAACTTAAGATCTGAATTTGGTGGAAAGTAATTACAGCCAACGAGACAGTGAAATATGTCACGTGTTAGAATTTATAACTACCCACATTCTTCTTAGGTCTCCAAGTCAGATCTTCCAAATGAACCTAATGCAGACCTGCACGCTTTCAGAACTCTGCCACCGTATTTAACGCGGTCGGAGTAATTTCTGTCGGCACTGAGGACAGCATACTCATGTGAAACATAAGAGTTACTAGCACATGATGAATTTAGCAATGTTTCTCTCAAGCATATAATATCATACCCACATTGGTATGCATTCGCGAAGAGCACTTTCCTTTTAGTTCGAAGCTCTCTCGTGTTTAGAAATTGTAGCCTAATTTGCTGAGCCATTTTCTGTACAAGTTAGAGCGCTGTTGGGATTATCAAAGTGTCGGGAGGACCAGAGGTTTCCACAGAAGGGGCGAAACACGCAACCGTCAGGCCACACTTCAGGTTTGTTAACAAGATCTAACAAATGCTCATCGAGCGATACATGGAAGGAACAATACATGTCGTACCTTGTTTTCAGTCTCCTGCACGTAATCACCTTGTCCGCCACTATATCCCCCAGGAGTTCCTCTATGTCCGACGCTATTGTAGTCGGGACCAGGCGAGAAATAAATAGGCCTTTCCTTTCCGGCAATTTGGGGGTTACTTTAAGCATCGACTGTTTAGCTGTGCCAAATGTCGCTCGAGGCCGTGATGGCAGGCTCACCGCTTTAGACAGGCGTGGCAGATGACTTCGTTGGTGCTGAGCAAGAGACTACGGAAAAACATCAGAATTTGGGGCAGCGATGTTTGTGGCCACAGCAGACGCTTAGTTCCGAGGTTCCGAACAGCCGGACAGCAAACAGTCATCCTGTTTGGCGATATGCACAAGAACGGATGCACTCAGGCCATTCACAGCCTCACGGAGGAGCACATTTTCCGCTCAAAGCTGTCACACCTCAGCCGCTAACGCATCCATTCGACTGGCATTTGTCTGCATCAGGTGAACAACGCTCGACGAAGCGCTGATACCAACCGCGCGCTGAAGATCGAGGAAAAACGAAAGTTCCTCCTGGGGCGTGTCTGGGCGGCCGGTGCTGCAGATAAGCTTTGCCGACGAGGAGACGTGCCGCTTTACACCCTGAACACATTTGTACTATCGCGGTCAATATGACTTGCAACCTTAAGCAGCGTGGCCAGAGGGCTCCCCGGAAGCATAGTGGAGCCGACATGCGACGCGCTTGAAAACGAAAGGGAAATAATTTTGATATTCCAGCATTCATTCTTTTCCCCTGCGTCGTCTGCTTTTGGCAGTACCAGGGCGTTATCGCATCGCCGGCGCTTGCGTGACGAATGCAAGGCGCACACAGTCACAGTTAATTTTCTTTCATTCCTTTTTTCTTCCAAATGTCATACCCGATAAAACCGTGGCGCAAATCGCGCTACAGTCACAGAATGACAGGAGAGGTTTTGACGATTTGAGCCGGGTTTATGCCACCGGCCTTAGCATAAAGCCGTTGGTCCCAGCATAAAACCACGCCTGTGCAAGGCTAGACGCGCCCGTGACTGTGAGAATCAACCAGCTCAGATTTCGTTGAGCAGACGACGCGGGGGATGCGCCAGGCTGCTGGAACAGCAGAATCCTTTCCACTTAGCTTTCAGGCGCGCCGTTTGTCGGCCACACCATGCTTCCGAAAACGCTGCGGCCACACGCTCGCGGGTTCCAAGTGATATTGAGCGCGATGGTACTTGCCCGTCCCGGATTCCATGAGGATATTATGTTCCTCCGCCTGTATGTTGAGGTGGGGGGGGAAATCCGACTGTGCGGCCTGCCCCCCCCCCCCCCCCCCCCCCCCCCCCCCCCGCCACCAAATACGGACCGCTGCGGTTTCGGCTGCTAGGTTTTGTTTTGGTGCAACGCACAGCGGTGAGTGGAGCCGCCGGAACCCACTCTTGGGGTTGCGAATCCCCAGGAAAGGTTCAGCAGACTTTCCGCGACATTGTGAGCGTGTCGCGCCCACGATGCCCGTTGCCTATGTGGGAGGGCAGGTCCGAGAAGGGAGACGGACTGGGCACGTGGAATCCGGCTCAAAAGAACTGGTGACTAGAACGATTTGTTTGGGACTATGTCGTTTGGGACTATGTCGTTTGGCCGCTGGTGTTCGGGCCTCGGTAGACGCGGTTCCGAATTAGCTGTTTTGCCGAGCGACGAGATCGCGCAGGCAGACGCGGTCGTTCCAAAATTCGCAAAATTGAAAGTCACACGGTTCCCTCTCGGTACGAGGGGTACCACCCAGCCGCGGACGCGTTGGTTTCCGATCACGAAGAGCTCGGTGCCTCGCGGGGCATGCGGCTGGGCGAACCAAGCTTTGGTTTTGGGGAAGCCGCCTTTGGCCCGAAAGCACGAAAAGTGATGGAGTAAGTAGCACGCTCGGGAGGCCAGTAAGCTCCGAAACACGGGAAAGCCACGCGGTTGTCTAAGTAACGTTAGTAGACCTGGCTAAGTCGCAAAGAGACAACATGCTACCTTGTGGTAGCATGTGATGATAACTGCGGACATCAATTGAGACTTCAACCATGAAAGTGTGGGTGTATGGATTGGAGTTTCACATACTAGGCCGGGGGCGATCGTCGGTGGGCACGAACGCCGCGAAAACGTGAAAGGATAACTGCTGCGTGTGCGAGTACCAGTGGAGTAAGAGCCGAAGTACCGAACGAGTGGTGTGAAAAATCCGTCATCTTAGTACTGTGGGGCGGTCGGGGGGGAGGAACCTGGCTTGGGGGAGGGGATCCTAGTCGAGCCCCGGTAGGTTTTGCCTGTCTCAGACGGTCGGAGATTGCCCACAAAACGTTCTCTGTGGTGTGGGAGTATGCTCGACGCCGAGGGACCTCTATTGATGGACTGAGTGCTCGCCCTTCAAGGAGGCCTGAAAAGGAACTCAGGATCAAATCAAACCAAATCTGGTCAAAATCCCTGCTGTCCCCAATCCCAACTAAATCCCATAACCCAATCCAACTTCCATTTTCCCCGCCATTTGCCCATCCCTTCCGCTACTTCCCAGGGGAGATCAGGGGATTCTCCCCGGGCCCGCTCCCCCGGTTGTGGGTCGCTACAGTAGTATTTTCCCTTTGATTTTATTTTTCCACCCATGGGTGGCGAAAATATATTTTGCCTACGGGCCTATTCTTTTATTTTCCAATTGGGTTAAGTCTGTTGTGCGTACGCGGTGAAGGCAGGGGCATATTATTTTTATTTCCTTTTGGTTGCCCCAACCTATCGAATGTATGTTGAGGTATTTGCGATGAAAACGCTGCCGGCAAGAAGCCCACGGCAAGAAACTGCTGCCCATCACAAAATGGCTGGGAGCAGCGAGCACGTGCGTCTGCTTCGGGCGCCATCATGCCCGAGATAACCTTGGAAGAACGCTAAGACCATCTTAAATCGTAACTAAGGGTACCTCAAGAACTGGAAAAATTACTGACTGATCCGCCTGCTGTGCACTGCTTACAAGGTGTTTACTAAGCTAATCCCTAATATACTAAGACCCAGCTTAGTCTCCAGTCAAAAAAGAGAAAGGTTGGCTTTCATAAAAGCTACTCGACAATAGACCACAATCATACCTTCATTCAGATGACAGAGAAATGCGCAGAATCAATCCAAACTCTTTAAGTAGCCTTCATAGATTAAAAGACAGCCTTCAGTTTTAACAATGTACCGACTAGCCCAAACAAATACCTTAGTGTAAAAGACAGCATTTGACGCAGGCGCAACCTGGGTCATCATATAGGCATTGCGTAAATAGTGTGTAAAAGACGCCTATGCGTGCTTCTAGAAATATATATATATATATATATATATATATATATATATATATATATATATATATATATATATATATATATATATATATGTAGCGATTTTACAGCCACCAAACTTCTTAGCCATAACATAAAATAGCTATCACGAAATATGTCAGGCAACGAGATATGATCTCTCCACTAATATTAACCGCGTTTGTACACAGGGTGTGCAGAGAATTCAATTCGAAATTGTTATTGATAGAAGAAACAGGGCAATATCATAACATAACCCATTTTATGACAACATTGGCTGGTTTAGTTACTCAAGGGTGGACTTGCAAAGCAGGATATTGGGCCCAGAGAAACATACCAGAACGGCGGGTCTAAAATTGTCAAGAAAATATCTAAACAAATGTTCAACAGCCTCCGAAAGGAAAAGTTTACCGCAAACAGCCAACTATTTACTTGGAGCAGGTAATGATAGGTGA
The DNA here is from genome assembly GCF_055824585.1 of Amblyomma mixtum. NCBI lineage: Eukaryota > Metazoa > Arthropoda > Arachnida > Ixodida > Ixodidae > Amblyomma > Amblyomma mixtum. Next base: position 89,700,771 of record NC_143012.1, read on the forward strand.
TAGCACTACGAGTGTTAAATAGCTAGGAGAACAGGAATTCGGTAGAGTTCGTAATAAGCGAGTAATTGCTCATTCGCATCCACCCAAGTGCAGCCATACGGCTGCTAAGGAAAGCTAACAGCTTTCTCCGAAACTTCGCAGGAAGAAAATTTTGTCCTGGTCCGGAGTTCGAACCAGGGATCAGCACTCCACTGGAGCAGTCACTGTACCAACAGAGCTAACCCGGACGGCAAGCTTATTGAAGGGTGAGGCTGAATTGATCAATAACTCGAAGTTGGGACAGCTTTGGTCAAATGGTCAGGGGAACTCCCGAATCTTGAGTAGATTTGCATTAAGGGAGTAATTACTCATTGGCACCCGCCCAAGTGCAGCCATACGGCTACGAAGGGAAACTAACAAGGAGTAATAACGGAGTAATTCCTAACCTTATTACAAATCTACTACACCTAAGGGAATTCCCGTAATAAGTTGACCATCAGGGTACAGCTCATTTGGCAGACACCGTCAGGTGTTAAATAGTAGCTTACAAATATCCCTAACGAAGAAAGTTCATGACAGCTGTACCATGCACGTAATAACCTAGAGAAGAAAGATTGACTCGATTGAAAATAATTGAGCTTAAAGGGAGCACAACGTAGCGACCAAGGGAATGGAAATTGACAGGTTCAAAAGAAAAAAAAAACAACGAGAAAAAGAGCGGAGTCGTTCCGGCAAGAAACGAGAGCTAATGATATTCATCGAAGTAAGACATGATGTTGGGCTAGTCGGTTCATGGTTAGAGCGAAACAGAACTGCGCGAAGAAGACGGGACAAAAGAAAGAAAGATATTCATGTCGAAATGAAGAAGACAAATTGCTATGGGAACGACATGTAATGCGAAAGCAAGACAGCCCATGGCTAGTAAGGTAATGACGAGGATTCCAAGAAGGGGAATGCGTAGCAGGGTGCGTTGGAAAGTCACGTGGGCGGATGAGATTTAGAAGATTGCGCGGATAAAATAGCCGCAGGGTGAGGTAATTGCAGGGATAATTGGAGGTAATTGAACGTGCATTAGACGGATGATGAAACTGCACAGACATCCCGAAAAGCTAGGAGTGGCGAAATGTCACGCGCATTTTAAACCCCGGAGATGAAAATTTTAGCTTGGCAGCTTTGCGTTCTTTCTGTTGAAATTAATATTTATGGAATTCCTAGCAGCTACCAGCGGTTGTGCTTCCAGTGTAGCACAACTTTCATCCTTTATTTTTTTATTCCATTTTTTTAAGAGGGCGGGCTTCACTTAGGCGTCTTGTAACGCATTTGCCTGCACCTCCTTGGCATTTGCATTGTAAGCCAAAATTCAACAAACAAAAAAAAAATGACTATCATAAGTTATCGATGAGTAAGAGAATGAGATTGAGTGACCTGGGTTGGCATTTCAACGCCGGTTTAGATACTCTAGCAGGCTACCGTTAATGAGTTGTGTTGATTTAAGGACAACAGTTGCAAGTCTCGTACAGCCGGTTGTACGCGTCCCATACGACAGTAAGCCTGAAATGTCGAACACAGGTGGTGGGCGGCGACCATTACCGGACTTAAAGTGACACAGGGCACAAATTTAAAGTGAGATTCAGTATTTCAAGTTTAAACAGCACATGTTAATCCACTCATACATTTCAGCTTGAAGTTTTCATCTGTCTACCTTCAATGCGATCACCTCTGCCGCCTTCTTGTATATACGTAAATGAACGTGCTTGGATAGCCAAAGTGTTCGAAATTTATTCACCTAAAGGAAATTGTATTGCTCGAACGCGAGGTTAAAGGTATAAATGTAGAGGTGACGTCAAATGTTATAAAGCGTCTTGGCCTCAAAATGAGAAAAAAATTACCGTGGCACGTCGCTGCTGCCGAGATTAACCAACCAAATTAAAATCAAGCCCTCAGCTCGAACGATGCACTTTCATAGCCTGCAGCGTGGATTTCAAATATTTTATTAAATCATTTTAGAAGGGCGCTTTGTGCTAGAAAGGATTTTGCCTGAAAATGTGAGCAACAAACGGGGGAGGGGATGGAGGCGCGAGGCTATGGCTCAGTCATCAGGTTCCATATTTCTACCTGTCATACACTTCATAACTGTCCTTTTCACTCATCCTTTTGTTGATGCCCTAGTAGTCCTTCAATCTTTAAAAGTACCTGTTTGCGTTAGTAGAGCGCTCTTTGTGGCATAACATTGTCAGTGGTATAGCGCACCAGAATATAGTTATCACGTGCTATCTAGTAGGCTGGTTAACTGATACCGACAATTCACTTTTTAGCTATTAGTGTTAGTTTTCTTATCTCTTGAGAAGCATGTAGGCCACGGTAAGAAATACCGATATCAGTTTTTTACAATTTGCCAAATAAAGTTAACCTCGACGCTGTGGTGCAACAAATTTTACCCACATCTCGCCACAAAACCTGCGCTTTCGAAGAGCTTGGAGACAAAGCGACCCCTTCAGCGCATATAGTAACTCGTCGTACCTATATGGCTTATAGTTTTAGAGCGCAGAAATTAAGCGCCCGTTTCAGGGTTGAGCGGCAACGCCGAAGTTGTGATCGGCAGAACGAACGCGGAGGACACCGCACGATGAATGCACGCAATACAGAAGAGAGGGCCAGGAGGCAAGAAGGTGAGGAAGGTATGGCGGAAGCAGATGAGAGCGGTGCGCTTGCCGTCAGCGGCGGCTGCTGATAATGTGCAAACCGAGCGAGAGGCTCCATGTTCAGTTTACATAGGTCGTGAAGGCGCACTTAGAATGCGGTCTAGAACCGAGTGCCAGTCACATCAGTAAGACTGTGCAACTGAAACGCGAGAATCAAGTGTGCGGGCAAACACTAATAAGAGAAAAATAACTGGTTATACATTTGCGACTTATAACCATTTAAAACACAATTTTAGTCCGCCGCTGTGGCCCAGTGGTTATGGCACTCAGCTGCTGGCCTGAAAGACGCGGGTTCGATCCCGGCCGCGGCGGGTCGAATTTCTTTGGAGGCGAAATTCTAGAGGCTCGTGTACTGTGCGATGTCAGTGCATGTTAAAGAACCCGAGGTGGTCGAAATTTCCGGAGCCCTCCAATACGGCGTCCCTCACAGCCTGAGTCGCTTTGGGACGTTAAACCCCAATAACACAGACCAAACCAAACCAAACCAAGCCAAACCAAACCAAACCAAACCAAACCAAAACGCAATTTTAATTAGAGGTTTTAAAAGTTGCCTAGTTGTGTGCGGAGAGAAAGGGCGTGGCTGTGAACGACGTTATGAATATTCCGGGAGGCACACACATGCATCAAAATAGGCGGTGAAGTGTGGGGCAGTGGCGGGCTCGTATTATGCAGCTCGAAGACTTCTGGAAGGAGCGTGATCGAGTTTTTACTTTTTCAGCAGTTTCTCCATGTAATAAAGAAAAGAAACAGCTCAAAACAGAACTCCAACACAAAACGGCGCCGATGGCCGAGTGGTTTGACGCAGCTGCAAGCGAAGCTGATCTGAAAATTATTCACTGTCTTCGCGCCTTAGACTATGACAAAATTTTTATATTTACTGTTGAATGTGGCTATATTATTCAATGTGGAGGTCTGAACTTTTGTTGGAAAGTATAGGAGACTTTTGCGACCAGCACTAGCTTCTGCTCCGCCCCCGAAAAATGGTCCCAGTACATGGAACAAGCAACAAGTCATTCGGATAAATTGATATCTACATTCAGGGACAGAAAATTAAAGAAGCCAACCCAGTCGGAGTCCTAGGATTGTGGGTTCAAAGCAGTCTCTGCGCATAACACACCACTCAGAATCTGAGGACAACCTCTAGACAGATCTATAGGGTCTAGACAGATCTATAAGAGACATCGCTGAGGCATGAGAACTGGACACCCTCCAGCTGGTCCATGCTCTAGTGATCAGCAGAGTGACCTGCAGCATCCCCTGTCACACTCGCACCAGGAGAGAAGAATCCCAAGGGGACGTAATCACTAGAGGGGCGTACAAGACTGCCGTGGGCTTGCCCCTCAAAGCTCAAACGAATGTTTAGTGGCTACAGGACATCACAACACCTACGGAGATCTGTCGAAGGCGTCCTAACTTCACAAGGTAGGCTCCAAACTACAACATCGGGATGGACCATCCTTCAAAGAACAGGTAATGTGGAGGATTTATACGCCCTTAACTCACAGAGATCCTCCTTAACAGCCCAGAAGTCATATCAAAGTGAGTCCGATTCCAAAACACATGCACCAAGAGTTACACTCGGGAAGACGGCAAGCCCGAGTCTCGCCGCTGAGGACTAAACTTCATTTTTGATACTTATGTTTGGTCACGTTTCATGTTTCATGGAGTTTAATGTCCAAAAGCGACTCAGACTATGGGGACATCGTAGTGGAGGGCTCCCGATAATTTCGGCCACCTGGGGTTCTTTAACGTGCACAGCACACGTGCCTCTAGCATTCAGCCACCACCGAAATGCGACCACCGTGGCCGGGATCAAACCCGCGTGTTTCGGGTCAGCAGCCGAGCACCATAACCACTGAGCCACCGCGCCGCAGCCATATATGTGGACGCGGCGGTGTACCAGGAGATGGGCGCGTACTCCGTGGCAGCCGTCGACCATAAAATTTCATCTTCGCAGCCTGAGTGAAAGCAAAGACCCCCGCTGCAGCTGAGAACATACCCATAGCTCTAGACATAAAACACCAAGACACATACATTCGGCATCTTGAAACTTGGAAAAAACCACCTAGACGCAAATAATTTCACAAGGACACAAAAGGAGACGAGCAGACGACGGACAGGCGTCTGTGCGTTGTCTCCTCGTCTCTTTTTGTGTCCTTGTGAAATTATTTGCGCCTAGGTGGTTTTTTCCAAATTTCAAGATGCAAAACCAACTAGTCCGTCAACATACCTTACTGAACTACATTCGGCAAGATAGCGCACGTCATCAGGGACTCGCAACAGGCTTGCGCAACTTAACATCAGACAGACTCCCACATAAGGCAGCTGCCACATGAGGGACCACCCTTAGAGTGCACCACCAAATCACGTTAACCCCAGGCCGCTTTGGGACTGGAAGAGAATGAGAAGGTAAAGGCTCCAGCTCGAGCGCTAATTAACTGAGCGGAACATGCCACCCCACCCCTTCACACACCCCGATACTCCAACTACAATGAACGCCGACAGTGAGGCCTAGTGCGTCATTCAGAGTCTACACCCCCCCTCACGACACAAAGAGCACAGCACAGAAGATACCACAGCGCGGAGACAACTTCAAGCACATTCATTCCCAAAACTCGATAAATAGAGCAGAATGTATTTACACAATAACCAGCTCAGCCTGCCGCCGGTATAGGGCTCGCCCCACACTCTTCCACATCTCGTCGGGATGCAGGAGCAAACGTGAAAACCTAAAGTTGCCACACACGTCATTTGAGCAGTGGGAGGCACAGATAACCAGTGAAAACCGGGAGGGCCAGCAGGAGCTCATCCAGCAGGTTCGCCGGGCTGCTAAGGACACCGGAGCTCCGGAAGGAGGAAAAAAACCCTCTAAGCTCAAGAGAAGCCCTACGATATGAACCTAACTAAGGCTTCTTCACGCTCTTCTTTTAAAACGTATTGATGCTCGAGTTCCCCCAAAGAATCGGGCAGCCACTCTTATGCCATCCACTTTGGCTATGCGGCATGCTTGCCGGTGACTACCGGCTCCGAACGGCCATCACCGGCTTATCATGTCATCTCTCGACTTCGATGCGTGGGGCTGTTCGCCTTTTATCAGGGTTCATTTCAAGTTTTTGGTTAGTTTTTTCCTCCTGTTACGTTGTCGTCGGCTAGGTGCGCACAGTACTAACCAAAGTTCCAATACTACAACTTTCACGCTGCTGCCTTCGGAAAGACGGCATGGTTACAGACAAAGAGCGCATACCACGCGATGAACTGGTGCGCCGTAGAAAAGTGACAAAGTAGCAATTGTTGCGCTGGAATCGCATTGCATCTATACGGTGTTACAGTCTCTTTGGTACTGTTGTATGTCGCTGTGACTGAGTGCTTTACATTTCAGAAAGGTGTTTTTCGAGCTTGTGGTGAAAAAGTGAGATGTCACTTTGGGATGACCGTTTGGTAATCTGTACAAAAACGGAAGTTCGCCTGTTAAATGGTATGACAAAACAGAGCTGACAGACGGGACGGAAGAAGAAGAGATAGACACATGCGCTGATTGGTTGGTTGGTTCAACATGAACAAACCAGCCCGACTCAGCCCTCTGCTTGGGTTCCTCTGTTAACTCTGTTAATGTGTAGGCAGCTGCAGTGCGATTGAATGATTCTGCTTTTTGGTGACTCTACTAAGTGATGTTCTGCATAGGAATTATTTCTGTTTGGGGTGAATAAATGCTATGATTAGCGTGCACTTGGCAGGGATTTGGAGTATACAGTTGCTTTATACCTCTTTAAATGTTCGACAGTGCTTTCATAATAGAGAAATCTGTAGCCCTATATCTTGCAATACGACTTAAATGCTGCCTGAAACGTCTCGTCTATTTACATGTCATTGTGTATTAAAAAAATTGGCGGGGGCTTAGCTTTGGTTAAGCCTGGTAGGTTGCGAAAGCAAAAGCGCAGCGCCTCCAACAGAAGGAACGCAGTGCGCCGCTTCTACAGGTCACGCGTGGCTACCGGCCGCCGCTGCGCGAAGACTCGACTTGGTAGCCCATCTCTCACCCTGGTATGACGTCACGCTATGACGATATTAGGCATCGTATGACGTCAGAGGTAATTCTAAGTGTCACGCGTGCCTACCGGCCGCCGCTGCGCGACGACTCGACTTGGTAGCCCATCCCTAACCCTGGTGTGACATCAGAGGTCATTCTAAAGGTTAAACGTAGCTACCGGCCGCCGCTACACGAAAGGCCGTTCATGAGCATAGTATTGTTTTCACAATAAAACTGCGACTGAGGACAGTTTTGTGGACATGGAGTTTTCAAGATGTTATGAGGGCGTTATATTGCCCTCCTACTATCTCAAGTAAGTGAAGAGAGTGCTATTCCGAGTCTTGTGTTGTATTGTGGTTGTCAACTAATAAATTTTGACTTTGGTTAAAAATTGGCAGCATTGTCTCTTTTTCTGTGAGCTAAGCTCAATCGGTACAAATCTGCAATCTCGGGCGCTCAGTAATGGCTCTCAAACAAGTAACTATAATTTTTTTCTGGAACTATACTGCAGCATATGAAAAATGAATCGCCTTTGTGCTGTGATGGAGGCGCAGGCAGTCTCGCAAGGTATTTCAAGTCTAAAACTAGGCACGAACACAAGGCCTGGCACGGCGGAGTACTCAATAGACTCAGAAAGCTGCGACGCTGGCGCGGTTTACATACCAGTGGTCACAACAGTCACCAATGCGCGTACATGGGCAACTGCTCTCGGCAGCGAAAATGCAGAAACATTGTGTTTCGTTGGAGAAGAGTAAATGGAAAGGGCGAAGTGTTGTTAATTGTAGACTTACACTCATATTGATAAATTATTGAGAGCATTAAAAATACTACGCGAATGCTGCATGTGCACGAGTGATTAGTGCGAGCAAAGTAGTTGAAACCGAAAATAAATATAGCATCCGATCGCTGCCTCAATGGAAAATCGACGTCAAGCGAAGCCGCCTTTCTGTGTTGCGTGCTGCTTCGGCGACGGCCTAGGTTTCATATGCCTCAACAGCTGCCAACAAATTTCTCATCACAATCGTCGGCCAAATTTTTTTGCCCTACTGGTTTGAGCCTATGGTGAAGGAAGGAACCTTTCAGGAAGTCAACTTTAACGCTGGAGGGCAAATTTATTTTCTGGTAAATGGCACCCATAGACAGTTCACCCATTATATGGCCGCCTAATAGGTCTAGTAGCCGGTCTAGTAGGATGTCGTCCCGGAGCCAGTGGAGGCCTGTTGCCGGTTGGAGGACGTCGTCCCGGCGGCAGTGGAGGCCTGCCGCCGGTCGGGGGTCGCGAAGGCGGTGCTGGTGGCGGAAAATTAGGTCTTTTGGGTGGAGTTGGAGGCCTGGAACCTGGACTCGACGTGCTAGGCGGCGGTGGCGGCGGCGCAGGTCTCGCAGGCTTGGTTGAGACGCTTCCAGGTTTTGTGGATGGTTCCGCAGGTACCTTTTGAGATGACGCTTCTCCCGAAGGTGCAGGTAGTGGCTGCCCTTCCGCATTTGGTGTTTGCGCTGGAACTGGAGGCGGTTGAGGTTGCGTCTACGCACCCCCTGGTGCATGTCCCACACCTCCCCCTCCCAGTCCCTGCACTCCCATTCCTTGGCCGTATGCCGTTCCTCCTGCTCCGAATCCTCCTCCCATTCCCGTTCCTCCTGCTCCAAATCCTCCCAATCCCATTCCTCCCCCGAATCCTCCCATTCCCATTCCGCCCCCTCCAAATCCTCCCATCAATCCGGTTCCGAGAGCTCCCAAGGCGGCTCCCATTACCTGTGATCCCATTCCTCCCATTTGTCCATACTGACCACCGCGCCACGCCCCCTGTCCATAAGAATAGCCATAGCCACCAGCCGCCCCATAAGACTGTCCTTGCATGCCGCGTCCGAAACCAGGCTGGTGTGACTGAGCCGGCCCGGGTGCAGGAGCCATCGCTGCTGGGGCCAATTTCCCAGGAGTGCCGGGCAGCTGGGATGCCTCGTGTGGAACACCGTCGGGACCTGGTGACGGCTGCTGAGGAGTTGCCGGGCCATTGCCAGCACTCTTGCAAATTCCCTTGACTGTGTCAGCTGGGGTAAGCGGGTTGGTAATACATGTGCAATCGCTGCCGCACTCGCCACCCTTTCCAGACAAGGAGCACTCCTAGGAAAAGGAGAGAAAACCATGTCGCCATATTCAATTAAGTATACTGAAGCATGAGAAGAAATTTTATTAAGAACAAAACTTCTCGAAAATTTACACTGCAGCGGCTATCTAATCGCAACACCTTGGTATATGAGAACAACTCAGAACGATCCTGGAAATGGAGTATTTTGTTTTGAGGACTGTTACGAAATGTACCACGATGTTCTCGCAAATAAAAACTAGCGTGTCATCTGAAAAGCATAAACAATTGCTCGCGTAATATTCACTTTGCCGCGACTATAATTGACTGTGGCAGCACAACAAAATATTAACGATTTTTAAAACCCAATCTCAATGTGATAAGAGCACTTGTGCCGAAAGGGTTGTGAAACATCATAAATATTGGCTTGCTCTACAATGAAATTGACTTGATTCCTTCCTAGTGGCAACGGTATTCTGTGCCCGGCAGGTCTTGTGCATAGCAAAGGATGGTCTCTTCAGCTCTGAATAGTGACAAACTACCTAGAATGACCGGACGTTTTTTCACGACACGCCGTTGCTTTCTTATTTATTTATTTACAATACTGCCAGTCTCAGTAAGAGACCGTAGCAGGTGGGCAATCAGTAAAATATAGAGTTCCATACAATACAGAGAAATTAGAAGCAGGTCAACAAAAATGAGAACTCTTACATAAGGGTTACATAACTACTAGTAGGCAGGTTACCAAAGAACACTTGAAGAATCAGAACTGCAACAAAAAGAAAACAAGTACAGCGCAGTCGTTCATGCCAGCAAGCATGCTAGTATTTGAAGTATTTAGCAATAGGAACTGAGAGGAAAGCGGAAAAGAAGGTAACGGGTGGCAATAGCCATGCATTCCTTCTTAAGAATAATATCTCAAGAAATGTCAATAAGTAACTGTTGGGCAGTCATCTGGTAACATGTAGTACTGTTGGCACTTTACTGATACTTTTTATATTCTTTCAGGTGAAGGAAGATAGTGAGTACGACATGGTAATTGATGGATCGAGCTGATTCCATTCGCTGATGGCTAAAGGAAAGAAAGAATGCTTAAGAGCGTTGGTTCCGCATGAGTATTCAGTCAGTGTGTGCGCATGCTTGTGCCGGGATTGCCGATACCGTGAGAAGGATGCATATTTAGACACATCTATACTGTAGGTGTTGTGTAATAATGGATATATAAACTTCATGCGGGATTCTTTTGCCCTAGATAATACTGATGGAAGGCCAGATGGTGCGGCAAGATCGGTAGGGGAGTCAGAGGGTTTGTATTTGTTATTAATTAACCTTACAGCTTTTCACTGCATTCTCTCAAGCCGAGTGAAGCTAGTGATAGATTTCGGGAACTGAACAGTGCTTGCGTATTCTAAGACTGGTCTTATGAGGGTGTCGTAGGCAAAAAGCTTGGTATTTTGAGGGGCCAAACGTAAGGATCTTCTAAGGAAGAACAGCTTTCGCAAGGCAGGAGAGGTAACATTGGCGATATTCGCGTCCCATCTGAGGTCAGACGTTCGAAATTAGGCTGTGGTATTACAGACATACAGCCAAATAGTCAGCAGAAAACTGGAGACGCTAACGATGGAGGTCGCAGCGGTGTTCACAAAGCAGTGCGTGGCGCTGACGATCGTCATTGCCAGCAGGCTCTTCGGTATGTCGCTTGTCGCGGTTGCTGTTACTGCACGTGAAGGGTAGCCTCTGCTATATCAGCGTTGGCAATTTTTTTGAAGGCTCGATGCGACGTTACGCCTTAGCCGCTTTTCAAAACGTTCGCTCTGATCCAAGCTCTCTGCTTGCAGCTTGGCCTCCTGCATATATTACGGATTAGTGAACCCATTTTCTCGGGCACTAGCTAGCTGCAGCTAAGCATGACCATATGTGTCCAAAAGGTATAGCGATGTATACGCTAGCTTAACTTCTTAAGCCTTTTTCACAGATACACCATCAATGCTACAAATCATGACCTTTCATGTGCGATGTAAAGGAAACACATTCGTATGCACGTAAGAGTGTTACAATTTCGGCCGAAAGGAGGCGAAGAAGTTTGTAATGACAATTACTTTTGTTCTCGAACTCTTTAAAACACTCATATTGCTTGAAAGCGACTGCTTCATTAGCTCTTGGGTGCGCATTTTTTGGGCAAGGACAGCCTGATTTCCAGATACACGAAGGACTATGAGAACATCTGCTATCATACGTCAGTGCACTTGAAAGGGCGTAAAAAGGTGAGGCCTATTTACCTTCGACAGACACTGTTGGCCAATAGCGTTTTGGGGATACCAATGGCTTGCCCTGTGTGTCATAAAAAAATGAGGTTAGTGGTATAACTTGGCACTGTCTACAAGTAAGCCGCACGCTAACATGTCTGCAGCGCGGTGTCAGATTTAAGTGTTTCAAATGTCAATTTTGTCTTCCTACAAAAGTAAAACTGAAGTATTTATTTTGATTCGGTTCAATTCACTGTTATTTTTATGCTATGAGGAAAAAAGAACCGAATAATTGTGAGTATTGTTGCGGTTATTGCCTCGCCGTGGTGAGAACGCCGTGAGCACAGGCCGAACGGAGAGAAGGAACGCTAGAACAGATTCTTTAATGGGTGACTTGTACCCGCGGAGAACTGAACAGCTTGGCGGCGGCGGCACTAACCAATGTGCTCAGCGGTCGTAAAAGAAGGGAACTACGGCCGCTCTTGGCCGCGCTAAATTCAGTGTTTACGAACCTCGGGGTAAGGCGCTGACAGAACCTGGAACAATCTTGAAAAACTTAGAAGGAGCTTCACAGGACTACAAACTTTCCACATCAGTCTGGTCGCAACTTTCGTCATAAAGTGATAAAGCCGCGTGCCAGAGGCTTTAAGCATTAAGAAACCAACATTACAAAGGTTGGCGGAAATATGTTCCAACAAGGCTAGTTTTTTACTACACAGAAGGGATAGAGAAATGTTATTTTACACTATGGTTTTCGACTCAAAAAGATTTAAAATTAGGCATGGTTTAGTTAATGAAATATAAAGCAAAGTTTTTTGGACTATGATCTACAATTCTGCACGTTCACTATTCTCTGGTTGAATTGAATACAATATTCATGTACAATAGTTTAACTTAAATATTTTCATGTGCCACTTTCGAATAAAAAGAACGCAAAGGTTTGAACATAAATACGTATTTCACCAGCAGATTGCTAAGAATATCTAGACAGCAGGAGCTAACCTTTAGAGCACATAAGCTTAATTGGTTAACTGGAAATACATTGGGAGGCCTTTGCCCCGCAGTGGGCGTAGTCAGGCTGATGATGATGATGCTTCGAGTGCTTTTGTTCTGTATACATTCACTTTCAAATTTTTTCCCCGTCAAAGAATGACATCCACATAACTTGAGTTCATTTCATTAACAGCATAACTGCGTTTCGCTCACTGCTAGTTGACGCTTACGTTGCTGCTTCAAACCTACTGTCAAGTAAATCCTCTCACTCATAACAGGAACAGGGCACGCGAAGTCGGATTTAAACATAGGCGTCTGTTGATAGCGATGGTAGTATAGTTTCCCGCTTGTACTTGTTTACTTGATTACACGATTAGTTAATCCAGAAAGGAGTCTGTTGCCTAAAACTGTTTCCAGTGCTACGTGATGCCCTTATTAGAGTTATTAAGCTCGCGATGCTAATTCCATGGTCTGTCTAAGCCGAACATAACAGCTGACAGTAGTCGAATGTTCGATGCTTCTCAGGGTCGATCGGGTCCTAAATGCCGCTAAATATTGAGAGATTCCTAGTAACCGCAGCATAGAAAATCTTGGAGAAAAACACAGCGCACTCCTAAGACAAGGACGAAGAAAGACAAGACGATACAGCGCTGACTTCAACTGATTATTTTATTGTGGAGCGATATATATATATATATATATATATATATATATATATATATATATATATATATATATATATATATATATATATTCGAAAAGTGGGCGGGAAGATGTGTGTAACAGCTGCTGAGTTTGCACGCGACCGAAAGATAACATACTAAATTTGGAAAGACACATGATGGCAAGGATGAAAATAGGAGGCAACAAAAACAAATGAAAACAAAAATGTTAAAAAAGACAAGTGGAAGGGCGATTAAAACGATGACGCGAACAATGGATGACGCTCTTACACCCTTGCAAGTTAAATAGAAAATAACTGACGTCGTTGCGTTGGGGTCCACGATGGGTACTAGTTCTTTTTTGGCACGTATAAACAAAGGCAGGGCTTGAGCGGCCAGAAAAACATCGCTCCTCCTCTACCACGGCTAGCGTTGCTTTTTGGTCACGAAGGGCTCTTACCTCCTTTCTCAGCGAAATATCAGGCGAGCATTGTACGGAGACTGCGGCGAGCCTAACGTGGAGCCTGAAGGCTAGCTTTAGGCCGAACCTAAGATGCCGACCATATCCGAACAATTTTGCAAATCTCCGTCTGAGCAGTCGCCCGCAAAATCACCTTCACCCCGAGTGGGATTCCAACTACCACCTGCGTAAACGAAAGCTGCTTTGTTTCCTGATGCTTTGTTTCTCCAGGATTTCGCGCTGGATTTGCTCACCTATAGTCTCAGGGGATGCCGCTGCTTTAATTCGTCATCAGCGTAATTTTTATGCTTAGTTGTGCCTTTCTTATCGCTCGGTCGCAGTACTGTTGCCGCCTCGGCTGTGCAACTGAGCCAGTTTAGTGAAGAGAAAGGTAAGATCACCAAGGTCACCAACGGAAGGTTTGAGCAAACTGACACGATTGTGAGAAGCCGCTTAGGTGGCCTAAAGTGCCGCTATGCGGAAGAATAGCGAGAAAGGGTTAAAGAACTCCAGGCAGTTAAGAATGTTGAACGCGTAACCATACGCGAAAAAGATAAGTTGTTCAGTGGGGAAGATCACAGATCATTAAAATGGTGATGAGTGCCTGTCGCTCAGTTTGCTCGAAAAAAAAGGAGCTGATGGCGACGGCTCTTACGTCTCTAAAATAGCCAGGGACACATTATCGCTACCGAGGTGAACCCATAAAGGCTGGCGAATGTGGCTACCCAACAGTCAATGCACCTTGCAAATACTTGAATAAGAGCTAACCGAAAAGAATTTGGTGCATACAGTTATAGTCAACGACGAATCAGACTACTGAATGTTTGATTACAAATGACCATCAGATTATTAATTATGACCACATATTTGAATCTTTCACTAATTCCTTTGGCCTTAGCAACTCGGCAGCCATATACTCACAGTAAAAGAAGGACCTGCAGCCGAATATGTAGAACACGAAAAGCTGGCATCTGTGCCCCCAATGAGAGCCCTGCGCTATTGCAGCCCGGACAAGGCTAATAAGCCGGTTTATATAGAGCGTACGAATTTTTTGTTCATTTGTAGACATACGATCGAGCCCTCCCATATAACCTTTCCATTAGGTTGTCATGTCAACGTGGCACCTGTCCATAAGGAAAGAACGAAGATGTTCTAAATTGAATTGTTAATCATTTGTACCTCTTAAATTGGTGATGTGCAGATGATTAGCAGCTTTTTTGTGCAGTTCCTGGTACTTCCTAGAAGACTAGCGGGATGAGATTGTTCAACTCGTGACGCAGTATGGCGAAAAATTGGCAAAAACTAAAAAACTTTTTCGCTTTCTTGTTTCTTTCCTCGCTTTGTTTCAGAAATCCTCAGTTAAGAAGTGAATGACTCTTTATATATCTTTCGACGGAAGAACAAATCAGTAACAAAATATGAGTTTGTTCGGAAAGTGTTCAACAATCGAAGTGAATTTCCCGACGGCGAAAAAGTTGCGCAAATTGGCGTTCGGTGGTCACACTTCCATAAAGAGGCAGTGTTCTCAGAATCATTCTAACAATAACGCTAATTTGAACGCTATTGATAAATTCTGCATACTTGGAAATCTTTAGCATTCTTTCTACCGGGAACACAGCTCCACAAAAATAAGACGGGCTTACACCATAGCTGACTAGTTGGAAACTTTTTTTCAGAGAAGGTAGTGGAATATGGATAGAATTTTAAATGACACGGGCGCGTACTTCCGGATGCTTCCAACCACCTTAGCTGTGAGTTTGAAATATTCGCACTTTTCAGCGCCTATAGGTGGCGCGACGGTGTCACCGTCATGGCGAACGCAGCGGTGATCGATGTTCTCTTTGCTGCACTTTAATACGGGCCATGTAGTGAAATTCACTTGCTGCACCCTGGACGCTTTCCTTATTGTCTTCTGTTGTGCGCTTCAGGGCAAAATGTACGCGCGTGGCTGGCCTCTCAGGCTCCCGCAAACATTTGTTTGCCACCTTGATATACCTGAGTAGGTAAGATCTCAAGCTAGATTGATACCATTTGTGTAGACGGCTTGCATGCACTGGCCATATTAAGACATGCATTTGTAGGATGAGTGGCGTAAATAATTTTTTCCTGCTATTAAGTCCTGCTCGCTGTAACCTTTGCTCAGAATGGAGTGACCGTGTATTCTCTTGTACCTTTCTCTTAAATTCTTTATTAAATACAACTTGTTTTCACATGAGTACAGATGGCACGGTGTAGAGGATTTGTTGTGAACTTCAGTTTTATTCCCATATTCAGGACAAGTGAAGACAGTCTGGGCATACTCTCCTGCACGGCCACTCAGCAGCAATGGCGACTTCTCAGGGCTTGAGCCCTCTATGAACCACGCCCAATGCACACTTTTTGTCATGTGCAACGGCCTGCACATAAATGCTTGTAAAAAGAAGTGCAGGACAGGATACGAAAGGAGCTGATTGCAGCAGCACCGAATTTTGCTCTGGCAAAACACAAAAGCCAGAAGCGGAAGCGGAAAATAGCTGTAGTTGATGATAATATCTCTCTGGTAACAGATACACTGTTTACACAAGACTGCAATAATCCTGTACTCAAAGATTACACTGCATTTGTGTTCTTTGAATGCATCCAGAAGGAAAGCACACTGTTGCCTGAAATTTTTCCTTTGCACGTGTTATCAGAGAATGAAAAAAATTCTGTGATACAAATGTATGCAGAAGCCACTAAGGGTAAATGAGATTTGCAGGTCCACAGTGACACAATCATGCCCACTCTGACAAACAGAACGAAAAAAAAGGATTGCCGGCAGCATCTGCCGTGAACTGTACACTTTTCACAAGACTGAAAAGCGTACATGGGCCGCCAAACTGGTCAGGCTGTATTGCCATAGTTTCAAAGGTAATGAGGCAACTGCCTACGGCAAAGAGAAAGAGCCTCTTGTTCTGAGGGAATATCAGAGCTTACAAGGAACAAAAGTCAGCAGGCTAGGGCTTATTGTTCCTCCACAAGTGCCGTGGCTAGGATACAGCCCTGATGGGATCACCACAAAGGGGGGCAAAAAAAGATTTTAATTGCAGCGAAGTTCCCTGTGCTGGGCAAGTCTAACAGCATCGCTGCTGTGATAGAGAATAAAAAGCTAAGCTTCATGACTATGCATGGGACGAACTACAAGCTGAGGACATCACACTGCTACTACTCACAAATTCAGCTTGGGCTGCTGTTGCTTCATGCAGAAATTTCCGTTTATTCTTGCATTCAGAGGTTAAAAACTTGACTCCTGAGGTAAAACGAGACCAACAGCACATGCGAGACCTGTTGGGCCGACTGCAATATGTGTATTTCAAGAAAGTGCTTGCCAAGCTTGCGCAAATTAGCAAGGTGCAATAGCAACTTATCTATTTTTATTTATTTAGATCAGCTGCTGGCTCAGTGAAGGGCCCTGGCAGGAGCGGCATGACTGCTCATGTGCGCTTCTTACACTGTATTCCCAAGACGCGCCTTTATTCAGCTGGAAACGTTGAACCATCCTGGTGCAGTAGAAACGTCCCCGTCGCGCGCGTCGCACGCCCGGGAGCGATTTCTTCTTTGACAGTTCGTGAATTTTTTTTAAGCATGAAATGCTTTTAGCTCCCGTTGTCGGCAATGTGGTGACGTCCCGCCGAGACCGAGAGCCATCATCCGCGCACTGAAATCCACTCATCCGGGCTCTGAAACGAGAACATCCGGGCACCGTACGAGACGTATCGAGATTCAACGAGACTCTCTAAGCCCTCCTACGGGACCGGCATACAAGCGCCGGTTGCTCTCCAAACGAGTCACAAAAAATAACTGCTGCCAGTGTCTTCTCAATGTTTATCAAGATATCAGTCGAGCTGTGCATTTGATAATGCACGGAATTATAATTTCCGATTTCTAATCACGCGTGCAAAAAGCACATACATGCCACAATACACTTCGTTGTCATACGTGATCTGTTAGGGGCTTTGATAGCAGGCCGCTTAGAGAAAGAAGGGAGCTCCAGGGCGTGCTTTCGCGCGCTCCCCAAGGATGGCGCTGCGGTCCTACACTCACGCATGTAAAAGACCGGCCGCAGGGCCTTCATGCCCTTTCCCCCTCTGGCGGGCAGATGTATACACGCTCGCGGAGTATTTGAACGCCCTGCATATACATTCTTGTCAGGCCTGCGTCTCGTCGTGTCCGCGTACGCTTCTGCATCGCCCTGGATTTCAATGCCGCCACCGTCACAGCTGGTTAGCCGAGCAATGGAGCCTGTATTAGGCCCGTAAACATTTCATGCTTACTCTACTCTCGGTTACGGGAGAGGCGCACTGTTTTAGAGCGCAGCTCTTTGGCGTCCGTTCCTGGGTTTCGCGTCGTCGTTGTCGTCGGCCTCGTAACCAGCTCCGCCCCCCTTTCATCCCCCCCAGCGCTAGCAGCGACCGACTGATACCGCTGGATGCCGCTGACGCCGCTAGAGAGTTAAGATAACGTGACTGCATAGAACACCGTCGCCGCCATGCAGAAAGAGGAGGAAAGGGTCCCCCCCCCCCCCCTGTTCTTGTGTGGCGGATAGGGTGCTCTTCAGTTGCCGACGCGCCGGTTAGTTCACGTAGGCCCCGGCACGTCGACGAATACGTGACCACCTTCCCACGGCTAGACCTGGTTCTTAGCGCTGCGGAAGCGAGGGTATCATATTGTTTGTGTCGGCATCGGCGGCGTTGTCCCTGAAACCAACTCCGCAGCTGGGGTTGACTCTCTATCGGCGTCAGCGGCATCAGTCAGTCGCTGCTATCTCTTCCCTCCTCCCTTTATCGTGTTGTCCGCTTGCTGCGCGCGCTACTGCCCCCATCGTTTGCCGCTGGGTGTACACGCCGCCCCCCTCCCCCCTCTTCCTGCGAAAAATAAAAAAAAAATTCTGTGATAGCGCATACATGTGTTGCTCGATTTCTTTGCCTCAATCTATCGAAAAGGTGAAACAGCTTATTTGCTGCGCTCAAATTTCGCATTAGGAAGTAACGTAATCGTCGGTAATTTTTTTTGATCATGAATTGGATTGTGGGTTATGGTTTGACTTGTTCAACTGTGTATTCGAATACGTACTGGCTTGTTGGATGGCAATGGATTGGATTGTGGATTGACTATGAATTGGTGAAAGCATGACACGTCCTGTCTACGCCACTCATGGCCAATAAATGGCTTTCGCCTTAACAATAGAGGGAACATCGGAGCGCGTGGCCGCCGCACTTCTCCAACCGCTGTTGCCGAGATGCGGCGAAAATCGGCGGTAAAGATAGATGCCCAGTAAACATGGCCGGCTGCTCTTTCGACGCATGCCCCTGGTGCCGCCCATTCTCGTCACCTGTCGGCGGCAGCGGTCGGAGAAGTGCGGCGACCACGCGCTCCCGTGTTCCCTCTCATATTGCTTCTAGCTGTACGTGGCACCCTGTACTAATGGATTGCATCAATGATCAGGTAAGGAAATAAGCCTCAGTGAACAATGCAGTACGAACTCACAACATCGGTACCATGAAAAGCCGGACCGAGGATTTAGTGAAATTTAAAGAACGGAATAACCTTAAAAATATTAGTACTGTCTTCCGCAAATGCGAACAGGAAGCGGAATTTCGTTGCCCCAACTGCAGAATAAAAACGCTACCTAAAAGCTAAAGGGCTAACTGAATACGTATTTACATAGCGGCAGCCATTAGGCTTAGCCAGATATTTTAAATCGACAGTTAACCATTACTCACAATCGCTCACAGGTTTAATCACTACTAATACCTGTAGTTCGCTTGACATCTGGAATGCACCTGAAGTTTGTGCGCCGACACATCGGAAGCTAGGCCATATATGACACAGGCTTAAGCCCTCTCCTCCCGTCGTCAAATAGTTAGGTTTTAAAACATTATTCAGACATCGGCTGGGTTTTCTAAGAAAATTTACGATCGTTTCACTAAAAACGACATTAAACAACGTGAATGGTTACAAAGGCCAGCCGTTGGTATCACTTGAATTTGCTACCACAGGTGTTCCTGAAGGCGGATGATAGAGAGTAACACCAGCGCCTGCAATGGCGCAGCAAGGCAGCGAGAGAGCAGAGTTTCTTAATATGGGCACAGCACCAACAGCTTTCACTCATCCTTACCCCTCCTGGTGCGCTGGTGGCTTGCGGACTCCCAGGGATATATGACTGTTAGAGACTAACCAATTCTGCGTATATAAGCATTACCCGTTAAGCTAACGCGTTATACTCTTAATGCGGAGCTGAAGTGCCCCCTCGAATTTTTGCGCAGCTTCCACTGTTCCAATTTTTACAGCAGCTTGCCAAACGATTGTAGGATTTGTACTCATTTGTAGCGCAAATTTTTAATGCTAGAAGACCTTTTTGCTATAGCAACGGCTGAACGAAATCCCCTGGAGCTTTGGGAAGTGCACTTTCCCAAGCATAACTTAGTGTTTTAATGCATGGCGCGTTCTTTCTTTCTTGTTTGGGCTGCGGCTTTGGTTATTCGTTATTCTGCAAGAAGTGTTTGCATTACAGAAAAGCCGACGCGGCAAGCTCTTCGAGCATGCGCGTAAGATGACACTCACTTCGGCTTAATCAATCGTAAATTGGCACAAAAAATAAAATCCCGAACTCAGCAGTCTGCCTAGCGCAGAGCACAAGTCACAGTCACATAGTACCGCAGCAAGTGGCATAACCTCGCGCGCGCCCTTTCCATCCCCCTATGCACTACTGGAAATGAAACGTTCTATTGCCCGCTCTCATCAAATAAAAGGAATACAGAGTACATAAGATACCAACAAAAATCATCATCATCATCAGCCGGACTACACACACTGCAGGGCGAAGGCCTCTCCCATGTTTCTCCATTTAGCCCTGTCCTTTGCCAGTTGCGGCCACCGTATTCCCGCAAACTTATTAATCTCATCCGCCCACCTAACTTTCTGCCGTCCCCTGCTACGCTTGCCTTCTCTTGGAATCCACTCCGTTGCCCATAAGGAGCAGCGGTTATCTTGCCTTCGCATTACATTCCCTGCCCAAGCCCATTTCTTCCTCTTGATTTCAACTAGGATGTGATTAACCCGCGTTTGTTCCCTCACCCATTCTGCCCTCTTCCGATCTCTTAACGTTACACCTATCATTTTCCTTTCCATAGCTCGCTGCGTTGTTCTTAACCTAAGCTGAACCCTCTTTGTTAGCCTCCACGTTTCTTTCCGATAGGTGAGTACCGGTAAGATACAGCTGTTGTATACTTTTCTCATGAGGGATATATGTAAACTACCATTCATGATCTGAGAGAACCTGCCATATGCGCTCCACCCCATTCTTATTCTTCTAGTTATTTCCCTCTCATCATCCGGATCTGCGGTCACTACCTGCCCTAAGTAGGCATATTCTCTTACTACTTCCAGCACCTCGCTACCAATGGCGAACTGCTGTTCCCTTGCTAGGCTGTTGAACATTACTTTGGTTTTTGCATGTTAATTCTTAGCCCCACCGTTCTGTTCTGCCTGTCTAACTGACTGATCATGCTTTGCAGTTCTTGTCCTGAGTGGCTTAGCAAGGCAATGCCATCAGCGAATCGCAAATTACTCAGGTATTCTCCATTAACTCTTATCCCGAAGTGTTCCCATTCCAGTCCCCGGAATACCTCCTGTAAGCAGGCAGTGAATAGCATTGGCGAGATCGTGTCTCCCTGCCTGACACCTTTCCGTATTGCAATTTTTTTGCTGACTTTATGGAGAACTATAGTAGCTGTGCAATCGTTATAAATATTAACAATGCAAGAGCGGGGGCTAGTTGGTGCTTCATACTGATCAATTCGCGCTACAAGGGACATACACACGGAAACACAAACGGACGAAGCGCATAGAGGGGGAAGATGAGGAACATGTAAGCCCGATGTAGTACTTGCGCTTCGTCCGTTTGTGTTTCCGTGTGTATGTTCCTTCTAGCGCGAATTGATCGTTATAGATATCTTCCAATATTTTCACATATCACTCTTCTACACCCTGATTTCGCAATGCCTGCATGACAGCTGAGGTTTCCACAGAGTCAAATGCTTTCTCGTAATCAATGAAGGCTATATATAGGGGTTGGTTATATTCTGCGCATTTCTCTATCACCTGATTGATAGTGTGAATGTGATCTATTGTCGAGTATCCTTTACGAAAGCCTGCCTGATCATTTGGTTGACTAAAGTCCAAGGTTGTCCTGACTCTATTAGCGATTACCTTAGTAAATACCTTGTAGGCAACGGACAATAAGCTGATTGGTCTGTAATTCTTCAAGCCCTTAACGTCTCCTTTCTTATGAATTAAGGTAATTTTAGCGTTCTTCCAAGCTTCTGGTACTGTTGAGGTCACGAGGTATTGCGTATATAGGGTGGCTAGTTTTTTGTAGCACAATCTCTCCTCCGTCCTTCAACAAATCTGCTCTTACCTGATCCTCACCAGCTGCTTTCCCCCTTTGCATTGCTCCTAAGGCTTTCTTTACTTCCTCCTTCGTTGCTGGCGGGGTGTCCCATTGCTGTGCTCGACTGCCTCCCTCAGTAACTTGATGATTACATTCGCTACTGTATAGCTTTGTGCAGAACTGTTCGGCTAAGTTAACTCTCTTATCCATATTGCTAATGACATTGCCCTCTTTGTCTTTTAGCGCATACATCTGGTTTTAACCTATCCCCCCCCCCCCCCCCCCCGTTTTCTCCTCACTGATTTTAGGCTACCTACGTTCCTTAGAGCATGCTCGAATTTCCCCATGTTAAACTTTCTTATGTCGGCTACCTTGCGCTTATTTATTAACTTGGATAGGTCTGCTACTTCGATCCTGTCTGTGGAGTTAGACGTCCTCTTGCTTTGGCTTTTCTGAATCAGTCTCCTGAGATAGCTTGCTGGTATCCTGCCGAACCATCCTACCATGTACTTCTGCGGCACACTCTGTAACGATAGCTGTGAGATTATCATTCATTGTTTCAACACTACGGTGGTCTTCAGTTAAAGCGGAAAATCTGTTCTGCTCCGACATTCTGAATTCCTCTACCTTCCGTCTTAATGCTAACTCGTTAATAGCCTTTCGCTTCACTAGTTTCCTCCGTTCCCTCTTCAAATCTAATACCCCTGTCACACGGGCACTTTCGATCCTCATTGAGTCAATGCTCATCGAACTCAATGCAGATCGACGGTTGCCACACGGCCACTTTCAAGCGCAATCGAGCTCGATCCTGCTCGACTCGATGCCAGCCCCTCAAGAGTGCTTGAGGTTCCAAGCACAATCGAAAGCACTCTCGCTCTCACGAAGCTATAAAAATAAACGCTAATTAACAAAACAAAACTACAACTGTTGTTGTTGTAATTGATTAAAATGCAAGACAGAACAGTGCCTGCAAACATGCCTATGCCTGCAAACATATTTATAAATAATCTCGACACCACGCTCCAAGCTTCGCCGTCAGTGTAAACAACAAAGATGGCGTCCTCCTGCTCGTCGACGCGCAAACTGTAGAGCGAGCGCGAGACAGCCGCTCATATCGACTGCTGGCTATACCACCTAGATAATTTGCGGCGCCAGGAGAGAAACGCCGTAGTCTACGCAGAAATCGCGGAGGCGCTTCGAACCCTCGCGTTCCATCGCACAACAGCAGATACAGAGGTGCGTCGCACGTCTGGCTACGGATTTGGCTGTCGCTGCTCCCGACTGCACAGTGTTGCCGGACATCACCTTGTTATGGCTGTTGGAGGAACATTTGGCGCCACCTAACACACATGAGGGAAACTTCTCAAGGAGCATTGAAAATGCCCGTGTAGCACCGGATGTTTCAAGCGTGCTCGAAAATCTCGATGCAGATCGAGTTCAATGAGCATTGAAAGTGCCCGTGTGACAGGGGTGTAAGCTAATACGAGACCTTACCATTCTGTGGTCGCTACAACGGACCTTTCCGAGGACCTCCGCATCCTCTAGGATGCGAGGGTGAGCGCACAGTATGAAGTCTATTTCATTTTTAGTCTCACCATTGGGGCTCTCCCACGTCCACTGCCTGTTTGCTCGTTTGCGGAAGAAGGTAGTCATAATCCGTAAATTATTTCTACCTGCGAACTCCACTCATAACTCGTCCCTACTCTTCCTAGAACCTATGCCATAGTCTCCTACCACCTGGTCTCCAGCCTGCTTTTTACTTACCTTCTCATTAAACAACAAACATTCAACAAAAATGTGTGGGAGTTATTACGCCCTTCCTATATTTTTAATGACTTTCATATCATTTTCGCTTAGTTGCCGAACTATCTGTACGTGATGTCAATGACGCAATAACGGGTCCGTATAAATTACCTCTTCTCAGAATATGTTCTCGAAAATTTCCTCTTCTCCAAATAGCGATGGACTCAACAAGAAGTTATGAGTATCGTCACATGCAACGTTAACCTTGGCGTACATTGGCAACGTTTGCCTTTGGGCGCCGGTGGGAGGTCGGGCTTAGCCGATTCGGCAACTTCTCCACAAACAATAATTCCGCAGGTACCTTATAAAAGCCTAATCGATTGGTTCGTTGGCGAGGCCGCGGAGCGATAGCTCTAGCTACATATCGTATAATTAAACCAGGCGAAGTCCACGTGTCGTAAAAAAAACTAAGCTTTATTTCACAGTGGTCGCAGCACGTGACACCGGTGCTTATACCTGATCCTCATCCTCCCGTTCCTACATCCGGCGTAGGCACTTTTTCTTTTGATTGTCTTTGAAGTCGATTACAAAGCCATTTACGAAACCTGCTTGGCCAATAACCGAAGCTAGTGAGGCCCCTTGTACACATCCGTTATTTCAGCAACAAAATTTTCATAAAGCTCTATTACTTCTGCTCATTCAAAAAAAAGTGGCGGTAAATACTCAGGATCGAACATATAAAAGGTCAGCAACCATAACCTTCAACCTTCAATAAGTAGAGCCTCTTAATAGAGAATAGGCAATTGCTATCCATTTTGATTTATACTGGTAGTGAAGTATATGATATCGCCCAGTAATGCTTATTAAGTGCTGCTGATAGATGTCTCGGGCTGCAGGTAATTAAAAAAATATTGCTCGCTCTTCTAGTTTTCTTATTAGGCAACAACAACAAAAAAAACATTAACTGAAAAAAGGTAATACTTGATTATGACGTCACTTGTTGCCATTGCGATTCTCATTTCGGAAACCAAAGGAGATGGCAATATTGTCACGTTGTAGTGACGGCAGTCCAGCGGTCAGGAAGACACCAGAAAGACTTGTAAACGAAGCTCTTTATTTGGGCTGACTTGCGCCCGCAAAAAGAACTGAATCACTCGGCGGCGGCGTAAGCAACAGGCGTGCTCGGCGGTCGTCGAACTACGAATGTCCGCCGCTCGCGGCATCGCTCAATTTAAAGGCGGCAAGGAAACTTCCAGATAACAGGACAAGATCATCTACAGTAATCTAGAAAAACCTAGATGCAGCCTTTCATGGCTGCGATCAATCGAGATTAGTGTGGTCGCTTCACGTGTCACGAACAAAAGTGATAACAACCCTTTCCTGCAGCCTTGAGCGTGAACGAACAAACACTACAATGATACGTGGCAATATCTGTAACCTGCTGAACAAAGGGGCGCAGTCTTGATACGTGTTTGAGTGGGCTATTATACGCAGTGCTCTTTTCTGCAGAGGAATAATTGGATCACTGCAGCACCTGCGGGTACTAGCCACACGACTCGCAGAAGTAGGCCAAGTGGCAAACAAAAAAAAAAGAAAATAAATGGTTTTCACCCCAGATATGTCCAGCAGCCGCTCCTCTTAGTAGGATGTAACAAGCTGGAGCATGCTTAGAACACAACTAATCAATGTGTGCCGGCCAATTAAGACTGGTGTCTAAAGTTACACGAAGGTTTCTTTAATGGCGTCAACTTACACAATCAAAATGGTATCAAGGCAAACATGTAATTGAATAACAATGATATCTTTTGGTGTTACCCTAAACAGATTGTATTTTATTGCTACTTCTTGAACCATTGCCTGCTTCGCCGGGTACGGATATGATAGGAATAAGTATGATAAACGCGATACGTATCGAACATTGTCAAACATTAATTGCTTTAACTCGAAAAAGTTCTCGTTATGAGTACGTGCTAAAAGGACCACGTGGACAGAAAGGGGTTGATATAGGCTATTTACAGAGCTGGCCAATGAAGGAAGCCATAATGACGCGAATCTTTGTTCTGTCTGTTCATTCTTCAAAACTGGTCTTACACGGCTTTATCGCTTTGTTTGTGAAGCAAGACGCGCCCAGATTTATCTCGATTGATGGCATCCAGGCGGTGAGGATTCTACTTTGTTCCAGAATTGTGTGGTAACTTTTCACGTTTTATCTCGAAAGTTGGTGTTAAGGTAGAAGCCTACGGCGCCAGTAGGTAATTCCCCCCGTACCGTCTCATCTGAAGTCGGGAGGGGTTGACAATGATGACAGCGCGTCGCACGCTTCGGACGCTGTCCAAGCCCGCGGGGATTGGGGAGAAAGACCGCGAACAGCCTTGTCGGGGCCGCAAGGGGCCGACGACCGTTTCCAGTTAAAAGGAGATTAGCTCTCAAGTGGCTGGGAGGTCAGTAAGGTCGGCGACTTCTGAAATAGCTAAGCATTGGACTTACTGGCGCCTCTAGAGTCGGGCTCTGGCGAGCACTGGGCTCCGCCCACTTGTATGTAGAGTGTCATCGCAGCGGTATTGGTCGAAATTGGGCGAGAGCAGGTTTGATAAAGCTCCGCCCAATTATCGAAGGTATTAAAACCCGCTGCAAACAAAGAGGAGAAGCGCGCCAAGTTCCAGTCTAGGCCGCTTTTATACAGCCCTTCCTTTAAACAGCCTTTTTTGACTGCCTTTCTTTAAACCACCTTTTTCTCTAAGTTCTTGTATTCTGGTCTCGTCTTCATTAAATAAGTTTTGCTTCCCAAGAAGTTGGGAGTGGCTGCCCGAACCGGGACGGGATCACATAACAGTGAACCTGTTGGCGAACCTACCGGACTCAGCCTACCTCCATTTATTAGAATACATCAACCAGATCTGGGACGGGCGTCCACTTCCTCCCAAGTGGAAAACGTCACTTGTGACGTTTATCCCTATAACAGCTAAGGCCGTGAATACGGACAACCTGAGGCCCATATCACTGACCTCATGTGCGGGCAAGCTTATGGAGACGATGGTTCGGGATCGCCTCTCTCCATACCTGGAGAGTAAGGCCTTCTTTGCAGTCACCATGTTCGGGTTTCGCCCCCACATGTCTGCACAGGATGTCCTTCTCCAGCTGCACAGGGATGTAACACGACCCACAACTATGCAACACAATGACAAAGCCATCCTCGCCCTTGATCTGAAAGGGGCTATCGACAATGCTAAACACGGAAGCATCCTGGACAACTTGAGTTCTACCGATTGTGGGGCTAGGGCCTACGCGTATGTAAGAGATTTCTTGACTAACTTCCAGGCCTTTGTTCGGATTGAGGGCGAGGAATACGGCCCTTACATGATGGGAACACGGGGTACCCCTCAGGGAGCGGTGTTATCACCACTCCTGTTCAACATAGCTATGATGCGCCTCCCAAGCCAACTGACCCGGGTGGAAGGCATTCAACACGCGTTATATGCAGATGACATTACAATTTGGACCACTGAGGGGAGCCTTGGGGACATGGAGGCCCGCCTTCAGCAGGCCGCTTCCATAGTCGATGCGTATGCTATTGACTGTGTGCTCCAATGTGCTCCAGCGAAATCAGAGCTTTTTCATGTCAGAGCGAACCCAAAGGATAGGACAGCCATACACATCTCCCTGTCAGGAGGTCCTATTAGAGAGGTGGAGGAGCTCCGTATTCCGGGCCTTTTCATTCACCACAGACTCAGACCAGACTCCACGATTCTTAAACTCAAGAGAGTAGGCGAACAGGTAGGGCGCATGATCCGCCGCGTTTCCAACAAGCGGGGCGGTCTGCGGCGCAGGGACGCGCTTCGGCTCGACTATGCCTTCGTGACTAGCCGGATCCTCTACGCCGTGCCATATCTCCGCACTACTAAGCAAGACGAGGCGCGAATAGACGCCATCATCCGCAAGGCAACTAAGCGAGCCCTGGATCTCCCGGTGGCTACCTCTAATACCAAACTCAAGGCATTGGGGGTGCTAAACTCCTACCAGGAGCTGCGGGAGGCCCACCTCGTGAACCAATACACGCGGCTCATGCAGACGGCCCCTGGGCGCCGCCTGCTAAACCGCTTACACATCCAACACTACTGCACTCCAGAGGAGGCGGAGCGTATCCCAGACGGAGTATCCCAGTACTGTGGCGCCATATGCTCTGGGTCTCCCCGCTCCCCAGTAACATGGACACCGACATGCACGTAAACAGGCGACAAGCGCGGGCTCGGGCTCTTGAGAGACAACACGGCTCCCGACCCGGTGTATAATATGTAGACGTAGCAGGGCCATCGCCCACGGGATTTTACACGGCCGCTGTCGTTCACCAGGAAATGCACGTTGATGGACTCTCTTTTCGAGCCCCGAATTCAATGCGAGCTGAGGAAGTAGCGATAGCGCTTGCTGCCGCACACGCCAATTAGAGAATCATCATTACGGACTCCCGAAAAGCATGTCATCATTACTTGGCAGGGGAGATCTCCCCCTTAGCTGCTTGTATTCTAAGACGGACTGCCGTTGATCCAACACCCAAAATAATCATTTGGGCTCCTGGCCACCAGGGCTTACGAGGTAATGAGGCCGCTGACGCAGCTGCCCGAGCGCTTACTCACCGGGCTCCTCATCCCAGCTCTTCTGGCTCGGAGACCAACCAGCGGCTGCTGCGATTCAGGGAAATTATAACGCATTACAGCGACATCCACCGCCTTTTCCCGGCCCCTGCAAAGGGGCTGAGTAAGACGGAGGAGCGAACTTTAAGGCGCCTGCAGACAGGTACTCTACTCTGTCCTGCAATCTTAAAGCATTACGATCCTAACACGGATGGGCGATGCCCGCACTGTGGGGAGACCTGTGATATCTTCCACATGGTGTGGGCATGTACTCAAAATCCCCACCTCCCCCCTTCCCCTACCCCTTCCAGAGAGGCATGGGAGACTGCCCTCCTCAACTGCTCCTCGCTTGAGTCCCAAAGGGCTCTGGTGAAACGGGCGAGAGACGGGGCATTGTCATGCGGTGTCCCGGACTAGGGACGCCGACCATGTAGCGGGGCCACTCTGTGGCTCCTAAACTCTATTTCAGTAATTAAAAGTTGTCACCACCACCACCACCACCAACGTGTCGCCGCACGAGCGTACGAAGACGGGAAGTGCTATACGATCATCGGCCAACGTGCCATCGTTATTCGTCGCCACCGACGACGTTTACGGAGGAAACTTGACTGGTGCCATGAGGAGGACCAGAGTTTCAAGTTAACTGGTGCCGTGACACGAGGGCGATCTGGAGCATTCGTTAACTGTTGGTATGAGGTTTAAATTCAGCATGGCTGAGAGCTTTCACCGCCGCCTAGTAATTCTAATCATTGTGGGTGCAGGTCAGCCTAATAAAGAGTTGCTGTCTTCCGCACTGCCCGGACTGTAGTCACCACTACGTGACATCTCGTGGAGGTGTTCACAGATGCGTGGGACTTGTACAAGAAAATGAGCGAAAAAAACATTTGTATCATAGTTTCATTATGTCTCGGGATCCCGACCTACTGAGTTTGAACGATTTAGAAACAAATTACACTAGGATTTAAAAAAAATGCCAGGGATGATTAGAACGAACAAAAAAATTTAAAACATTCAACATTCACATCGTAAATATAATTATAATCGCTAATATCAGTCTAGTTGGAGAAGAACTTGTTGGCGGAATGAATCAGCACTTTGTTAGCTCAGGGGTATACGGTGGTCGAAATTCAGAAGTGGATTGTTTTATGTATAGAGCACAACTTTATTCCATTAAGCTTACACCAACAGCTCATAGTGAAATTCATGCAGTTATTATGACTATAGATAACAACGCTGCCCCCGGGGACGACGTAACAAAGGTCTCACCTATCAAGTGTGTAGCGCGTACTATTAGTCCTGTATTAGCCTATATAATGAGCCAGATGCTTGCACAGGGTGCATTTCCAGAAGAATTAAACATAGCCAAAGTTGCAGCTGCTTACGAAGGTAGCGGAGAGAAAAGAACTGAATAACTACAGACTGATTTCCGTCTTACCAGTGTTTCTCAAGATACTTGAACGCGTTACTAATGACAGATTTATATGCTTTTTGTTAAAGCATGGAATAATTCCTAAATCTCAATATTGTTTTCAGAAACATAGTTCTGCAGTGCACGCCATCATATAAAAATGCAGGAGAAAATAACAGAAAAGATTTAGAGCAAACTGCTCACTCTGGAGATATTCTTTGATCTGAAAAAGCCGTCGACAATGTACAATATGATATTCTGCTTAAGAAGCTTGCTCTTTATTGTGTTAATTTAATCCACCTTCGAGGTTCAAAATTCTGTCTTTAAAATTCGTATCAAGATGCAGGTGTCGATATACTGGCACCTCAAAAACTGAAAATAGAATAACGCGTCCCTTAAGGATCCATCTTATGGCCCCTCTTGTTTCCTCTTCAAATAAATGAGATAACAACTATACCCCGCTCTCGTAAAATGCAAATGTTCGCCGATGACTCTCGTATATCTTCTAGACTGGCTTCACAAAAAATGAAAGAAAAATCTGCAGTTATTTCTAAAACCTTTTCAACCTGCTTAAACTCAACGGGCTCTATTTCAACGCAAGTAATACCTAGTGTGGACTTTTAAACCAGGAAATGTAAAATATCCGTGTTTCCTTCAGCTGCAATTCGAGAGCTCATTATTTTAACAACCAAGCAATCGTTTGGGGGTATGGTGTTCCTCAGCATGGAATACTAATTTTGACAAATTAAAAAGCGACCTATGCCCAGTTATATGTTGCATACATAGGATACAAAATGTGTTACCGACCGCTTAAAACAAACCCGATACTAATCATTTTTCTATTCAAAACTTAGTTATGGCATGCTGGTAAGGGGGACCACGTTTGCTTGAAAGTATAAAAAATTAACAATTGTTGAAAAAAATGTTGGGAATGTGTGAGACCTATATTGAGGATGAACGAGCGCTTCCAACCAAACCACTAGTAAAGTTGTTCGTTTATGTCAAGGAAGGTTTCTAATACCCTTCCTCTAGTTAATTCGGCATGAAGGAAGACCAGGAGGCGTTTCTTGCAGATGATCACAGATATAAGAGAAGCATATATTTACAACATATACATGTACAAGGAGTAAAACTGGGAACAACAGAAATGAATTTACAAAAGGGAAAAACAAACTTTGCGCTACTTTACTCTTCTACCTAGCAGGTTAGAGCCTAAGTAGCAGAATGTTACATGCTAAGCATGGAGCCCCAGCTCAGGCTGGTCTCCATCCGTTTACTTCGGTTTTTATCACCGTAACAAACAAAGAAATGGGGCGGTGATTTTCAGTGGCCCGCCCCAAACATCAATTCTCCAATCATTGACCTACCCCGTGGGTTGAGCTCAGCCTCAAACCCAGGGTCTCGCTAAGAAAACAAAAATAAAGAACAAATACAACACCACTCTCTCGTCGGAAAGAGCATGTACATCCTCCCCCGTTGGGGCTCTCCTTCCGACCTGTCCCAAGCACACCGCCCCCCCCCCCCCCTCTCCACTCGCACTGCAAGTCAAGATCTTGGTACAGATGCGTACCCCCTGTCCTCAGTGCTTGTCATATGCAAACAATAGATGAGAGAGAAGCCGGTACGGCACAGACGGTGGGGCGCTCGGACAAGGGTGATCGATGAGCGGGCGGATAAAAGTGAGGAATGCATGTCGTTCCCCACATCGCCAGAAAAATGCTCGAATCGTCCTTTCCTGGGCTCTCTCGGTCGGCTCGGCATACCAGCTACGACAGGGTTCCTGTTTTCCCCCACAAATTGATAGAGACACCGTGAAGATAGCAAGTGCGTCAAAAGACGAAATCCCTATTGCACTGTGCTTGGAGGGGCTTTCGTTCATAATGGGCAGCCCCTTCCGCGGGGGCAGCGCCCTGCACCGTGGTAGCTGGAAATGAGCGTTGACCCATCGGGCGCCTTTCCGACGTTAGCGTATGCATAAGGGGGGATAGGGGTGGGGGCGCCCTGAAGGTAGCGGCGGTGCTGTCGTTCACAATGGACAGCCACCGCCGCGAGGGCAGCGCCCTACACAGTAGTTGCAGCTAGAATTTAGCGGCGGCCTTACACCACTCTTCATTAAATATAACGTGCTTAAGGCCGATCAAGTTTATTACTTCAAACTCCTTCCGTAAAATAGGCGACATACGAGGTCTGTTGGAAAAGTATCCGACCTTTAGCCGAGGAAAAAAAACTGGCATAACTGGAGCGTTGGGAACCTGATCACCTTCAAAGTAGTCTTCTTGGGACTCCACATACTTCTCCCAGCGGTGCTGCCATTGTTGGAAGTATTCCGAAAAGGCCCCTTTCGGAATGGAGTTTAGCTCAGCTGTCGTTGCAGCCATAATGTCCTCTCTTGTCTAAAATCGCGCTCCTTTCAATGGCCTCTTGATTTTGGGATACATCCAGAAGTCACAGGAGGCCATATCAGGAGAGTAAGGAGTCTGCTGAACTGCAGCAGTCTGGTTTTTCGTGAAAAAAGTGTGAATTTAGTGCGAGGAATGTGCAGGAGCATTGTCGTGATTGATGCGCCACTTTCCTGTTGACCTCAACTCGGGTCTCTTGCGCTGCACAGCACCACGCAGACGACGGAGGACATCCCTGTAGTACTCTTTGGTCATTTTTTGACCCTGTGGGGTGCGTACGCGTGGTGTACCACACAGAGGGAGTCAAAGAAAGCAGCCAGCATCAATTTCATGCTGCTGGGCCTTCTTTGGTCTTGGTGACAGGGAATGCTTCCATTGTGACGACTGGGATTTGGTTTCCGGGTCGTACCTGTACACCCAAGACTCTTCACCAGCGATTATTGTGTTGATGAAGTCGTGGTCACTGTTTGTGGAATCCAGCATATCCTGTGAGACTTCAACACGAAGCTGCTTTTGCTCCACCGTGAGCAGCTTCGGCACGAATTTCGCCGCATCTCTCTCCATCGTCAAATCTTCGGTGATAATGGAATGTGCAGAAAAATTGGTGATGTCCACATCTTCCGCAATTTCTCGGATAGTCACACGACGGTCCCGCATCACCACAGCGTTCACTTCGGCAATGACCTGGTCATTTCGGCATGTTGATGGCCGACCCGAGCGTGGCGCTCTCTACACCAATGTGCGGCCATCTTTAAACCAATTGTACCACTGCTTAATCTGTGTGCTGCTCATATCATTGTCACCGAAAGCCGTCTGAATATTCCGAATGGTTTCCACTTGGCTGTCGCCCAGTTTCTGGCAAAATTTAATGCAGTAGCGCTGCTCCTGTCGCTCCGCCATTTTCTTTGCAATTAAAAACCGACGAGAGCACTGCGCACTGTCTCACTCAAACGCTGCGTGCCAGTGACTGGCGCTATCGGCAGGCGGGAAAAAATCTGTGCATGCGCACGAAGGTTCAAAGTAGACTGGTGCAAGCGTGCTTGTTTCAAATCCATCAGGTGTTCGCAAAAAAATAAACTCGGATACTTTTCTAACAGACCTCCTGTCACACCTGTCGATAGCTGCAATCCGCATGCAATACCAAACGTTATCGACGGTTTACGCGATTTTGCTGTAAAAAAATACAGATAGAGCATTGCATTTACTGTTACTGATGTCTTTGGCCAGCCTACCTAATTCTAAGTCCTTACACAACACGATCGCCTTCCCTTTTACCCTCGTTGCGCTAGCTTTCAAAGGAACAAAGTTCTTGGCAATCGCTGTTCTTGGCAGTGCAATGCTCTTTCTGTATTTTTTCCAGCAAAAACGCACAAACCATCGATACCTTTTAGAACTGTGGTCAGTGAGAATGGTACGTGGCAGGTTGTTCTCAGAAAGTTCCTACAGACATCTGAGCTCAGTTAGTGTTAATGATCCTTTCGCTACAAAAAAATTCAAAAGATGTGGTTAGGCTTCTGGAGGGAAACGCCCCTATATTTTCAGTGGATGTAGAAGCCTTGTTTTATTCGGTGCCCCACGATGCCCTGTTCACTTCCATGAGGGATGTCATAGAAAGTAGCGGTGCTGTTGAATTCCAGAACTCCTCAGGCGTGTCAATTTGTGATTATATCAAGTTGCTTGAATTTCATCTTAATGTGACGTTTGTCTCATTTGACAACAAATTTTATCGTCAAAGACAAAAGAGTTGCATCAGATCCTGGGTAGCTCCAGTGCTTACTAACATTTTTCTAGTATTCTTGACCGCGCCCTAGAACTAAGTTTAACAGGGAAGAGAGTACGAGAAGTATTTAGGTATGTTGATGATTTTCCAATTGATTTTAAAAAACAAACAGACGACCTACACGGATGCTGTAAGCACAGTTTTAGCCAACTTCTAAACGGAGGGGAGGGGGTTGGCGTCTATCTAGAACTTCCTAAGGGGGGGGGGGTCCTGTTCCCTTCCTCGTCAGTGTCCCCGTTTTGCGCTCTCATGTCTTTCACGGGGTGCTTACAGTTTTTGGATCTTAACATTACCCTGAGCGGGATCATGTATGTTGGAGATACTCCTTTCGAGCCCAGAAAGAGTTATTGTTTTATACAAGAGCGCATTAAAAGAACTGTAAAATGCACCATTGCTCGCCTCTGCCGTGAGTCAGCGTGAAGTCGTGTCCCCATGCTATGCAGGCGAGTTTTTATAGGCAAGTTGATCGGTTGGTTTCGGCGGGGTTCCCATGCGCGGTTATCACAGCAGTTGCTGAAGACCTCCTAAGAAAAATCAAGTCTGCGATGTTTCAGAAGTCGGCTGAGCCAAACAAACAGTCCGTGAGACCAGAAGTGGTGCCTCATGTGCACAGGGTCGCGCACAATGTGAAAAAGGTGGCGAAGAGACATGGCGTGCCGGTCATGTTTTCTGCTCCACGAAAGCTTGGCCGGCTATGCGCGCGCATTGGGAGCGATAAAAAGAGCTCCTGCAACAAAAAGCACGGCAAGCAGTACGTGAAGCGCTGCACAGGTGTGGTTTAAGAGATACCACCGACTTGCGGAAAAGCCTATGGGGGCCAAACGGGGCTGTGCGTTAATGTCCGCGTGGCTGAGCACGCACAATCGCTAACAAATCTAGGAGGTGCACATCTTTCGCACCACTGCGCTGAGTGCTTCGTGTGTAATCGTGCGGCAGAACGTGGGCCGGGGCAAAAAAGATGCCAGCAATGCAAGAAGTGTGAGCCACGGCTTCGGGAGATGAAGATTCTGGGCAGGATTGGAGATATGAAGGCGCGGGAGCTTTTGGAAGCATTCCACATTGAAAAGAAGGGATTAGATTGTGTAAGTGATACTTCGGTCCGCCTTTTAGAGACTGAGATATATCTTGAACGGTTTTGTTGATGCTTTGTTGTACCGGTTTTTTGCGCATGCCTAAAACTTTCTATATATTTGCTGGCTTTGCAGTAAATAAACTCAGATGACGTTAGAGCATGTCCTGTGTCAATCTTTCTTGTGTACGTCTTGCTGTGGCGCTAATACCATTTCTGTCAAATAATGCACCATCTAGCCCAAATTGACGTCCTTCTAAATCACTCTTGTCCTCGCCCGCCGAAGCTGAACGTGTTTAAGACCTCGATGGCTTCCTCTCCTGCAACACTCAGTCGAAGTGCCGTCTTACACGGTTCTGTTCGAGGCTGGTCGGTTGGTTCTGATGCGGCGAGAAACAAATCGAACCTTTGCCTGATTGCTTGCCAGTTCATGACAATTGCCGCAGTCGACCTCGGTGGTGCAGGTGGCTTCAGGGAGTCCATTTGGACGGTCTTGCAGTGGAGTCTTGGAATCTTCGGCTTATCCAGACTGGACGTCAACGCTCACCCCACTTTTAACACTATGTAGGGTTATTTCCGCAGACGAAGCATGACCAGAGGCACGGAGCAGGGGAGCACTACGATCACCGTTTATTGCACACCCGTCTACTTATACATTGAAGTGGAGAGCGGGTATTCCCTCGCCACCACACCTCTGTTGAGATATGGATATCGGCAGCGTCACACGCGCTGCTCATACGAGGGTCCTGCCGCTCTAGATACGATACACCGGCGGCTCACACGTGCCCTCGTCTCTCCCTGTGCGGTAAACCTCCCCCGCGGAGTTACCCGTGCAGGGGAGGTGGTGCTTGCAGGGTCTGTGTCGGCGTTGCCCTCACTCCTGCCGTCACTCAGACGTGGCCTCACTTTCGCCCCTTATATCTCCGCCCAGGGTGTCCTCTGATATTCACCACTTGTGGGTTTGCCCAGCGCACAAGCAAACAAGAATTCTGCACCTGGCAGCAGCGAGTCTCCCACCAAACAACCCGTCCTCATATTCTTACGGTGTGGGACGGCACAGGAAGACACGAACTCGGGATTCCCCGGCAAACAGCCGACCGACCGTCCTTCTCCTTCACGTTCTCGCATTCTTACGCTCGCGCCGCGCTTAGTTCTCGCGCCTGTCTTGCGGTGCGGCCTCTTCGTCTTTTTTTTTGCCGTTAGAAAATATTGCTTGTTTGCAGGAGCCACATTGCAGCCCCCTCCTTGCCTTCATTACATCGCCACAGCTTTTATCACACATTTAAAACCCCCTCTTTTTTTTCTTCGTACCACTTTATGCTAAGAGGCAATAAAAAAGTGATAAAAAAAACTTCAGGCTGGCTTTTTTGGTCTCTTCGCAGCGAAGCTGGGGATCTGAAAATTCTAGGCAAATCACACTGCGCTTCGACCAGTAAAGTTTTTGTGCCTGTCAAAAGCGGAAACGAAAATCAAATTAGCTACGATATTCCTTTCCTCAAAAACCAATTTACCGACGAGCAAGGCGCAGAACCGAACGGGCGATGGCGTTTTCTGGACTCCCTGGCAGCGTTGCAAGACGCTGTCGCGTTCCGCTCTTAGAGGCGAAG
The DNA here is from genome assembly GCF_055824585.1 of Amblyomma mixtum. Classification (NCBI taxonomy): domain Eukaryota; kingdom Metazoa; phylum Arthropoda; class Arachnida; order Ixodida; family Ixodidae; genus Amblyomma; species Amblyomma mixtum. The sequence goes on from NC_143012.1 coordinate 89,736,968, forward strand.
CTTAACATCTTAGCCGCACATCAGTGACACGAGAAGCCACACCACGCTTAAGGCTTTCGCCTCACCGCACTTTAGGTCAACAAAGTGCCCCCCGGAATTTTTTATTAAACGCAAGGTCATAAATCTAGAGAATGTCTATCGACAGTCTATATACCTGGTTTTACTGAACCAGTACACGTTTCTCTATAGATTGGCTATAGGCAGAAATCTACAAAACGTTTATGGTCATAAATGTATACACTGGCTGTAGACTAGGTGATAATATTTCTCCATAGTCATCAATCACATCATGGACACCTTTCACAAAAGTCTGTGAGCAGTCAACAGACTAAAAAAGATTTAAGGGGCTAGCGCTGCTGGCGCCGCTGAGGGTTCGAATCATTCTGAGGGTTCGAATCATTCAGGGGCCACGACGCTGCCACAATGTCTCGTCGCTCATCATCTGTATTTCTACAGGTTTTGCTGCTGCCACTCCTGGGACAGCTCTTGTCGCTGCCCGCAGTACAGATAGCTGATACCCGGGACGAAGAACCGTGCGTGAGCAAATTCCGTGGCCTGGATGAACCGCCAATCTGCTGCGACTTATCTTCGAGTCTGCTGCTTCGACCGCCGCCGTTTCTGGACATGTTCACTTTGCTCGTCGGGCAACGTGGGACGATGCCACCTACTCCGCCCCTTGAAAAGCGCGCACATTTGGACGACGCTCTGGGCCACGACGCTGCCACAATGTCTCGTCGCTCATCATCTGTATTTCTACAGGTTAGTTATCTTCAAACTCGGTGTTACCGAAGCAATGATGTTTGCCTTTTGGCAGTGTCGTGGCCGCCCAGCCCTTTCAAGCGTGCTTGCTCTGCTATTGTTTATGTTTTGCGCTTGTTGCTTCTCAGTGGGGACGTAGAAGTAAACCCAGGGCCCATGACAAAGGCGCAGGAAGAGAAATTAGACACCGTGGCAGAAACCGTATTGCGACTTGAAGCGAGCAACGCCACTCTTATTGAAGCAGTAACAAAAGTGCTAAATATTCATGCGACACTGAAAACAGACCTTGAAAATCTAACCAAACGTGTTCAAGAACTTGAAACAAAACTTGAATTGGCTTCATCTGTTAGTACTTCGGCAAATCACGAAAGTGGGTTATCTAACATCGTCAATAAAATTGATGACCTAGAAAACCAGTCGCGACGTTCAAATGTTCTGTTTTATGGTATCGCGATAGTGACTCGTCTGAAAGTTGGGAGACGTCAGAGCAACTTGTCAACGACTTCTGCCGCGATAAGCTTGGCGTCACTGTTACTTCCGTTGCTAGGGCGCATCGTGTGGGCCGTTTCTCGACCGAGAAGGCACGGCCAATTATAGCAAAGTTCATCAACGATAAAGAAATTGAAGCCATTCTAAGTAAGGGCCGCAAGCTAAAGGAGACAAATTTTAGCATCGGACGTGATTATTCGCTTGCTGTCCGTAACAAACGCCGCCAGCTGCTGCAGTTCTCGAAAACGATTAAAAAAGATGGTGGCCGCGTGCGCTTGGCTTTCGATAAATTGCATATCAATAAGGATACGTATCTGTGGGATGTCGCCAGTGGCCGAGCGGTGCTAGTTAGTCTTTCCACGACCGACTGACCGGTTCCAACAGCCACCTCATCTGTTCCAGCGTGTTCATCATCCTCGTTGAACACTCGTCTTAATTCAGTGAATAGCAGTAGTTTCCTTTTCACTAATATCCGAAGTGTACTTTCAAAATCTGTTGCCCTTTCTTCCCTCGTCGATTCAACGTGCGCTTCACTTCTGATATTAACAGAAACTTGGTTGGACGATTCTATTCCGGATGCTAACATTCTTCTCAGTGAATCCGAATTGTGCTTTTTTCGTTGTGATAGGAAAAATAGAAAAGGGGGTGGTGTCCTTATTGCTACAAAGAAACAAATATCGGCTGTCCCGATCACTGTCACTACTTTTCTTGAATGTGTTTGGATACGGTGCAAAATCGGTACTGCTGATGTTATTATTGCTGCCTTCTACCGACCGCCAGATATGACTGCCGCATTTTCAGGTGAATTTCATAGATTATTGAGTGACTTATACGTGCGTTTTCCTAACTCCATTTTCCTTGTATTTGGTGACTTTCACTTCCCAAACATTGATTGGCCTAATCTTACGGTTAACCCCAGTGACCAGGAAGCCCACATGTTCCTTCATACCAGCTTAGATTTTTCGCTTGTTCAACTTATCACTGATCCTACCCGCCGCTCCTCCACAACGGCAAATATTCTTGATCTCGTCCTAACAAATAACCCTGAGGTTTGTTCTGATATCTTGCATTTACAAGGTCGATCCGATCATGACATCATCACCGGGTACATCACTCGTCCATTCGGTAGAAAGAAAACATCCACTAAGCGAATTCACTACTGCAACCGCGCTAATTTCGATGGGATTAACTCTGCACTCCAATCATTTTCGGAGGACTTCGTAGCTCACTCTTCATCTCGCTCAGTCGAAACAAATTGGAAATAACTTAAAGACACATTGACTAATCTTGTTGACAAGTTTGTGCCAGTCATCACCATCAGATATCATAAAAATGCACCATGGTTCACAAATCGCCTTCGTCGTCTTAATAATAAGAAAAAACGCTTGTACCGCCAAGCAGTCAAAACAGGTCTTCCATCATCATGGACAAAGTACAGGCATTGCGATCACGAATATCAGTCACTGCTTAAAACAACTCGTCATCATTTCTTCAGTCACGACCTGCCCACCATGTTAACCAATAACTCTCATAGATTCTGGCGCGTCATCAATCCGATCTCCCACCCCGAAATCGTACTAACTAATCCTGACGGTGATCCAGTAACTGAAACTGAGTGTGCACAGCTTCTTAACGACGCATTCGTCTCAGTGTTCACCCATGAAGGCACCACTTCCTCGCCCATGTTACAGCCATCTTCCGTCACTTCCATGCCAGAAATTATCATTAGTGAATCAGGCATTCTTGCCCTTTTGAATAACCTCAAAGTTACTACTAGCTCTGACCACCTTGGATTTAATAACAAAATACTAAAGAATGCCTCTCTAAACCTCTATCAAGTATTGACACCACTTTTTTCACAATCATTATCATCTGGTACAATTCCTGACGACTGGCGTACACCGAAAGTAATACCCATTTTCAAATCCGGAGACCGCACCATTCCACTTAACTATCGCCCTATCTCATTAACCAGCAACATCTGTAAACTCCTGGAACACATAATTCATACTCAAGTAATTAATTATCTAGAGGAGCACGATATCATTTTCAAATACCAGCACGGTTTTCGCAGGGGTTATTCATGTGACACACAACTCGCTGGATTTACTAACGACATATTTTCCGCAGTAGACGCTGGCTTACAGGTTGACGCAGTATTTTTAGACTAGCCTAAAGCTTTTGATCGCGTTCCCCATCACAGGCTCCTAACCAAATGAACAAACTTAAATTTCCATCCCAACGTTATTTCATGGATAAAACAATTCCTCGATAACAGAAAACAATTCACCTCTGTCAACGGCTTTAACTCGTCTTGTGTCCCCGAAACATCTGGAGTCCCCCAGGGAAGTGTACTTGGCCCTCTGCTTTTTTTAATTTTTATTAACGATCTACCCAAGTGTGTATCATCTAAAATTAGGTTATTCGCGGATGATTGTGTATTATATCGTGATATTACTAATGAAACCGACCGCCGTTCACTTCAAACTGATCTTGACGCTGTAACGGCTTGGTGTTCTTCCTTGCTAATGTCTCTAAATGCATCTAAAACAAAGGTAATGTCCTTTACTAACCGTTCCACTCGAATTGCTACAGCCTACTTCCTCAATAACGATAGAGTTGAACTTACAACAACTTACAAGTACCTCGGAGTTCACTTTCAGTCTGACCTAACTTGGCATTACCATATTAACACAATCTTAGCATCAGCAAATCGCGCACTCGGCCTTCTTAGGCGTAATCTCAAACACGCGCCTTCACACTTAAAAAAACTTGCTTACATCACGCTAATCCGCCCGAAAGTTGAGTATGCTTCTGCCATATGGGACCCTCAACAAGCTTACATCATTAACAACCTTGAATCCCTGCAAACCGTGCTGTTCGCTTCATCTTTTCAGATTATTCACGCTTCACCAGTGTCACAGCATTAAAACAACGTGCCGAGTTGGAACCGCTATCATGTCGACACCATTTCGCTCGCCTAACCTTACTTCACAAACTGTATCACCATCCCACCCTCCACGACGACTTCTTTTTGCCACACCCTGCAGTCTTTCCTCGCCGCGACCACGATAACAAAATAAAACGCATCACATGCCGTTCATCGCTCTACGCGAAATCATTCATTCCTCGCACTATAATAGATTGGAATAACTTGCCATCACACATAGCTACTGAGGTTAACCTACAATCATTTCAGCAATCGTTAAAGCAAATCATGTACTAACAGATTTGGTATTTTTGTTGTATTATGTGCATTTACTGAGTATTTTATTCTGCGTTGTTTGTTGTGTTATTTGTGTGCATTACTAGTTTTAATTCATTATTACGTGTATTTTGTTCAAATGCCTGTGCCATATTTTTATGCTTGTATTGCCCCCCCCCCCCCTTTGTAATACCCTCGCGCGAGGGCCCTTAGGGGTATTGTAAATAAATAAATAAATAAATAGAAGTGTGGTAATTTTTTTTGGCGGCGCTCTACCTGAGCTTCACGAACGATGCCGACGCACAGTTCTGCACGACTTATGCGGTGCTGAAAAGAAAGGCGAAGGGAGCCGGCACAGATGACAGTCGGTGGGCCTGTTTGCACGGCTTGATTTTGGGTGTCCACAGGCATAGCAGGTGTTGGAAGAGTGCGGTTACGGAGCTCCAGAGCCGATATCGTTACCCAGCACCTCCACCAAATGTAAGACGGGGGTTTATTAAAGGCACTGGGACCTTATTGAAGGAGCAGGGCGGCAACAGTCTGCGGTCAGCCAAAGCGAGCCCAAAGCACGCGCAGCGATGGCACTGCCGCCGCTGCACAGAATGTTCGTCTTCGTCTTTACACCTTGTTTATTTTATTGCCTCTCCACTGCAACTTGTTCGAGATGTTGTGCTAGTGAGGCACCACAACCAGGCTTCGCTTCTGTTGCGGTCCCCTGTGTTATGCATATTCTGCTTATTTTTCTTTTAACTAATATATTCCATCGTACACTGAGACGTTAAGCTGTGTGAAAATTCATACAGCCCGTCAGGCGTCACAAAGGCTGTCTTGGAGCGGTCAGCGTCGGCCATCGGGACCTGCCAATAACCCGAACGTAGATCTAAAGAAGAAACGAATTCAGCTTCCTGCAAGCAGTTAAGTGCGTCACCAATGCGGGGCAGCGGATAGACGTCTTTGCGGGTGATTTTGGTCAGGCGCCGGTAGTCAACGCAAAAGCGGATAGAGCCATCTTTCTTGGTGACAAGGACGACGGGGGAAGCCCAAGGACTGTGCGATGGTTGTATGACGCCCCTCTGTAGCATGTCATTTACCTCGGCGTCGATAACCTGGCGTTCGGTGGCCGAGACGCGATATGGGCGTTGGCGCAACGGCGAATGGGCGCCAGTGCTGATCTGATGGGTAACAGCTGAGGTTCGGCCCAAACGGTGGTAAGAGAAGTCAAACGATGACCGAAACTTATCTAGCAGGGCCGCAAGCTGCGTCTTCTGCGGTGGCGAAAGATTCGCGTCGATTGGGCGCGCGAAGACGGCTTCGGGAGCTGGATCAGGAGACGGCGGGGAAGAAGTAAGTGACGACGCAGGCGGCAGGGGTCATCCTCATAAGGGTCCCAGGTGACGACGGAGGTGAAAGGCTGGACATGTCCCAAGCATTCACCGCGAAGAAGAGTGGAGGGGCACAGGAATGGATTCGTCAGAGGCAAGGCGCTACAGCCGGCTGAGACGGTAAGCACGGCGAATGGCAGGGGTAGACAGTGGCGAGAAGCGAAGGAGTCGGACGGGATGAAGATGACAGGGCCGTGGGATGCAGAGTCGCAATGAACAGAGACGAGCACAGTAAAGCACGGCGGGATCACGACGTCATCAGCTACAGTCAACTTAGAGCACGGGTTAGTGGAAGCGTTCACGGAGGCGTCGCCGAAGGGAAGAAGGGCGACTTCGGAACGAGTGCAGTCGATGACAGCTTCATGTTGGGAGAGAAAGTCCCAGCCTAAGATCACGTCGTGAGACGGCGATGCGAAGACGATGAATTCAACAACGTACTGAACGTCCTGAATAGTAACTCGAGCTGTACAGGCCCCCAAAGGCGCGATTATTTGCGAATTAGCGGTGCGAAGCATAAAACCAAATAGCGCAGTCGTCACTTTTCGTAACTGGCGGCACAATTTTGCACTGAGTACAGATACAGCAGCACCGGTGTCAACAAGCGCGAAAGCATCGGTGCCCTCCACAGAAACGGTGATCAAATTGGCCGGAGAAAGTCGAGGTCTTGAGCTTGGCGACGAGCACGCAGTTCTTGCCTCCGGAACTGAGGGCACTAGTTTTCAGTAGGGGAAGAGGGACGATGGCGCATCGGGGAAACCGAGCGGCGACGCGCAGATGGAGAACGGCGACGAATAGAGGGGTTGTAATCGCAGGAAGCAGTGGTCTCAGAAGGCGAAGTGCAGTGAAAAGGCTGGGGAGGGGCGTAGGCGTAACGTCGAGGGTCGGTATCGGCAGCAGGAGACAAAACTTGGCGGCGGCAATGACGCATCACGTGGCCAGGAATTCCGCAGGCATAACAAATAGGTAGGTTGTTCAGTGTCCGCCATGGACGGAAACGTTGCGGGGGTGGCCGGGCACGACGAAATGGGGTCGACTGCGGTGGATGTTGGTACGAAACGAACGTGTCTGGGCGGGGACGCCTGACTGCTTCGGCGTAGATAAGTGGCGCAGCGACGGGAGGCTGGGAAGAAACCGGTGGCAGGGCCTCGGACACTTGCTCCCGGATCACGTGCTGAAGTGTGGGAGTCAGGGTAGATGGACCCGAAATAGTAGGAAGAAGCGAAAGCTGCCGCGCAACCTCCTCACGGACAAACTGCTTGATCTGGAGCAGTAGCGAGCTGTCCTCTGTCGTCATGCTGAGGCTAGTTACTCTGTCTGTCTGTGCAGAGGGCTGCCGAGCGAAAACGCGCTGTCGGCGGAGCTCGTCGTAACTTTGGCAGTGGTCGAATATATCGGTGACAGATGTGAGGTTCTTGCCCACAAGCATATTGAAAGCGTCGTCTTCGATTCCTTTCAGGACGTGTTTAACTTTATCGGCCTCCGCCAGGGACGCATTGACGCGCTTGCAGAGATTGACGACATCTTCTATGTAGCTGGTGTATGATTCACCACTCTGCTGTGCGCGAACGCGAAGACGCTGCTCGGCGCAAAGTTTGCGCACTGCCGGACGGCCGAAGATCTCGGAGAAGCTAGTTTTAAATTCGGTCCAGGTGGTAAAGTCCGATTCCTGATTTTGGTACCAAAATTGGGCGACGCCGGTTAGGTAGAAGATGACGTTGGTGAGTTTCATAGTGTCGTCCCACCGGTTATGAGCGCTCAACCTGTCGTAAGAGGACAACCAATCCTCCACGTCGTGATCGTCCGTGCCGCTCAAGACGGCAGGGTCGCTCTGGCGGAGGGCACCACGGCAAGCAACGGGTGCCGGCGAGGAGCCGGCTGGCTGGTTGGCGTTGGCAGGCATAGGAATAGTGATAGTCCGGTTACGTAGCTCCAGGACTTAATCCCGCAGCCTCCACCAAGATGTAACGACCTTTATTGGCAAGAGAAGACTGGTTGTGAAGGCCGGTTAGAGCGGGCAAGGGCAGGTCCGGTCCGATGGCTCTGCTGTTGTTGTTATTGTTGTTATTAATGTTGCTTTGGTGGCATGGCCAATCTGAGCTGGACACAATGCGTTGATTTCTGCAACATGCTTTGACAGGCGGCTGTGCACAATTCTTTCCACGAGCTTTACCAAATTGGATGTTAGAGCTATCGGCCGAATGTTATCAAGATGGAATCCTTTCTTTGAATCTTTTAAGAGTAATACTATTTTCGCCACCTTCCAGGAGTGCGGCAGCCATGCAGCTTCCAATGAAGCGTTGATCAGATTGGGGAAGTCCTGAGTGAATTCTTGAGCTAAGATTTTCAACATACCGACCGTAACACCGTCCGAACCCGGAGCCGAAGATGGCATCGAAGAAACTACAGTTAGTAGTTCTGATTTGTCGAACAGGGGCACTCTGCGCTGCTCATGAAAGCGTAAGGCGAGCCCTTGTGCGATTCGCTCTAACTCATCTTTTGCCTCATGTGGAGACAGTACAGCCGAGCTTGTTAACTGCATGGCTGAGGAGTGGATATTCCGTTCCATAAAACGGTACAAAGCCTTCCTATTGTTTGGGGCTGACAAATAGGTATTCAAATTTTGATTGTAGTCATCCTTTGCCTTTGCTATTGTTCTCTTAAACGAGGCCGAGAGAAATTTATAGTTGATCCAATTAGCAGGGCTCTGGTTATGCGAAAGGCTCTTCCATGCTGCTTTTCTACGGCGGAAGGCTGTCTCACACGCAGCGTTCCACCATGGGGATGGTGATTTATTGCTAACAGCCGACTGCACAATGAACTGTGAACTCTCTGTAGCCTTCAAAACAGAATGAAACACTCGCTGAGCCCTGTCGTTTCCGTTGGAACAAACATCAGATGAAAGGGAAGCGCGCAATGATGATTTCTAGGCTGCAAGATTAACTAACTTTTGGGCAGAACCCTGATCATGGATTGAGCGCACCAAGATGGTGAAAATAATTGGCAAGTGATCACTAGACGTACCACTGTCAACTGTGGACCATGCCCCTATACCTACCCCACCTGCTGCCAAGAGAACTGAACTGGAATTTCTACGGATGAAGGTTATGGCCCGAGAATTGCGGCAGCGCACATTATTTGTCGACATCCATGTCCATAACATCTGACCACGAAAGTCAGTGTAGGTATGCCAGACAACGTGACGTGAATTAGTCTCCAGCAATCAGGACCCTAGTAGAGTTGCCAAGCAAGCTGTCCAGGTGGTCTGTTCTGTTTACTCCTGCTGGATAATATACGTTAGCAAGTGTGACAGGAGCACAGTGCGCCAAAGTAAGATCAACAGCTAAGAGCTCGCAGTCGGGAAGCATAAACTTTTTATTAATTGATTAATTGATGCGCGGTGAAACAGTTTTGAGGAAATCAGGGTCACTAACCTACCACCCCTACCATGTACGTGGTCCGCTCGAAAAACACAAAACCTATTTAATGAAAATGATTTTACAAAGGAGAGCCAAGTTTCTTGTAAGAGCACGCTATCTGGATTATGAGAAGATAAAAGAAGTTTTAAATCTGTAAGAGAAGAAGCAAGAGATCGGCAATTCCATTGTAGAATCTTTACACCAGCCGTGATAACTATTCGAGAATAGAGGCTGAAACAACCTCCTTTAGCATATCAGACTTTGAGGAGACTTTAGCAGGCCCTTTCCTTGTCTTGAACTGGGGGACGGAGGACTTAGAGGGAGAGGTGGAAGCACGACGCTTCTGTGTAGGGCAGTTCATTTCCACATCAGTAGTACAGACACTGCTTCGAGGAAGACTAACCGGGACGCTATCGAGAGCTGGCACGGGAGTCGGTATATTGGAAGATGATGGTCCAATCGAACTTTCAGCACAGGGTTGAAGTGAAGTTGCCACTGGCGGCACTACAGGTGGGGGATGACAAACTGCCTGACTCGCAGCAATCTCAGACAAAGCCTGAGTAAAGCTACTGAGCATACGCTCTACCACAACTGACAGTGCTTTTTCGACGCTTGACACAATTTTGGCAGACAGTATGGCTTCAAGGTCGAGAGCAGAGGAACGCACAAAGCTTGCGTAAGAGTGATTTCTGCGGTTAAGGAGCGCATGAGCGTCTGCTCGGGAACATCTATTTCGCTCAATTAATTCCAATAAACTCGTGTCCTGTGACCGTTTTTCGAAAGTGGCATCATCAGCACTGTTGGCGTTATTTTACAAGCAACAGATGGGTTCACCAGCAGTGCAGCTGTCGGAAGAGTGTCCTTCACCACACACCGGGTATCTAGTCGCCGACTTACAGGCTTTACCACTATGTCTAAATCGCCAACAGTTTGTGCATTGCAGAGGACGAGGATGCAACGGGCCCACGCGATGTACAATAGACCATATTTTCAGCTCCGAGGGCCAAGTGCGACCAGCAAAAGTTGTAATTACTGACTCTGTGCCGCCGCGGTGGCTTAGTGGCTATGGTGCTCGGCTGCTGGCCCGAAAGACGCGGGTTCGATCCCGGCCGCGGCGGTTGAATTTCTTTGGAGGAGAAATTCTAGAGGCCCGTGTACTGTGCGATGTCAGTGCACGTTAAAGAACCCCAGGTGGTCGAAATTTCCGGAGCTCTCCACTACGGCGTCTCTCATAGCCTTAGTCGCTTTGGGACGTTAAACCCCATAAACCAACCAACCTATTACTGACTCTAGCAACACGCACTCCTGCGACCTCGCGCGAGTAGCGGCATACAGAAATAACCCCGGCTCCTGCGTCCTGGAATTCCTCTAGAATTTCTTGGGCGGAAGAAGACGGGTCCACTCCACGGACAATACCTTTGGTGCACGCAAGCTGTTCCGGAATAAAGGCCTTAACCGGAACAGCAGTAAAAGTACGACACCGGAGCAGATCCGACACGCACTCAATGTTTGCCGACTTGCAAAGAATACCACGCCTCCCGAAAGGTCGCGCACTTCAGAGATGTCGAGATAGTGATTCGGCAGACTAGTACTCCATCACCTAACGGTACAAGCGCCACCGGAATTGCATCGACACCATTGCTCCCAAATGAAGTCAGAGGCAAGCTTTCGACCGGCAGGCTGGCGAACCAGGCTGCCGAGCCCCCACCCGGGGAGGTGAAAGCCATGCCTACAGCCAGCGCAAAGGCAACCTCACATTACTCAAATCTGCAGTGCTACCCTGAATCCTGACCAAAAAAACCCCGAACGTGGAACGGCCTCACCAAACAGAAACGCCCGGCACCACCAGGTACAATGGTGCCGTGTAAAACGTCAATCGTTTTTTTAGTAATCTCGAAAACCGTTTTCTGTTTTGAGTGTCTGAAGCAAGCTAGACCTGTTGAAATAAAATAATTACACCTGCGACTGCCTCATGCGTGGGTTTAGCACGAGCGGCGGCGTGAACAGATCCTCTTCGATGGCCGCTGCAAGAAAGCACCATGCTATCGCCGACGCCGGTCACTTCTCGTGTTTGACTACCACTCTCTCGCACTGTGCATTGCATGTCCTCGTCTTGATCTACTTCTGTCCGCGCGCAGAGTACCGAGAACACAACTCTAACGCAGTGCCCGGTTAGGGTGCATTAAGCGGCCCCAAAGTTTTTTACTAGGCCAACCACTGAGGTCCACAATCAGTGATTTCGCCGATCAGTGCGTGAAGTCTGAACATGAAATCTCAGAACCCGCCGCAATGACGCTCGTCTACCGAGCCGGGGTACTCCAGTTCGAACCCAACCGTGGCGGCTGCGTTTCGATGGAGGCGAAACGCCTGAGTGATATGCGATGCCAGTGCAAGTTAAAGATCCCCAGCTGTTCGAAATAATGTAGCGAAAGATTCACTACGCTAGGTAAAGCCAAGGTCACCGTGCTTGCGGATTTTACCATCATTTCACCTTCAGATAAAGAAAGGGAAATCAAAAATGCATAACCGGTCCTCTCGGACAGTGGACGCCTTAATCGCCTTTAAGCTACGAAACCGATAAACAGCGGGAGCTTCGAATTCAAAGGAGTCGAGTGGCCCCTTGGGACATTGGATACCTCAGTCGTGCTTTAGCTACGTGGCGGTAGTGACAGGTGTGCGCTGCAGGCTTTGGCATTGACAAAATTGTGGCAGAAACGTGGCACTGAAGCTATAGGCTGTCAGCGTTCATTGTGTTCAGTGCCGTTGACAACGTTTCAGACTATGATGATTGGAAGGAAACGAAGTGCGCATAACTGGCTCCCTGTTTCAGCGGACGCCTGAATCGTGCTTTCAGATAGGAGGGCTAGTCAGAGATAGCTTATTGGAGTTTAATGTCCCAAAGCGACTCATGCTTAGGGACGTCATTGTGAAGGACTCCGGGAATTTCTGCACAACTGTGGTTCTTTAACGTGCACTGACATCGCACAGTACACGGCCTCTAGAATTTCGTCCGGCGAACGGGTGAAGCGATCAACCTGGATAAAGATGTACCGGGAGTCGTAGGACGGAGTAAGCGGCCGAACGAGATCGAGATGTACGAGGTCAAAGTGGCAGTTAGCAGGCAGAAAAGGCTTTGAGGGAGTCTTCTTGTGCCGGGTAACTTTGACGGACTGGCAAGCGTGGCACGAGCAAGTCCACTGGCTAGCAACGTGTTAATGCTGGGCCAGACGCAGCGCTGCCTCACCAGGCACTGTGTGGATCGGACGATGAGATGGCTCAGATGTCGTCAAATGTGTGGGAAGTAGCACGACGAAAGACACCAGGAATGGCGGGGCGCAAAAGCATTGACATGTCGCATCAGAGTAGTGCGGACAGACACGGACGAAGTCAGAACAGCAGATGGAGGGAAAGGGAACGGGCACGCAGCGCATGCTGCTCAGCGTCTTCTATCTGCGAGCGAGCTAGATCCTCCCAGTCTACGGCAGAGAGAAATGCCGATGGTGGCGATTCGAGAAAGGGTGTCAACAGGGTTTATGTCCGAGCCTTTGACGCGGCGGTAATCTGTGCTGAGCTCAGACCCACCACGGCTAGGAGACTCCGTGACACGGGATACGTGTCCGGACTTGACCTCCACTCGCATCATACGACACGCAGACTGGCTCAACACCCAGGAGACCCTCGGTAGCGACCACTGCATCCTTAACACTACACTACGCACACGACCCCTCAAGCGTCCTAGAACGTAAGCCCGTATGCCAGATTGGACGAAATTCAGGCAAAATTTTGACTCACTTGAAAATACACCCATTTCCGACCAAGGCTACCCAGCATGGTCCTAAAAGCTGCTGACACACCTTTCCTCGCATGCAACACACATCCAGCTCTCAGAGGCCCTGGGAACCTCTGGGAAGCCCGTCGCAGCCTCGTCCGCCGTTGGTGACTCCAGAAACACAATATAAAGCTTAAAGCTCGAATTGCCGAACTTACCCAGAAAGCGGCAGAGTACGCGGTCCAACTCGCCGACTCCAACTGGGTTGATAGATGCAACACGGCCGCGCGACAAATGTCCAGCCGAAACACGTGGCGTCTCTTTCGAGCCATAATGGACCCAACCCAATCAAGAACCGAAACACAAAAACATTTGCAGCGAGCCATGCACGCTTTCCCTGGCAACACGACTCAACTCGCACACAAACTGCGGGACCAGTATCTGTGTAGAGCCAAAAGACCTCCGTGGATCTGCGTACTCTTATGCAGGCAAAGAGAACACGGAGCTGGATCAACCTTTCCAGCTCCATGATCTGCTGGCGGCTCTCGCCAAAATGAAACGGTTTGATTTGATTTGATTTGATTTATTGCAGTTTAACGTCCCAAAGCGACTCAGGCTATAGTGAAGGTCTCCGAAAATTTCGACCACCTGGAGTTCTTTAACGTGCACTGACATCGCACACTACACGGGCCTCTAGAATTTCGCCTCCATCGAAATTCAGCCGCCGCGGCCGGGATCGAACCCGCGTCTTTCGGGCCAGCAGCCGAGCGCCGTGACCACTAAGCCACCGCGGCGGGTAAAGTGAAACGGGGCACTGCGCCAGGAAGGGATAAGATCATCGTCAAGCTTTTGACGAACCTGCCCGACTTGGCATACCAGTCTCTCCTCGACTACATCAATGGAAATTTGGGGTGGGGACAACCCCCTGCCAATCGACTGGAAAATGGCTCTCGTCACTTTTAATCCTAAAGCAGGCAAACCAGTTAAATACACTCCTAAATCGGCACACTGGTGCAATTGATAGCCCGATGGAGATAAGTATGAATGGCAAAACTCTTGCAGGAGAAGAATTAGCTAAAGCTTTTAATGATTTCTTCACATCTGTGGGAAATAGCCATCACGACCCAAGCCCCTACTGAAAAATCCGGTATGAATTTTAAACCGGAACCGCATACCGGGTTATTGTACAGGATTTGCGATACCGGATTACTGGAATATCCTGTATAAAACAGGACAGTCCTGTATAATACAGGACTCTCCTGTTTTGTACAGGATACTCCAGTATCGCAAATCCTGTACAATAACCCGGTATGCGGTTCCGGTTTAAAATTCATACCGGAATACAGGACAGTCCTGTATTAAACAGGCTAGGCCCGTATTATACAGGAGGGCCCTGTATCACAGGACAAAGGCAGAATAAAATGCTTCAAATATATCCCACTTGGACTAAATCTGCCCAAAAACTGGGGCCATAAGTGTACATGCCAAATGCTGAAATATACAGAGCCTCAAAAACTGGTAATCTGCGATTATCAGCAACTCGCATTGCAGTCGGTGTGCCATTGTGTTATTTGCTCCCACCTTTTACCAAAGTATTGGTAGCTTGGTGAGTATTATAATGCATCAAAAACTCCAAAAGATGTTTATTTTTTCCGCATGTCTTGAACCAGCTCACTAAGGTAATCATTTAACTCTTTGCGACGATCTACCGGCGCTGGGGTCTCTACAGGGTGCTGGCCAATGAAGTAGTCAAAAGCACCTGCAGAAAAGAAAATATGATTGGTAGTACATAATGCCCCCAGCTTATCATTTAATTGCGCACTGACACACAACATAATGCATTGAGCACTGTGACATGCAACTTACGGCCAATGGCTTGTAGCTTTTCAGGGGTCATTGGCTTTCTGCCCACTGTGGAGGCTTCTGACTTCAGGTTCCGATGGCAAGCTTGCCCTGTAACGCCCCTTTCCAGGAGTTGTGGAGTCGTCCAAAGGCTGCGTCTTTACAGAAACGCGAATCTTTGGGTGCCACCATAACTGCTGCGCACGTTGCCGAAGGAATAAAAATTCCATTCCCGAGGTGGACCTGTATGCAATAACAAATGCATACCCCAGTAGCACAAACGGGGCTCTGAATTGCGGGCCCCCGTGGGCCCAGACAAGCCACAGACAAGCCAGGCGTCTCAAGACGCCAGGCCCTGAGCATTGGCAATGCTCAGTATCGTGAATGCACCTACCGCCTTCCATATTTGAATCAATAATGTATTGCAAATCTGCGTCGTAACATTGTTGGTGTGTAAACAGGTTGCTCAGACGATTGCGATGCTTGCGTGGTCATCCTCCATTATTTACGGCACATACCGCAGCATTGATGCGATGCGTGATGTTTGTTCAAGGTCTTGAGCCGCTCCCCCTCAGGACGCTTATCAATGATTGCTCTCGCACGTATACACCATGTGCCTCTGTAAAGAAATAATACAAACTATAAAACTAATTTTAGTCGTGCTATCATGAAGGACAAGCAATTTCGGTATGTAACTGAAAGAAAATTTTGCGCTATTTCGTCCCTCTACGCTGTGCAGTCTACAAAGTTTTAGTTAAAAAGACACTGAACAGTTAGAACGTTTCTGTTGACGCCGAGCATATAACCGAGACGGAGGCAGTACTTAAAGAACAGAGTGATTTAAAATGCGTACTTACGTCCTAGCAGCACGACGTCGCCGTCATAAAATCCGCCTTCCACCGGTCAAATGTTCACCACCGGCCTCCACCGGTCAAATGTTCACCACTCACGTCTTTCGGAGCGAAGTCATTCATCACTGAGACAAGGATGATAGGGTTCCACCATATTTGCACTGGACGTACGCATGAAAGGCGATGTCATCTTTGATCATGGATTGATCAAGGCAACACGAAGAAAGTCGCAAAAAATTGTATAACACAAATTCAACGCCAACGAGCGAGTGCCAGCGTGTTTTCCCAGCTACCTTCATCGCTTGACACTCAACCCAGCCGCAGGAGAGAAGTAAAAACCTGTTCCAAACAAACGCAGGAAAGGCGGGGGGGGGGGGGGGGGGCACTTTTGCAAAAAGTCACCGCGAAGCGGCCGGGGACAGTGAACAAGTAGAATCGGAACCTCCTCGCCACTTCATGGAAGTCGCGGGAAGCGTGGTCGGGAGGGCGGCTTAAAATGTTCGGTCGTGGGTTGACAGACACAGAGGAGCCCAAGGGGAAGGAACAAAGCCCGATAGAAAGACCAGGAATGCGCAGGTTTTTTTGTTGTGACGGACCCAGGAAAAGCAGAGAAGGCGGTGATGAGAGAAAAAAAAAGCTTTAAAAAATTTGCGTAAAGACGGGTTACTCGTGTAAGGTTTCTACAGGTGGTTTTTGTTTTTATTTTGTTCTCTCGAGCGCTGTATCTTCTAGCTAGCACGAAGCGTCGCCCTTAAGGGAACACCGCAAGCTGCCGGCTCCGTTGATATCTTGTTCGTCGATAGAAATGTTCTGGGCGATTTGTGATTAGTATGCCTTCCTGATAAAGTGAAGGGTGGGGCCGCTCGGGATGGCACTTGGACAAGTTGCGTTATCAATGGGCAATCACTTGACGAAGAAGAAGTGCAAAGAATTCCTGCACGAAAACCAAGAATTTTCTTTCTTCATCGATGCGTCGCTACAGACTGCCGCTAGCGAACAGCTGCTGCAATGAACGCGACAGTAACAAACCTTTTGGAGCCTCTGGCGCAGTCACCGGAGGCTCGCCATGTTTATCAGCCAGTCGTGAAGTTCTGCACTGGGAAATCCAGAGTAATCTGCGCAGGACTTACGAAGGCTGCTGGCGGATATATACTAGCCGTGTGCCCGCACACAGCCGCCTTGACTTTGTCAGGGTGCTGCACGGGAAGCCAATATGGCGGTTGCCCTCAAATCACCAAATCATGCACAAACTGCATGTTTTGCCACTGCGAAGCTCACGCTTAGCCCTTTTCTTTTCCTAGCCCTTTCAACAAAACCGCGTATGTGTTGATTATCGCACTTATGCGCTCGCTGCCCCCACCTTTCCCCTAAAAAATATCTGCTGGCGTACAACAGTCAATCTGCAGACCAAGCACCAAAACCGCGGCACATATGGCTCTGAATACAGGCTGGTATGTCTGGTTTGAGCTCCGTACCGGACTAGTCTGTCCGGTTTGAGCTCCGTACCGGACTGGTCTGTCCAGTTTGAGCTTCGAACCGGGAATGGACTGTCCGGTATGAGCTCCGTACCGGAGCGGTCTGTCCGGTTTGGGATCGATACCGGACCGGTATGAACCGGTATAGCCATCAAACCGGACGGGTCTCGCCGGTATGAGAGTGATACCGGACCGGTATGAAACCGATATGTTCCGGTAAAATCCGGTTTGCCGCGATACCGGATTTTTCAATAGGGGCTGCATGAACTTTATGCACCAACCAACAGAAGAGACTACATTTTTATTCCCAGTAACTGCAGATGAGGTTGTGTCGGCAATCTTATCTCTAAACAATACTACCAGTACTGATGTAGATGGTTCGGAGATTCGGCCACTTAAACATGTTGCTACTATTATAGCCCCTGTTTTAGAGTACATCATTAATCAAATATTTTCATGCGGCCAATTTCCTCGCCGGCTCCAAGTGGCCAAGGTTACTGCCATTTTTAAAGGTGGTAAGAAATGTAACATGTCTAACTACAGGCCAATTTCAATACTGCCAGTATTCTTCAAGGTCGTTGAGAAGCTAATACACGTACGAATGAGCTCATTCTTAACCAAGCATCAGATTATGACACCGTATCAGTTTGGGTTCACCAAAAAACGGTCTACAGAAAGCGCCTTGCCAGTGCAAAAAGAAATCATTCTTAAAGCCTTTGAACACCAATAGTATTCACTTGGAATTTTCATAGACTATTCAAAGCCATTTGACAAAATGAATACGTTACACTATTAACAAAACTGGAATATTATGGTTTCAGAGGTTTTTTCCTTTATCTTATTAAATCCTACCTACAATACCGCCAACAAAGGGTGCACATAAATAACTCTTGCTCCAGCTTCAAACCATTGCTACATGGCGTTCCGCAGGGAAGTATTCTCGGGCCACTACTTTTCAACCAATATATTAATGACCTTGTTAACATAGATTTAAATACATCATTTATTATTTATGCCGATGATGCAAGCTTATTTTTCTCCCATCACAGTTTACCCCTGCTTATAAAGAAAGCGAATGCAGTGCTTGATGTATTGAACACTTGGTGTCTAAATAATTCCTTAACTATAAACGTCTTGAAGACAAAATCAGTTATTTTTCGCCCTAAAAATAAACCAGTTAATTCAAATATTGTCCTGCAACTTGGTCTTTCAGTCATAGAGGTGGCAGCAGTAATAAAAACCTTAGCTGTTCTTTTTCATGAGAATATGCAGTGGAACGCACAAACTGACCTCGTTCACTCCAAACTATCCCGAATAGTTGGTATTCTTACACGTTGTCGTTACTTTCTGCCTAAGCACATTAAATTACTTTTGTTTAACTCCCTTTTCGCATCCACATTATCGTATTGCTACTTGATATGGGGCACAACAACGCACACAAACTTGTCGAAAATCTATCGACTGCAGAAAAAAGCTGTCACATTATTTCAAATGAACCCAGTGACGCACACACAAAACCTCTTTTTGATGACCTTAGATTACAACCATTACCGAACCTGTTCAATGCACTTCTGTTAAAACGTCATCATGCCTTTCATCTTTTCCTTGAAAACCTTGCGACCCTGTCTCCATTTGCGAAAGCCTATAGCACACGAAGCACTCAGACATGGAAGATTCCTCACACCCGTACTATGGCCGCCAAATGCTGATGTACACACTACCACACGCTCCTAACTTTTCTCATAACACGTCCAAGTGATCTATCAATCAGTGTATGTGTAATTACTCAAGACATTCACTCTTGCAATTATGAACCTGCAATGCTAGCCCGATCACTTAACGTGTTTTTGTGATTATGTAAAGCCGTCGCCATATATATATATTGCTTTTCTTTATATCGCTATCTCTTCTTGTACATTGCTGTATTGCTGTATTGCTCTGTGAACGGCGTGCTGGCCTTTGTCAAGCCGTTACAGGATTATTGCTAGCACCCCATAGCATCATGAGTTTTGTAACATCATTGTTGATGCTAAATAAATTTGAATTTGAATTTGAACCTCCGCCCCATCTCTCCCACCTTTTATGTGGGCAAACTGATGGCGACGATGGTGCGGGATCGGTTATCTGCATATCTTGAACACAAACATGTGTTTGCGAGCACCATGTTCGGATTCCGCCCACAGAGATCTGCACAGGATGTCCTCCTGTAACTTAATCGGGAAGTCCTTGACCCCCTCGAATGCCCCCATAATGACCGGGTAGTACTCGCCTTGGATCTAAAAGAGGCATTTTAATATGTAACACACGAGGTCATACTCACTAACCTAAGGCAGACCGACTGTGGCCTCAATACATTTCGATACATATGCCAATTTCTAATGGATCGTCAATCCTACATCCGCATCCAAGATAGGGGCGCGGTCCCTACCTACTCGGCACGAGCGGAACCCCCCAAGGCGCAGGTAATTTCCCCGCTGCTTCTGGCTATGATACACGTGCCGGCTCAGCTGAGTGGTGTCGCCGGCCTGCAGCACGCCCTGTACACCGATTACATCACTCTGTGGGCCACGCAGGGCAGCACAGGGGGCATTGAAACCAGCCTAGTAGACTGCTACGCCCGCCGCTGCGGTCTTCAATTTTCCCTTCAAAAATCGAAATTTGTGCACCTCCATCCCCCACAAAAGTGCACAACTAAAATATATATTTCTCTTGAGAGGGGTCCAATACGCGAAAGTTATGAGATACGGGTACTCGGACTCTACATCCACAAACCCAGGCGGCCAGACACTACATTGGCCAAACTCCGTAAGGTGGGGGACCAGGTGGGCCGCATGGTCCCCCGGGTTTCCAACAAACGCGAGGGGTTACGAAGTAAGGATGCCTTGCGGCTGGCAAATGCCTTCGTAACTAGTCGAATTCTCTATTCGACTCCTTATCTCCACATACGGAAACAAGAGAAGGATGCGCTTGAGCTTATCCTGCACAAAATTGTTAAACGTGCCCTTGACCTCCCCATCACTACTTCAAACAGCCGACCTATGGCCCTTGGGGGCTGAATAATTTCCGTTAGCTCCGGGAGGCGCGCCTTACAAACCAGTACACGCACTTGTCGCTAACGGAGTCGTGTCGCCGCCTTTTTGCTCGACTCCATATCCAACACACCACTCCGATGGAAGACAGGTTTCACATCCCACAACTGTGGAGACGTGCCCTCCACGTGCGGCCTCTACCAGCCAACATGTAACATGAAGACTTTAATGGTTCATGCTTGGCACGAGCGCAAGCCCTATCCCGGCATTATGGCAACAAAAAAGGTTTACAGTGCGTGGACGCCTCCAGCCCTCACCACGGGGGATGGTACACGGCCGCGGTAGTTCACAACAGCAACACAGTTAACGGCCTGCGAGGGGCCTGCCGGAATGCCAAACAAGGCTGCACTCCCCTCCTAGCCTATCGAATCCCTCAAAATTGCATACGGGATACGGACCCCGCAAACCGTTACCTTAGGTGGGCCCCTGATCATCAGGGGTTGGCAGGAAACGAGGCAGCAGACGCAGCCGCCCGCGCGCTCTATCATCGGGCTGTTTTCTCCTCCCCACCCTACAGGAACCCGATTTTAATCCGGTCTATACGTTGAAAGATATTACAACCTATTATCAAGATAGTCATCGTCTTTACCCTAACCCATGTAAAGGCCTGAAGAAGGCTCCTTCTCCGCCTTTTCACCAATACATTATTGTGCCCGGCAGCACTAAAATATTTTGACCCCTCCTTTAGCGGCAACTGCCCGCACTGTAGTGCAGTGTCTTCTGACACCTATCCCATGATGTGGGCCTGCCCCTCCAACCCGGATATTCCCCCCATCCCCGACCCAACCCGGGAGGACTGGGAGGCGACCCTGCTGGGATGCCACGACTTACACGCCTAACAAGCCTTAGTCGGGCGCGCCCGGGCAGCGGCCACCGCAACTGGGGTCCCAAACTAGGGACCTCCAGCTAGTGCTTGTAAGGATCGGTCACTTACGGGCTTATCCAAACATACCTCCTATCCCTTCTAAATAAATGTTTTCACTAACACCACCACCACCTGAGCTCAGAGATACAGGCCATACGACGAAAGTCTCGTCCGACATACTTCAGAGTGGTCGTACGGAGTAGATACGCCAGGGGTTTGTGAGCTGAAGGTCTTAAGCACTGTACTGGGGTCTCGACTAGACAAAAACTTTTAAATGCCACTCGGAGTCGAAATGCTGCTTCAGAACCGCGTGAATGGCGATGCAGGAAGCACCCACTATGAGGCGAGTGGGCACAACAGTTCTCAGATGGATCAGGAGGAAAGCATGCACGATGGCTTGTTTAGGACCCATAGATGCCCACAGATGCACACTGTAAAACTTTCCTGCATTCTAAGGCGCGCTGGAACGAGTGGAAATAAAAAGACTGTCGCAAGTGCGGCACAAGCTCGACACACAGAAATAAAGTGAACAATCTTTACAGAGATGCAACCACGTTAGTGCAACGTCAGGTAAGAGCCAAATGGCAGCCCAAATAAAGTACTGTAGCGAATAACTTGCCTCCTAGCTTGCTTCTTTGGGGATTTTTCGTGCATTTTTCGCTTACGGCCAATGCAGCCCACGACGGCCACAGATTTTCAACGGCACGATCTCGTTAATGCTGTCGCTTTAAACAAATCAAACGAGAAAGAGAGAAAAGTCAACATAACCCCGTTCCCGCAAAGTAATGCTCTAGAACGTGGGGCAACCGTAGAGCCACATCCCACGGTTGGCAGGCAGCAAGTTGGAGAGAAGGTAATCCCCTAGCAGCGTTTAAGGAACAGGAGGGTCAGGGCAAGTGCGAGAGAAAGAGGGCGAGGCAGAACACTAGTGTCTAGATCAGGCTTTCTTTTACGGTTGACGATGTAGATTGCACGGCCAAATGCTGGACTATATGGTTAAACCAAAGCTATAACAGCCTTCGCATAGTAATCCTACAGCATTAGGGTTGCCATGCCGAAACCTGGCCATATCCGGTATGAAATTTGCTGAATGGTCAAGAAAGTTCATGTGGTCTTGTGACGACAAAACAACCGCTCCGAATGGGCCACCCTGATTAGTCTGAAAAGTCACAGGACCTCACGATACCATTATAACCTCCACACCGTGCCGAGTGGCAATCTGGCCAGCGGACTGGAAGCAACCTGTCGTCGTGCTTAATTTGAAACCGCACAGCATTTGAAACATTCAAAAAACGCGTTTTCTTTTAGCCGCAATGGCTCTGCGAGACAGTTATGCTTAGTGTACAAACCGTCGGTGCTTACACTCTGTGGCTAGAGAAATGGGCGTGAAAACAGTATGATGCAATTTAAATACGCCTGTTCATACACGAATCTTACAGATTCATTGGTCATTTCTCGCACATTTTTATGAAGAACTCGACGTTGAAAGCGAAGATTGTTTCAGGAGAAACGAAATTAAGTAAGCATTTGCGTATAGAGAGCTCGAAAAGAATTTACAGCGGCGCGCAACGCTGCTCTGACGCAAAACAAGAACTTTGACCTTTTAGTGTTGAGAACATTAGCTAAGATGAAAAATAAACGGAGCGCAAAAGGACCGAAAGGCGATGCGTGCCAACTGTGCAACGGGTGCTGGTTGGTAAGTGCTATTCTGCCCAATTCGAAATGATTGAGCATTTCGAAGATGTGAGAACATGCGTTTGGTTTTGTCCCTATAGCTTGCTGACAAATATCGGGATGAGTGATGGTTATTTTTACCCTGTTTCGGGCCGGAGAAGTCGGCATCAAAAAAAACTAACAAAGACGTGATTCGAATGTGACTGTTCACGCAGACATCTTGCGAAGTATGTCCAAATTTTTCGACGATGTTATAGAGATGATCTTGTCAGCTCCCTCAGCGGAGGAATGGGACAGTCTCCTGGGCAGTTCAAGAAAAACCTAACTGACCCTCATCACGTAAGCTCAAGAGGTCGGCCCCGACTGGACGCCACCTAGGACTCGCCCCAGCCCCAACTCATCCTTTCCGTTTTGTGGCAGTGAAGTTGTAATCATAACCATCACCACTAGGCAGTCGCTGCAGCCACACACGCCTCATGTTCAACTGCACCACACTCTCGCACTGTGCATTGGAGAGTGCCGTCTTCATCAACTTCCATCTGGTCCGCCCCGCGGCACTGCCTGCTCACCGTCGTCTTCTACGTCGCACAAATCCGTGCTTTCACTTCGATTCGAATGTAGTAAACTTTCTCTGTACTTTGTTTCTTCAAAGTTGTCGGGGCTCCATCTTAAAATCTATTTTTAGTTTATAAAGAAGCGTGGCAACTGTGACTGACGACTCGTGTGAATCATCATCATCATCATCAGCCTGACTACACCCCCTGCAGGGCAAAGGCCTCTCCCATGTCTCTCCAATTAACCCTGTCCTTTGTCAGTTGCCGCCACTGTATCCCCGCAAACGTCTTAATCTCATCCGCCCACCTAACTTTCTGCCGTCCCCTGATACGTTTGCTTTCTCTTGGAGTCCACTCCGTTACTCTTAAGGACCAGCGGTTATCTTGCCTTCGCATTACATGCCCTGCCCAAGCCCATTTCTTCCTCTTGATTTCAACTAAGATGTCATTAACCCGCGTTTGTTCCCTCACCCACTCCGCCCTCTTCCGATCTCTTAACGTTACACCTATCATTTTCCTTTCCATAGCTCGCTGCGTTGTTCTTAACTTAAGCTGAACCATCTTTGTTACCCTCCACGTTTCTGCCCCATAGGTGAGTACCGGTAGGATACAGCTGTTGTATACTTTTCTCTTCAGGGATATTGGTAAGATACCATTCATGATCTGAGAGAACCTGCCATATGCGCTCCACCCCATTCTTATTCTTCTAGTTATTTCCCTCTCATGATCCGGATCTGCGGTCACTACCTGCCCTAAGTAGACATATTCTCTTACTACTTCCAGCACCTCACTACCAATTGCGAACTGCTGTTCCCTTGCTAGGCTGTTGAACATTACTTTGGTTTTCTGCATGTTAATTCTTAGCCCCACCGTTCTGCTCTGCCTGTCTAACTGATTGATCATGCTTTGCAGTTCTTGTCCTGAGTGGCTTAGTAAGGCAATGTCATCAGCGAATCGCAAATTACTCAGGTATTCTCCATTAACTCTTATTCCCAAATGTTCCCATTCCACTCCCCGGAATACCTCCTGTAAGCAGGCAGTGAAGAGAATTGGCGAGATCGTGTCTCCCTGCCTGACACCTTTCCGTATTCGAATTTTATTGCTGACTTTATGGAGAACTATAGTAGCTGTGCAATCGTTATAAATATCTTCCAATATTTTCACATAACACTCTTCTACACCCTGATTCCGCAATGCCTGCGTGACAGCTGAGGTTTCCACTGAGTCAAATGCTTTCTCGTAATCAATGAAGGCTATATATAGGGGTTGGTTATATTCTGCGCATTTCTCTATCACCTGACTGATAGTGTGAATGTGGTCTATTGTCGAGTATCCTTTACGAAAGCCTGCCTGATCATTTGGTTGAGTAAAGTCCAAGGTTGCCCTGATTCTATTAGCGATTACCTTAGTAAATATCTTGTAGGCAACGGACAATAAGCTGATTGGTCTGTAATTCTTCAAGTCCTTGACGTCTCCTTTCTTATGAATTAAGATAATGTTAGCGTTCTTCCAAGCTTCTGGTACTCTCGAGGTCACAAGGCATTGCGTATACAGGGTGGCTAGTTTTTGTAGCACAATCTCTCCTCCGTCCTTCAACAAATCTGCTGTTACCTGATCCTCACCAGCTGATTTCCCTCTTTGCATTGCTCCTAAGGCTTTCTTTACTTCCTCCTTCGTTACTGGCAGGATGTCCCATTGCTGTGCTCGACTGCCTCCCTCAGTAACTTGATGATTACATTCGCTACTATATAGATTTGTGTAGAACTCTTCGGCTAATTCAACTATCTTATTCATATTGCTGTCAATATCTCCTGTCAAAACAGTCCGCAAGACGGTGATCGCCTACTAGTGCAAAGTCTCTTCCATTTTGCAAACATTTTCGCGCTTTAAAACACTAGAAGCCATCAATGTTCACTTCGCAACGAATTTTCTTGAGTGTAGCAACTTCCTGGCTCCATTTCAGGATGGCTTCCAAAGGTGATTGTCGACACGTAATTTTTGACAAGTGGTCAAGAAATCGCTCTACCACTTGCACCTTCCGGGCTGGCTGATGGTTTCCTTCTTTCCATTATCAAAGCGTTTTTTTGCGAAACTTTCGGCTTTCCCATTTCGGCCTTCGTAATTATGCCACAGCATTATATGACTTATCACCAACGAAACCCCGCGGCGTCGGCGTTGTTGCCCAGGAGCAGTTGTTCAAAAAGCGAAATGACTCCATCATTGTCTCGAATGGCGTAAGCAGTTTACCATAAAATAAAGAGGCATCCAGCAGTTAGGACACGTAATCAGAAACGAAAAATGAAATTTGTTCTTGAAGTCCGGGGAAATGAACCAATGGCATTCACACTGCAAGACGAGCACGCAGACGTTAATCCACAAAACTTTTCTTTCTTTAACACCATATAGGCAAAGAACTAATTTCCTGTTTGGCGAATGAAGGTAAACCAAGTATATGCATGCAACTGCATGCGAAGGCGTTGGTGTCATTAAAAAAAATGAATGATTAATGGACTTCAAACCAGAACTCCCTTCGAGACTATGATTTCACTTTCAAAGCACGGAAGTTAGCGTTAGGAATTTAACGTGAAATGGATAACAGAGCAGCTTTCAAACCGCACTTCGTTCGTGGATGTTATGTGACATGCCACTACGCTATAACAGAGCTTTTACGGGGTACCTCGAGGGCGCGTACTATAGGACCGATTATTTGCCTAGTCTGTCAATACTATGACCAGTAACGTCAGATTATTCGCTCATGATCACCTTGCCTTTGAAGAGGTTAAATGCCGTCTTGATGCACCCTGTTGAACAGATGTTTAGCGGGACTTCATAATGAATGCACCACCTGCCCTACGACCCACAATACTGAAAAAACTGCTTTACATCGCCTCTCGAACAAAAAGCAGCGTGTTCTTTGCTCTATTCCTTATTGCACCAGTTATACATAAATAAAGGAATCATTAGAATATGAATACTTAGCTATAACTATTACAGACTCTATTTCGAAGTCCGGGCATACTGAAACCGCTTGCGCACCTGCCATGGAGATCTGGCTGCAGGAACGTAAATCGAGGGATATAAAAACTTCCGCTCTTTGCAGACAGTCCAGAGTGTCGTCAATGATAAACAGACGTCCTTAAGCGTGATCATATTACGGCGGCGGTAACGCCCGGGATATATGCGATGTTTTTTTCGACGATATTCGCGCGACGATATTCGACGCGACGCCCGGCTGGAGATACACGGATCATAGAAGCGGCGGCGCGCCCCGCGTATCCTTCGTCGGGGACGCAAATGTGACCAAGAAGTGGCAAACACGAGTGAGCAAGGAGGTCTGGGAGAGCAGCGACGCTGACTCTTCGGTTAAAATCACGAAAGTGTTCACTTCGACACCATTGTACGAATTTTAGCGCGGGTGCATATGTGTCTTTAAAGCGTGGCCCGCATGGAGCGTTTTTCCGGGTTATTCGTCGGCGTCGACGGCAGCGGAGCATTTTTTTGCCGCCGGAGAGGACGTTTTTGAAAGTCGTCGGGTTCTTGCGGAACAGAAAAAAACGCAGACGCCGCGCCGACGCCGGGAGAGGGCAGCGACATAGGGCCAAGACAAAAAGTGAACTTTCTGAAAATGTTGCAAGGCGTAACTTGGTAGTGGTAGCGGCGGGGCTAAATGATGTCCTGAATGGCAACGCTGCACAAGTAGGGAAAAGATTAGCTGAGGGAGTTGACGGTATAAGGGCGATAGCACAGCAAGCGCAGATCGTGGTGTGTACACTGCCGGAGGTACAAGGAAGGAATGTAGAGGTTGCTGACGACGTTGTGAATCTTAATCGAGAGATAAGGCAGTTAAGCAGACATAAACAAGGAAGTGCACAGAGCAGGCTTGGGCAGAGGCTTTAGCCGAGATGGCATCCATTTCAGTGGAAGGGTAGGAGAAGAGATAGGCTGGCGCCTGGGAGGCCGAGCGGTAGCTTTTTTAGGGGGTGCACGGTGGCTCAGGGCGTAGGGGTAGGTAGAAGCGAAGTAGTAAATCTAACAATGGCGGCTGAGCCCAACAAAGTGGCTGCTAGGAGGCCTGGAAAGAAAACTACGAAAAAGAAATTTAACGCCAGGATCAGTTACATAAACATGCAAGGGGGTAGAAAGAGAGCGAAATGGCTAGAAATAGAACAGCAGTTAAAGGACGAAGAAGTACGCGTGTACGCTCTATGCGAGACACATCTGAAGGATCTAGAAGATCCACCTTTAATCGATGGCTATGTCTGGGA
This sequence comes from Amblyomma mixtum, assembly GCF_055824585.1. NCBI lineage: Eukaryota > Metazoa > Arthropoda > Arachnida > Ixodida > Ixodidae > Amblyomma > Amblyomma mixtum. The sequence continues at coordinate 89,764,603 of NC_143012.1, forward strand.
AGGGTGCAACAGAACAACAACGGAGAAGAAGGGAGGAGGAGTAGGTATGCTGATGCATCAAGGAACAAATTGGCAAAGAATAAAATCAACTTGCCAAGAACATGTCCGGGTATCAGGTACGATTGCAGCTAAAAGAATATGGCTAGGGGTAGTTTATTTATTGACCGGAGAAAAATACAGGCAAGAAAACAAGGAGCTAGTTAAGTGCCTGAATGAAGATATAAAGTAGTTTGGAGACGGTGCCGATTTTATTCTGCTTGGTGACATGAATGGCCACATCGAGGATCTGGATGGATATGCAGATTATAACGGAAAGTTAATGCTAGACTTCTGTGAGCGGCACAACCTAGTTATTGTCAATAGACAAACTAAATGAGAGGGACAAATCACGTGGGAATCCCGTAACAGCCAGACAACTGTACTACTGTCTAATGTCGCAGGGCATCTATAGCAAGCTCGCAATAATGGAAATAGATGAAGAGGGGAATTACAGTCTAGTAAGTGATCATAAGCGTATTAGTCTACAGATGGGAGCCCTGATCAAAAGAGAAATGCAGCGACGTCAAAAAGACAACGCAAAATTAAACGACGAACAAATAGCGCTAATAGCAGCCGACATAGAGGAAGCAATTGCGAAATGCATTATGGAAAAGTGGGATTGCAATTAGTTAGAGCTACTCATCAGAACACAAATGAAACAAGTAAAAGGAGTAAACCGCTGGAGAGGAAAGAGGAAGCCATGAAGCTGTTGGAATATGGAAATTAAGGAGGCCATCGTACAACGACGGGCGGCTTCAAGGGAACACAGAGAAGCAAAGAGGGCGCAGTTATCTGCAGAGAAAATAGGCCAAAAATGGGAATCTTATTGAGAAAAGAAACAGTAAGTTCAGGTCCTCGTCCAGGCTAAAATATAGCAGTCCTCTGATAAATGGCTGGCTGAAGTTCGCTATGCGAATAAAGGGGGGCCAAGAAAACTCTGGAATCATACAAGCTCGTTAGGCAAAACAAATGAAAGAAAGCAGGAACAGATTAAAGATGCTGAGAGTGAGTGAGTGAAAACTTTATTGTATCTTTCAAGGGATTCGCGGTTGTGAAGTCTCCGTCGTCTTCTCTGGCGCTGGCGACTTGAGGCTTCTCGTCAGCAAGGGTGGGCCCCTATTCCAAGGGTCCACTGAGTCGTGCTGCATCAGTCGAGTGCTGCACTAAGGCCCTTTGGGTGGCGAGCTCACCGCTGGTTAGCCGACTCTCCCATTGCTCCGCACTCGGGTGTTCGTGTTGGTGGAATGCTTTGTTGCGTTCGCATTCCCACGGGATATGATAAAGTGTAGGTGTGGCATCGCACCAAGGGCAGGTGGCTCTGTATTGTGTCGGGAACATCTTATTAAGTATGTGTAGGTTAGGAAAGGAGTTGGTCTGCCATCTGAGCCAGCCGGTCGCTTCCTCCTTTGTTAGGGCTTTGTGTGGTGGTGGATATCTAATTCTAGCTCCCCTATGCAAGTGCAAGGTCTCTGCGTATCCCCCCTCGCAAGCCTGTAGGCGGAGCTCCGGAGCATTTGACTGCCCTGCTCGGAATGCGTTACCTCGAGCTAGGCTGTCTGCCCTTTCGTTCCCCACTATGCCCGCGTGGCCCGGGATCCAGATTAGGTTATGCCTGGGGTTCTCCTCGGCGGAGGTTACCCTGCTGAGTATTTTAAGGGCTGTTCTGCTGATCCAGCCAGCCAGCCAGCCAGCCAGCCAGCCAGCCAGCCAGCCAGCCAGCCAGCCAGCCAGCCAGCCAGCCAGCCGGCCAGCCGGCCAGCCGGCCAGCCGGCCGGCCAGCCAGCCAGCCAGCCAGCCAGCCAGCCAGCCAGCCAGCCAGCCAGCCAGCCAGCCACAGCCAGGCAGCCACAGCCAGCCAGCCACAGGCAGCCAGCCACAGCCAGACAGCCACAGCCAGGCAGCCACAGCCAGGCAGCCACAGCCAGCCAGCCAGCCAGCCACAGCCAGCCAGCCAGCCAGCCACAGCCAGCCAGCCAGCCACAGCCAGCCAGCCAGCCACAGCCAGCCAGCCAGCCACAGCCAGCCAGCCAGCCAGCCAGCCAGCCACAGCCAGGCAGCCACAGCCAGGCAGCCACAGCCAGCCAGCCACAGCCAGCCAGCCACAGCCAGCCAGCCAGCCAGCCACAGCCAGCCGGCCACAGCCAGCCAGCCAGCCACAGCCAGCCAGCCACAGCCAGCCAGCCAGCCAGCCAGCCACAGCCAGCCAGCCAGCCACAGCCAGCCAGCCAGCCAGCCAGCCAGCCACAGCCAGCCAGCCAGCCAGCCACAGCCAGCCAGCCACAGCCAGCCACAGCCAGCCACAGCCAGCCACAGCCAGCCAGCCAGCCAGCCAGCCATGAGGTAATGTAGTCCTCGTTCCTACCTCAATTTCAATCATCGGCTTATAGAGATTAACGACCATATTACAGGGCGACAATGGGTGCAACTGTGCACTCTTTGTTTTCGGTTTCACTGTAGTTTTCTTTCGGGATTTCGGAAAGAAAAGCCGCAATAACTCTCGTAACTTCAGGGCACTCTCACGATGAAGTAAAGATGAAGGTGGTAGTGAAAGAAGGAAGAGATTAAAAAGGCGTCGTAGGGGAGGGCTCCGAAATCATATCGAACACCTGGGGTTCTTCAACTCGTTCAGACGGCAATCGCCATTTCCGACGAAAACTTCTTTTCTGCCGAAGAGTGTATGGAAAGCAAAGTAAGGCTATTTACCTTTTTTTGCAAGGACATCTCTCTACTGTTCATTTTCTACTGGCTTGTACACAACTGAGCATAAAGTGCGTCAGTGGTCAGAGATTTGACACGGCCAGTATAATATAAAAGCTCCAGTGGTTCGATTAATTCTATTTATTTTTTACCCCATCTGAGCTATCAAGAGGGTATGGCGGATTCTGAGGCAACGGATAACTTCCCATAGAATGATATGCATAAAATCTCTAATTACACTTGCCATGCTTCTAAAGAAGGAAGAAGGGAGAAAGACTTCTTATCAGCAGGCATGCTAATACCATCTTCCAAAAACGATCGAATTGGCCTTGAAATGTTTTAAGTCTATGGAGAGCAGCATAACTATTACAAGAGGGGTTGTCACGTACTCCACAGACCTAAAGTGTGTGGTACGTTGACATAGGAGCGTCGGGCCTACTGGCAAAGTCAAGTGATATGGGTACACGGGCCAATGAACGTACGACGCTCCTGGCTGTTCCGACTTGTGTTTCTGGCAAATGCAGCTCCGTTTCACCAGGCACGCTCGATGACTTGAACACTTTTCTTTTGTTTCGAGTGTTGAGTGCATGTTGTGATTTCTCTCTTCGTTGGTTTGTTATTTGGTCTGCATTTTATTGGTTAATTCAATTTTATTTCAGATTCGGTGTTTTGTTTACGTTGTATTCTTTTTGTTTCACGGATCTGCACGCGATAGCCTTTCGCGGATGATATCGCGACGCGAGTACTAACTCCTGGCCACTGCATACTTAGCTACCTTCCCGATGGCGTACATACTTGCGCGTGTTTCTGTTCATCAGTATCGTACTACTGTCTGATGTGGCAGCATTTTTCATGTCATACCCTATTAGGGGCATTGGACGTTTACAGTAAATAAATAACTTCCTTCACATCTTCACTCACATACTAAAAGGTTGCTGAAGCAATGGAGTTTGATCACACGTTTTTGTATTCTTTCTGGCCTGTTACGCCGGCTATGACGTCTCAGTTGCGATGTTACGAATATAACAGTATCATTATGCATTTTTCTTTTCAAGGTAAAAACCAAGCTAGAATGTATAGTAGACAACGCACTCAGTGACTTGCACAAACACATACGCACTGCTCAACACAACTCAATGCACGACGCATACAGCTCAGCTCCACCAACGCGCTTTCTACACGTCTGTGGGCGTGCCGAAATTGTGATGGTGAACGGTTACCGTTCGCAGTTAATCGCTGGAATATTCTAATGGCAATTAAAGGATTTGAATGTCAAGTAATTTCTGTTTTACGGAAGCTCCATTCAACGCCGTAAACCTGAAATCAAAAAGCTAAGTGAGCTTTAGTTAGGGTGTGGCTAACTTCACATTTCTGTGTAATATTGCTTACCGAGCTGGCACATAAACGAAAATACACCGACTTTTCAAGGCGAATTTTTCCATTCTGTAGTGCAACAAAAAATTCGGCAGTAGGAGTACCACACTTTCAAACAAGGCGTGAATTTTCATTATACAAAATTATGCGTAAAGTGCCAACATGCCGCATTTAGTTGTAAGTATAGGGCCCGTGTCATTTAAGTGGGAAGGGTGTTGGGAGGAGGATTTATTGCCACTAAAAGTTGTTTTATTAATTCTTCGATTTCTTTTTCATGGTTAGTCGCTGCCGGCACGCGGTGATATTTTCTTGCCGCCTGTGGCGCGACCACATATCTTTGCCTAATTTTTAAGCTCAAGTCATAACCATTTCATTGCAAAGTAGCACAACTAATAACTATTCACAAATCAGGAGATCGATCAATTGTACTTAATTACCGACATATATCAATCATTAGCATCCGTTGCAAAGGTTTAGAACATATAATGGCGAGTGCCATGAGGAATGTTTACAATAATAAAGGCATCCTATCATAGTTCCAACGTCTATGCCGAAAACAAATGTCAACCGTTACCCAATTGGTGACTACCGATTATTTGTTATGTTTCCTCGACAATTCGGGAGAAGCAGAAATATTGTTCTTTAAATTTGCCGAGGCCTCCGATACGTTTCCCGACAAGAAATGTAGTAATAAACTGAGCTAATCTTTCTTCCCCTGCATATAGTCCAATTGATTGATGCCTGTTTAGAAAATAGGCGTCAATCTGTTGCGGTGAATGACAGCGTTTTCGAATCCCTGGGTGTTACTTCTGGTGCACCGCACGGAAGCGCACTCGGTCCCTTACTTTTTCTTACTTAAATAATGATTTCCCTAATGTTGTTCCCAATTCTCTATCCATAATGTTATTTGGAGACGACTGCATTGTGTTTAGCATACAAGGGAAACCACTGATCATTGCGTTCTCCAAGATTCTTTCACGGCTATTGACGGATGGCACAGGGACTGTAATACTAGGCTAAACATCAAGAAAACTTACTCCTACGTGCAACTAGAAAAAATTAACATATTAGTTCATTCAATTACTCTTTACAAAGCTGTGATATTACAGAAGTTTTTAGCCAAAAGTATTTAGGATTGACACTGCTCTATGACATGACCGGGTCGGTGCGCGTCGCACAAATTTGCTGATCTGTTTTCACAAAATTGTTTCCTAAAGAGAAAACTTAGCTGCTGGTAAAACACCATTCCTTCCTTCCGTTTCCTTCTGACAAAGCTCAGTATGCTTCTATCATTTGGGATTCACGCACAAAAAGGACATAAACTGTCTTGCAATCACTGAAAAGAACGCAGACTGACTTATTTGCCTCAAATACAGCAGATTCCAGTCTCCTACATCGCTAATGGTTGGAAATAGGATTCTGCTTCATTCAATCCGCCACAGAATAAACAGGATCCTCTTCATTCGTGAAATTCGCTTGTAAGAAGAAAATATTCCATTACCTAATTTAATTCAACCTTCCAGCCAGGCGTACACGACACAGTAAGGAACGCAAGATTTTCTTGATTAGGTTGTCTCATGTTCTAACAGCAGCATTGTGAATATTATCACTATTATTTATTGTTTGTTTGTTTGCGGTGTCTTGAAGTAAATAAATAAATTTGTCTTGGATAGTCGTAATCATATCAAAATTTTCGCAGACGCTCGTGATTCTTCTCGTTGCTTTCCGCGCATTGTCACGAAAGTTCCCTGTCACTCATCATAGAATCACAGTCTTGCCGAAGAGGCCTCAGACAACTTCGCTGCGCGTGTGTTCTCTTTGTGTCCTCGTCCGCAAGCGCCGAGATTCTATGACGACATAAGAAAACAACTAGTCTTGCAACATAATGTGCTCATGCATTTTCGACACCTATAATTTGAGGAAGACCACGCCATGATTCTGAACATGGACACCATCGATAGTATGCAGTTGCTGCTATCGCCTCTGTCAGGTTGTTCAATTATTAGGTACGAGTTCTCCCTATAAAGACTATGGGTAATACCGGCCTACCCTTGTTTTGTTAGCAACAATATCTGAGGCTGGCGATCCTGTTCTGTAACATGACAGTATAAAACCCACGTCATTCGCATGTATCTGTATAGATGATGAACTTTCTTCGGTATGAATACATAGAAGTTAATATAAAATCATAAGGACTGCGTATGGGGGTATGACATCAGTAAATAATTGTTATATTCTCCACAGAGCCTTACCATATTTCTGCACAGTCCGTAAGGACGCCCGCACAGACCATATGCGGCACGTATTTTCTTCAGACAGAACCATGCGCATTGGCCACATGAAATCCTTAGGTTTCGTATGGGCTTCTGTAGCGACGATACGGAATCCGTTTCTTCTCCGAATGTGGGACACGAAGAATGAGCTTCAGCCCTATCCTTTCCACACAGCTGCATACGAATTGATTCCAGAAGGGCTCTTTTGGAGTTTTCCCAGCGAGGCTCACAACTTGAAAATCATAGATATATGACACTGCGCTTCGCACACGCAGTAAAAAACTATAGTTTATCTACCTGTGCTAAAGCAGAAACTAAAATCAAATTAGTTAAGCTATTTGGCTACAGCAGTGAGCACGAATGAAAGGAGTTCTCATCGAAGTCATCAGAGCGCTTTTATTTTATTGCGCGTTTATTTCTCAGCACCTCAACCAGAACTACGTGAAGGAGCTTTGCATTCGGTGGCATTGTAAACTTCGTAATATGGGCCGGTGCAGTTCGTCTTAAAAAAATGCTCGCAGCATGTATGATTTCTTCCCAGATACTTATGTCGAACCCACAGCGCACAAGAACTGAACGCCATTACATTTTCTGCTGATTCCAAAGGTCTGGCAGAAGCTGAAAAATGGTTGAACAAAAGCATTACTTGTATAATATTGTAAGTGGTATGAAAGAAAAACGTGGTTTTTATGGCACTAGAACACATCGTTTCGCATAAACTAATTTTATAATGTTTGTCTCTTAATCATCGCACTGGAATCAAGCCCTGTGTTGCCTTTTCCGAATCCCATCTGGGCGTCCACTTCACAGAAAATATTTATACCTTCTTCCTGAATCGAAATCCCACTCGAGATCATCCCTCAATGCTTAAATTTCCCTTAGAGTGTTTTCTTGTACGAGTTGTGATTAGCGCGTCTTCTTCAGCACCAAGGGTTACTCACATACCCCCTGTGCCAAAAGCAACCCAGCAACAAAGATTTGCTTCTCAGGCGTATAACGGAGCCTTTACGGCACCCATAAAGACCGAAAGCTGTCAGTACCTGAGGACAAGAGCTCACCTTACTTTAAACAGAAACAAAGATTAAAGGCTCCCTTAAGTGCTTTGCAACGCGGCTAACAAACAAACCAGCGTTGCTCGGTTACTTTTGGCAAATACGGTACGTCAAGCGTGCCTGATGGAGTGTTTTCCAAGGCGTATCTGCTGCGAGGAATGATCGGAGTGTAAAAGCGGTACTTGAGGTGTGTGCCTGCAAAGCCCGCAATGGTGCCGCTTATAAGCGGATCGGCCTTACCCAGTATCTCGTCCTTTTTCTGTGCGAGTAAGCGAAGATTTGTATTGTGAGCACCACCAAAACTAGGCTATTGCTGTAGCGCCTGTGCCTGCGTAGCTGAGCTCCGACCGCTGCATCAACTTACCGCAATGAGGACATAGTCTGTTGCCGGCGTTGCAAACTCCTTTTTCTGGTATCGTTATTTTGTTGAGTTTAGTTCCGTTTAATAGCTTAAAATTACTTAAGGGCTGGGTTTTTATACAAAGAAAAGAATCTCCTGATAACTAATCATTTAACAAAATGGTTAATTAAAAGCACTTGGCACCTCGCTGTATCCGTGTACATGCTACTCTTTCTCTGCGGCAGTAAAGCAGCGTTTCGGCTTCTGTTTGAGGTGTTGTGTGAGTAATGATAACGAAGCATAAATCGAGAAGTAGAACCGCACAGGAGCAGGGCACGATTATGAGAATAAAAAAAGATAAACACTGTTGGCTCCGAAACAGCCGCACAAGGGACAAGCTCAATTAAGAAGCATTGAAAATTGGAGAGCACACTTAAGCTAGGCCTTATGGGTATGCCGCGATAGCGTAGCGGGTTAGGCATTTGAATTTTGAGCAGTTTGACACCTCAGAACGCATTTTTTATTCTTTCAATGGTTTCAATTATTTAAGTGATCGAATACACGCTTTAAATTTTGTTCACTATCATCATCAAGCACTGGTTTTTCATTGTGTAGCGTTTTGAGACTTTTCAGCCCTTTTTTTTGCAATTTTTTCATTTCATTAATCATGAACTAAGTGCCACGATTTCATTAACTTGTCATCGCCAATCCCACACCAATCAGTCAGTGACAAGAATTACCATCTTACGATTTTCATATGCAGCCCCCGATTATAGGTCGCCAGCTCGAAGCCATGCCCTGAGCTAGGCTCTAACTTAACTAGCATGTTTATGCTGCACGGAACGCTGAGTCATATGACACCATCCGGAACATTCTGCTCTAAAGGGTTGGCATGGTACAATTTTTTTTACGCAGTCAGCAATTATTTCCGACACGCTGTGTCGACTAGGCTGACGCCTTTTCGACCGAACGAGCTGTACATGCCGTCGCGTAAACCAAGCTCATATTGTCTGTCTGTTTTTCGCCGTGCTTGGAATCAAGTTAAGCTATGAGCCAACAAGCTTGTGGAATAACTTCTTGTGCAATAACTTCGCTCAGTATATGTAAACCTGGGCTCTTTAGTGCTTACTGCAAAAAGAACAATGAAATTAATCAAAGGAAAGCACATGCATATTCAAAAGAACGAATTACTTACGCGTCAACAGGTAAGTAACTGCAACAACAGCGCACTGCTTCTCCGCATGCAGGAATCGGTATGATGTGTTCGCAGGACCTAGTTATTAAAAGGAACCATTAGCGCACCTCCTTGAAGAAACTCGATCTGCTGTTAGGAACAAGCTGTAAATGGAAATTCTCCCCCATGCTGTAGAGAAACCACCCTGCCCCGCAGTGTTTCTTAAAATGCAATTCAAATATAAGTACAGTTCTCTTAAAAGGTTCGAGATATTAACTTTCGCAGTATGTTCAATTCGCTTCACGTAGCCTGATTTGTTGGTAGTTTTCTTAAGGACTTTCTTTGCTTCGAAGCGAGAGCTGCATATTGCACGAACAGTGAAATCGCAGCGTCGTAGTCCTCCGGGCACGCCCCATGTGGGCACCCACGGACATCTTTAATGCTTACTTCACTCGTTGGAATTGGCATTGCCGCTATGGTAAAATACAACGGTTTTTAAAAACTACTGCTCACTTTCTTCCTAGCTACAATATTTTCTTTCCAGAAAATTAAGGCTAGAAAACTCTTCGCCTTTTGGCATTCAGTAACCTAGGCGTATTCCCAGCACCTACGCAACAAAATGCTCATGGCGCTTGACGGCCACTACACACATGACTTGAGCGCTTAATAAGAATAAAAATCATCTCAGTAGCACTTGTTCGGTCCGAATAGGTAAAATTAAAATTCATGAAACTTATCACGTAAATAGAGTCTGAAAACATCGTCGAGGATAACCAGTGCGACGCCTAATAATACAGCGTATCTCTACGCGTCGGTGTTGCAACTACGGCACTGTAAGATATACTTTCGTCGTTGACAGTAGGTTTATGCATAAGAGGAGTACCCAAACTTTAGACGGCAAGTAGACGGTAATAGCCGCACTCTGGCATCGGCTATGTCACTTGGCTGCTTGAAGCGTGACCCCCTTTGTTCACCTCTGCTCTCAAAGCTGGGCAACGCGCATGCTCTTCTTTGCTGTTTTACCTGCCTGTGGAGAAGCCGCAATCAGCCGCTTCTATTGAAAGCACAGCACGCTGGAAGTCCCTCTTTTGTTTCCATGCATGACGCACAAAATCTGTAGTCCTCCATTTTTTCGACGTTCAGCGACGCGTTCGGCAGCAACGCTACCTTACTACCTTAGTGTGGGGCTTTCTGTCTCTTCTCTCAGTAGGCATCACTATGCATGCAGAAAGGCCGCTCTGCTACCACGGAGTATTTGGAAGTTGACAACAAACTGATTTCTGATGACTACGACCACGATTTAGCAGATAGCAATCACTATGTACCATGTGCAGTAGTGCAAAGTGATTCGATTGTATTATTGAGCGCTCTTCTTTAGATTATCTGTAAAGATATTCCCAAATTTCGATCCTCCCGCATTGACATCTTTGTTCCCATTACCATTGTACGGCAGCCTTACCTACGATATCTTGGCACCAGTGTAGTTAAGCCGTTCAGTATTCAAGTTCCACATTAGATTATTCACTGAAATGCATGCGCCGACCATTTATGCTAAGATATAACTCCGCAGTAAGGAGATGTTTGCGCCCTGTCGGCAAACTGCGGGCTGTGTCAATACTGTCTCGCTATGTGCAATGATCAGGTGCTGTTTTGGACCATACTGCAGTGACCTGCTCAGACTGGCACTGAGATCGCACCTTATACAATCAAATCTTCTACTGTTGTGGAAATCGAAATAGTGCCCTCTGAGCTTTTTCTTTTAATAGAATAAACTATTGGCAGGAAAGGTGCGGCAACATAAAGGAAACTTTTTATTTCGGTTGTGCTGCTACTACGGGCTCTTTTATTATGCACTGGGCCAGCAGCCATAAGTCAAAAACTTCGTGTTTGGCATGATTATTATGGAGTTGGTCCATCATTGTTCTCGCTATATGCATGATGCATCGGGCACCACTTCGAGCCAGGCAGCTGGGAGATGTCACAATGCCCCGAGATTAGCTGGGAGGACGTGATGCACTGTCTTTTCGGTACGTCGATCACTTAAGACGCCTCGCCTCTCCTCGGCTCATAAACGCAGGTTACTCAGAAACCGGCATCTTCGAACACCTGACCGCTTTGCTCTTTCAGCGCTCCTTCTCTGTGCTTCCTAGCTTTCTTCCCTTACGTTCGTTCTTTATTGTGAGCTGAAAAAAACAATCGGCGCGTGTTGTGTTCGAGACGCACATCGCCGCTATCATCATTAGTTTAGAGCAGAAAGCTGAAAGTTCGACCTACGTGGGAAACAGGCGCGTGCGAACGCCCATCTAGCTCGAATGGAGCAATGCACGCTGGGTTCATTCCAGCCTAGTGTTCCACTGGCGCCTTCTTGCAGCCTGCAACTCTAAGTCAACCGCACAGTACTCCTACGCCTGTCGATATACCTGCCTCCGGACGGGTTGTTTCTTCCACAATGGTAATTCACTGCAATCACAGTGGTAATTCAACGCAATCACTGCAAGACCTACTACTACTTACCTAAAGTCTCTGTAGTGTTCATGAAGTTGTACTTGCCGTCTACCATGTAAGCCGTCAGATTCATATAGTCAGTCATCCTACGATAAACGGAAGGCTTATTGGCACAGGTGTAGCTGCACTTTATCCACTTCATAGTTACATACCACTGGTTAGATTCACTGGAGTTCACCTTCCAGTTCTTATGTCCCACTATTTTGTATCACACACACTGCTATCGATAAACATCACCCCTGAAGGCAGATAAACCGAGCCCACTTTAAGAGGAGTATATTCGCAAAAAATCGGCCATGAACGTCTCTGCTTGACCCTTGCATTTAATTAGTTATAGTGTGAACTGCACCTTTTTAGCTACTAGATAGGTACTAGACACAAAAAAATGAAATAGCCCGCGCGCTACAATCTGAGCAACCTTAAGAAAGTGAAAAGGCACAGTTTTTTGTTTAGTGGTACAACACAATCATTGAAATATCACATGTTATCTTCCCTCAACTTTTACTTCAGCCGTACTGGCGACATACTGAATTTAATAATGACACATGTGGTTGGCTTCATCATTGTAAAGGAATATACACAATGTTACTTTTATATTCCCGCATGTATGGTAATGTATTAAGGCTAAGTATAGTCACGCACACGTTCACCGGCTGCTTCCTTTCTTCCTTTACCCTTGTAACATCCCCAAAAAGTCACCCCACCCCCTTCCAAACGTGTCGTTTTGCCGGTTAGGAGGAGCACGATGCCCTATTTCGTAAAATTCAAAAATCTTAAACCGTAACAAAAAAGCCTGAGTCACACATAATATTCAGTTAAATAAACCTGAAGTAAAATCCCACAGAGAGATATTACTATGCGGAAACTTAACTGATACAAAACGCTCGGTTAAAGCATCATCTTTAGGCGAAGTAAATTTTCCAGCCATTTTATGGTTCGAAAGCAGGTTTTGATGATATTCTATATTAATCGGCCTGCTGCTAAGTAAACAGAGTGAAATTGCATTAATACATCGCCAACATCCACTTAGGGATAGGCAGGTCAGTTTACTCCTGACCGTACGAAACGAATATGCATTTGTGTGGTGGGACCGACAGGCACGAGAAATTGTGGAAAACTAAATACCTTCAAATTGGGCCCTCCGTTTTTTATGCTTAGAAGACAGGACGCTCACAAAGCCTCAAAGCAAACCAAACTTCCATCGCAATATGATAAAAATAGAGAAGAAATGTGAGATTTAAGTATTTGCACTTTATTTAGCATCCTAAAACTTGTATATAAACACATATAATGATGCCATGTAATGTTTTCTAAAGATACGATCACAATTTAAAGTGTTACGCTCTTCCCTCAGAGGTGATTCACACTGTTATTCGTTCATTGTGACATGAATCTATGAATGAAATCCTTTACCACGACATATTGTTAATCCCGTGTGAAATGAAGCCTGTTTTTGGCGCGTTAGTGCATGATTTTCTTTCTCTGTATATACGAGGGGGTACCCAAAAGAAACCGGACTTATTTTTGTTTGAACTTATTTGTGCACATTTTAAGCACAGACCTTCAATCTCCTTTAATGTATTCCCCACTTGCAATGGTACGCTTGTCGAATCTTTCATTCCACTTTTCAAAACATTGTTTAAATTCATCTTTTGTGATGCGTGACAGTGCCTCCGTCGTTTTTTTCTTCACCTCAGCAACATCAGCGAAACGCTTTCCATTCTCCTATTTTTTCATTCTAGGAAACAAACAAAGTAGCACGGGGCAAGGTCTGGAGAGTATGAGGGTTGAGGAATAGGCTTCATGCTATTTTTGGTCCAAAATTGTCGTAGAGACAGGGCTGTGTGAGCAGGGGCACTGCCATGATGAAAAAACCAGTTACCCGACCGCCACAAATCTGGCCGCTTCCACCGCGCACTGTTGCCCAATCTTTTCAAAACATCCAAGTAGAAAGCCTGGCTAACTGTCTGACCCTGCGGAACAAATTCTCATTGGAACACTCCTCTCACGTCGAAAAAACAAATCACCATTGTTTTGAGGTTTGGTTTCACCTGACGAGCTTCCTTGAGGCGAGGTGAATTTGAAGTTTTCCATTGGCATGATTGTTGCTTTGATTCAGGAACACTTGAGTTGTCCCCATAGCATCGTCCTTGTACGTCTTTCTTAATATTTCAAGAGATTCCATTCAACTTTTTCCGAGCAAAAATCAGAATTTCACCGGCGCACGCTGTTCACGAAAATCAGCCATTAGAAAAACGACATTCACACAAAACAGTCGCCACTCTAAAACTCTGCCTAAACTAGTCTTACCTCCTTCATCGACGGCACTCGGCTTACTGACTCTGGAATGTTCGTTTTATGTACTCCTAGTGGCAAAACGCGGTACCAAAGAAGCTTTGCCGACCAAAAAATTTAGTCCGGTTTCTTTTGGGTACCCCCTCGTATGAGTAACCGCCTCCTGTGATGGCTATTGAGCATGCAGGTGCCAAATAAAAAAAAAACAATGTAGAACGCGGGGTTTGTCCACAAAGACGGAGCACAAATCCATAATGCGTTGATATCTCTGTTCACGTGAAAGTGTTCTCATTCATGCACGCTAACTAACCCCACTCTCATTTACCGGGCACCGTCTCCTTCACCATATCGCCACTGCTACCGGCTCGCTATCTGTTTGTTGGAGGTGGCCATTTTCTCTCGGTGGGCCGGAAACGGCCATTCCCAGTGATAACGAGTCTATAGCGGCAAGGAACACATCGTATCTAGTAGTGCCATTCCAGTTTACCATGGCGCCAAGTACCTGTTCGGCCACTGCGCGTAGAGTTGGAATAATAAATTTATTCCTCCTTATCACTGAAGTTTCAAAACACGTCATCATAATGTCCTTACCATTGAGATGAATTCCGGTACCGCACAAGCGTTCTTAATGTGTGTGTATCGTTATCTGTGTTAAAGGGAGTGCTGCTCATGCACGAAATGTTCGCAGTCATATTAAAAGTTCTTTTCACCATGTCGACTTGTGAACCGTTCCGTAAAAACTGAAAACGAAATAAACATGAGACATACAGCCGTAAGTGTGCCGCACCAAAAGAAGAAAAAAACAATATCAAGAGCAGTTTTGACCGGATAAGTTACCTGATGTACTTTACAGAAGAAAATGCAACAGAAAACTATAAAACATCAGTAATATGGCAACAATGCTCTGCGTGCAGAGCGGATGGAAATGGTACCGTTCACAATGTAGACCAGCCATGTTATGTAGACCCTCGTCAAAAGTATACAGCCCAAGGGGTTAGCTTGTGAGGCCTACTGCATGCCTCGTTATGCATCCTCAGCGACCGTAACCTCTCGAAAGAAGAATGGCTTCGATTTCTCAATCCTCCCAAGCTTTGGACCGCTAGATGTGCTTAGGAGGCCCAGTAAATAACTTAGAAGCAAACCCCTTGAGCTGTATACTTTTGACGGGGGGGTGTACGTACCGCGAGTCACAGCTAAAAGTAACCTGGCTTTAAAAATAAAAATACGGGAGTGTTTTTATCTTAGTGAAACCAAATGGGGGCTTTTGAGAATCACATGGACTAGTTATGTCAGCTTTTTTTGTCTCCAAAGTTAATTATTCTAAAATACTATTTAGCCAACTTTATAAAGATTGCAATGTGGCATTCCAGCGCGGGCCCAGTGCAGGCAACCGCTGAAGAGGACAAAGATGGTTGTGACCTCTGAGCGAGACCTGTTTTGCTGAACCGCCTTTCTGAGCTGACTGGACGTCGAGCTGACGCTGCCGTGGTCGCTGCCTTGCCGCTATCTTCTGAAACAAATAGCCCCCTTACAATACTGTCTTCACAACCGAAGTGCCAGTTCAGAAGTCGTAGATCAATTCAAAACCGGCTGGCTCTAATGTTTGCGCCAAGGTAGCATTTACGCAGCTTCCTTTATTGGCCTCTAATTAAAGCTACCATTAGTTGGGGATCTCAAGTTCATTTAGATCCCCGAGGCGTATCTTGAGACGCTGAAGCAGCATTGCGGTACCGGGGAGCTCTTTGATAGTGTGGGTTTTCTTTTAAGACCGGCAAATTTTTTTTTTTTTTGAGACGGTACCTTGGTGCAAACATTTTGGTCAGCTGTTGTTCATGGCCATCTACAACTTCAGAATTGTCACTTTGTCTCTGAGGACAATATTCGAAAACTTAGCTAATCAGTCTTTTCTAATAAATTAACTTTGGAAAGCAAAAAAAAATTGTGCAGACAAGGAAGGCCATGTGACTGTCGAAGCCCTAAGTTGGTATCACTGGGTTAGGATTATTCCTATTTTTTAATAAGATGGTTACCGTTACGTAGGGAATTCGGCATGTTCATACCTTTGGCCACAAGGTGATCTAAAAAGACAGGCTAGTGGCCACCTCTAAAAAGGCACGAGTCAGAGGGAGGGAAGGGACAAAACATGGAATAGCGATGGGGTAAAAACAAAGCTGTAAGAAAATTGTACAGTAGTGGATATAAGTAAACGGGACACATCGCTCTTTTCTGAGTACTATCATGCTTTGTGAACATGCCATACATTCCAGTCTTGATTAGGCGCGATGGAAGTGAGGTTTCAGCGCGCTCACATTCTGCTTCTATGGCTGTATGCAGCCAGCGAGGCGCTGACGCGCGTTCTACGCAAACGCACTTGCTGCGTGGACCCGAAAGTCCATTTTAACGGTCAGCAGCTTTGTCCTGCCCAAAGACAACGTCCCCAAAGCAAAACATCTTGTCCTTATCTACAAATGTCCATTCTCTGAACGCCTCGCCTCGTACATCGGTGAGAAAAAGAACCTCAATTACAAGATCAGGCAAGACAAAAATGACATCCGGTCAGTGAATACATAAGGCAACCACCACACACCGAGAACTGCTTGCGGGCTAACCGTTCGGATAAGTTAGCGTGTTTGCCCTGAAATACCAGGTGTTGCAAGGAAGTCGGCAACTAATTTGAAAAATAGTTTTTTTTCGGGTAAAGTCCTGCTTTTTATGGCATAGTAATACAAGTGTAGGCGGACGTCGCAAGACAGGTGAGTCATGTAAACTAGGGGAGCGATAACTTAATTCCAATAGTTAGCTTTTAGCTATTGCCGTTGGGCGCCTGATCAATAGAGATTTGTAACGGTTGTAAGCAGGAGCCATATAAGTTTTTATAACTTCTAAAACGCAATTACCCTCGCCGCTGTGGCTAAATGTATTTGGCCATTCCTCAGAGCAATTGAAAACCCCGCGCCAACAAACAGCACACAGACGTCCACCGATTGGCGTCCACTTAACATGCATCGTAACATTCACTTCCGCTACAGTGTCATTAGAACTCAAGAGAAAAAAATTAAAAAATAAATAGGGGATAAAAATTAAGAAATAATTTCTCATTCAAAGGTTTAAGCAGTCACAATGCCCTCGGCGATTTCGGATAGGGGCGAAGCTGTTCTGACCAATAAACGCGCCCCATATCTGTGAGAAGTCGTATAGTGGTAGTTTTTTCACCGGTCGAGGTGATGCGCTTCTCCTATAAAATTTCTACTACGTAGACTGTTTCGCCACCGACATGCAACCGGAAAACGCCGCCTCAACAGCTTTCGTTACCATAAGTTCCCGACTCCTTGCCGTGACGTGGAAAGCAGCAGCGGCAATAGCCGACGTGTAAGCTTTGCTGTGCGCTGAGGTGCAAACAATATACGCACTTAAAAAGCCTGACCGAAGCGTTTGGACGCAAAACACTGAGTGCAGCTTTCTGACAAGTGAACTGTGGTTGAACATTTTCTCAGTAAGCACAATGAACGTTTTTTTGCAAACACCAAAGTATAACAAAGTGGAGTACGTCGTGTTTGCTCATGGACGTAAGACATCCGCTCTCTGAACTCGCTGCCGCTGTAGCAGTTCCTTCTAATGCACTCGGCTGCTCAGCACTAGGACGCAGTGCGAAATTCTGTCCACAACGGCAACGTTTCTAACCAAGTTGAACGAAGAAGACGGCTGTGTGCGGGTCGACTGCTGTGCACTTTAATAAATGAGTGCACGAGCGCGGCGTCAGTGACAGTAAATAGTGGTTAGGCTCAGTAGCGCCAGTCTTTAAGAATCGACTGCGCACTGCATACAGTTAGCCTCAAAGGAAAACGCCTTCCGTTAAAGGACGCTTTGTCCGGTTCCCTGGCAAAGCCGGAGGGGCAAAGTTCAGGTGCATAGATTGCCCGCGAGACGCACCACTCTTATACCTAGAACCGGAGACTGTCCACTCCACATGCGCCGATACACTTTCTCTCGGTTCCAGTCTTGGCGAATTGTCTGCGCGACGCGGAACTAGGCTTCTCCGATGCCTTCGCAGACGATACCGGTGTCCGCTTCAAAATAATTGCCGGCAGTCGACACTCTTACGCAATATCGGGATGAGTTCGGTCCTTCTGGGTACCGAACAGGGAAGGTACCAACGAAGTTTTTGGGTGCTTTCAACCGGCTATTGTTTTTGCAGCCACCGTGAACACCTTTTGTAGCCTTTTAGGAATGCTTTGGCTGCATGCAGTGCGAGTGTTTCGCATTCAACCTCTTTTTGACACATTCCATTTCAAAGTGTCCACTGTCGATGGACAGTTCCTGACGGCTCTCCAAAACTAGCAAGTTCCCAGTGACTGTCGCGTCGCTGGAAGTGTGGCACACTTCAACTTTTCGGATGGTACTAGCTTCGGCGTCGGGATGTCACCACTGTGGATGATGCCACATATTAGAACACAGCTATGGATAAATTAATGATTAATCAGCCCACTGGAAATTGTTATCGTTGGACTCTGGTGGTCTCGTCACAAGAGCCTGACCAAGCCGCCGCCATTTTGCGGCAGAGCACAGTCATTTACTTCGGTTTAGCCTGTTCACGCTCATGTTACTACATAATAATTCCAGCGAAATCACTGCGACTGGTGGCTTTCTTATTCATTGTGCTGTTGGGCAGTCAAGGTCCTCGTATGAAGGCACAAATGGGGGTACTCTCAAAGCTACGCAGGAGCGCATGGGCCTTCAAAAATTTCGACCTTCTTAGCTTTCTTTTTAGCCCAATAGAGCGACCACGCCTAAGTTTCTTAACAGGAAACTACTAAAACGGATAGGTCGCAACATGCTGTCAAATATTTACACCGAGATGTTTCTACAAAATTAACACCAAAACATTTAACTATTGATCTTTGCAATGAAGCAAATTATGTGATGTCCAAAACATGTTGACCTGTTCGAACGAACGCGTAGAGCCTTGCACGAGACGAAACTTTTCAGAGTGCGTCATACCTTTTTTTCAACTCACCATCACCTAGCCAGAACATCTTCCATAATAAGCAAAATAATGTTTTTTCTAAAGAGCATAAGTTGAGCTGTAATTTCATATAGGCGTAATTTGTTTATTTTATTGCTGTAACCTCAACGGCAGAAAAATTACAGGAAGACTGGGTTCCTCATAAAAAGGCAAAATAAAAAAGGTCGAGGACAAATTTAGGGCACTTGCGAAAGTTCTGAACAAGTCCCCTTGCCGAAACTTTGGCTAGCGAATTGTAATGAGGTGTATCGGAGTGGTATGGTATTTTACTCTGCAGACCTCAAGGGAATGATAGACTGAAAAATAATACTTACACTCCACCCGTCTACTCGCTGGCTGCTTCCAGGGCATTGAGCACCATCACGGCCTTCAGCGGTAATGAAGATTAAAAAACACACCAAGAGGCAAAAGGGCCGAAACATCTTTTTAAGATGATTAGGACCGAAGTAAAGTAGACCAGTATTGATGAAAACCTCGGCTAACCTATGCGAGCAGCTAGCAAAGTCTGAGCTTTCTACATATGAGCGCTAGATTCATGCACCTTATATAGCAGAGGGATTCTCAGATTTTTATTTCCACACGTCTCCTAAGCATTGTTTTTAGGTGATCAATTTAGAGTCGGACATTCAGCACAATCGACAGATCATCATGGACATATTTTTCTTCTAACTTTTATGGCATGTACGCGGCAAGGGAAACAACAATATGCGGTAAACAGAACTCGCTTATTTTTTTGTCACGTGTCGTATGTTTTTCCAAGATTGTTTCATTTAAAAAGGATCTTTATTAATGCCCTTCAAGCGCACTTTGTGGGATGCATTCGTACGGGCGTGTGGCCTCTCCCTTGTCGCTATAGGGTCTAGGCGGACTTTGTTTCGGCGTCGCATTCCTGTGACGTAGGAAGGGAACAATCGGCCTTCTTTGACGTCACAACCGGTGACCTCTTACTGCCTGAGACACCAGTCGGTGTGAATAGGTGAACCGGAATGCCCTGCGCCATACTGCCCCTGCATAGCAGGTGTTTCAGGGAAGGCTCTAAGTAATTATCAAAAAATATGTATTTTGAGGTAAAAATAACGATTTTTAAGCATAGCATACCAGTGTTGGCAGACACCAGAAAACCGGTGTATCTGCTTTAGCAAGCTGCTTGACTAATTTTAATAGCTTACTTTATAACTACAGGAGGTAGGCGCTAGTTGGAATTATGGATTTGGAGCTGGTCGTTAGGTATAGTCATGCAAGTTTTTAGAATTTCCAAAACCCAATTACCCTTCTTCCTGTGGCTGAAAAAAAATTGGAATTGGAATTGGCTTTTTTGACTAGTTACATAAACTTGTCAGGTTGCATTGTCTGCAAGATTTTTGAAAGCGAGCGCATGTATTTTGGCACGATTGAGCCAAATTTTGTCGAGCCACCGCGCCGAGTGTAATCGCGTTTTCGAAATTCTAAAAACTACTGATATGTACATTACTAACGATCAGCTACGAATCACCAATTGCAACCAGTCGCCTCGATGTCATAGTTACAAAGTTAATTTTGAGAAATTAGTTCACCAGCTTACTAATACAATTTACCGACTTCCCTGTGTCCGCAAAAATTGGTAATACCATGCCGCAAAAGCAATATTTTTACCCAAAAAAATCTGTTTTTGAAAACTACTTCACTTCCCTGAAACGCATGGTATAAGACGGGTGTATGAAACGAACTCTTTCGAAACAGTTTAGCAGAAGAGGATGCAATTTTAACTCGGGAGCTTCAACAGAATGGATTTTTATAACCATTGCACCAAACCATTCCTCATATAGCCGAGAAAGGACGAGACTTCGAGTGCCGACGGATGCACTGGAAAGGGGACAGGTGCAGTAATTTTTCGTTACCGATGGTTACATTCAATGAGGCTAGAGGGCGTGATAATATAGAAGTAATTACTGAAGCCAACTATAGAAGAAAGGGCGAAAACATCTACATTAGCCGAGCGCTCATTTCGCAGCTAAGAAACAAGTTAGGGCGGCGGCAGCCAAGCAGATATATCTGCTAATGGCGCCATCTATAGTAGTTTGATAGAAAGATCTCCGCTCGTTCAACAAGGACAGTCTGCTTACGCCTATTTTGGAGGACAGCATAAGCAGTCAGTCAGATTTTTCTATTCGGCACGAGTGTACGCCTATTTTTTGACGTGTAAACAACGTGGTCCTGCGCAGAGTTCTTGTTGAATGAAGCAAATGAAGAAAACCAGAAAATTCCAAGCCTTCTAAAGCGGCAGGCGAACTCGCTCAGTGTCCGCGCAGGGCTTAACGCAATCTTGGGGCAAGGCAAGCTCAAAAGGACCGAAAGGCGATGCGTGCCAACTGTGCCCCGGGTCATCATCATCAGCCTGACTACACCCACTGTAGGGCAAAGGCTTCTCCCATGTCTCTCCAATTAACCCCGTCCTTCACCAGTTGCGACCACTGTGTCCCCGCAAACTTCTTAATCTCATCCGCCCACCTAACTTTCTGCCGCCCCCTGCTACGTTTGCCTTCTCTTGGAATCCACTCCGTTACCCTGAAGGACCAGCGGTTATCTTGCCTTCGCATTACATGCCCTGCCCAAGCCCATTTAATCCCCTTGATTTCAACTTGGATGTCATTAACCCGCGTTTGTTCCCTCACCCACTCCGTCCTCTTCCGATCTCTTAACCCTTTGAAGGTTTTTGCCGTATATGTACGGCGGAGGTTTTCTGTCCCGCAAGGTCTTTGCCGTACGGGTACGGTTTCGATCTTCCGTTTGAAATTTTGCGCCAAAAGAACAATGCGTGCTCACTGGGGGGTGCTGCCACCTCTTAGGACTTACAAGAAGTGTTTGAATTTTGTGTTGCCTTCTTACGGAGATAAGCAGAACTTATGTCTAGCTTTAGCGCGGCGGCACAGACTGCGGCAACACCCCTTTTGTAGTTTTGGTTTCGCCGCGTGATCGCAACGGAGTCGCGCGAAATTTGAGTTTTCTTTTTGTCAGCACTATCTTGCAGGGGCTGCCGAAGTTGATTTCTATCTTTATTGGCGCTGCTCTTAGCTTGCTTATCACCGTTGCTCGCGACGTATTCTCGTCCTCTGTGGCAACGTGCCTACGCGGTTTCGATTCCGCCGCGGAATCGCAACGGAGTCGCGCGAAACGTGTTTTCTCTTTGTGGGCACTGTTTTGCAGAGGCGGCGAAAGTTGATTTCTATCTTTATTGGTGCTGCTCTTAGCTTGTTTATCACCGTTGCTATTCTATTCTATTGAACATTTTCCAGTTCTGAGTGATGCTGTCACCAAAGTATTGTTGCTAATTTTTTTTACTATTTATTCTCGATTATACACATTTTGTAGATTCAAGATCCGCAATAAAGTAATTTGACCACATGGGAAAGTTTTCTTCAAAATAATTCGACCCTCAAAGGGTTAACGCCCCGGGTGCTGGTTGGTAAGTGGTATTCTGGCCCATTCGAAATGATTGAGCATTTCGAAGACGTGAAAACATGCGTTTGGTTTTATCCCTATAGCTTGCTGACAAATATCAGGATGAGTGGTGGTTATTTCTACACTCTTTCGGGCCGGAAAAGTGGGCATAAAAAAAAAAACCATGATTCGAATGTGCCTGTTCACGCAGACATCTAACGAAGTATGTCCAAATTTTTCGACGACGTTATTGAGATGATCTTGACGCTGCAATGAAAGTAAATAAATTGACATTTGCCCTCTCGACTAAAAAAGTACATTGAAAGCAGCTGTGCTGCGCCGTGATAAATTGTCATTTTATTGTCGAGAAAGCTGCCTAAAATAAAATAAACGCAAAGGAATGAGTTGGGTTGCGTGGCAGCTGTGCTGCCGCGCTCGCTGTCATGCTGTTCAATTCGAAATCGCCGAGAATTTAGAAGAACTGAATACACGTGTTCTGTTTTTCTAACAGTAGTTCGGTGAGAATTATGAAGCCTATCTGCGCCGTCCGTGAGTGGAGAAGGGGCCGTGAAAAAATTGCTTACGTGTTCAGAGAGCGTCCTGTTACACAAATTTCACGAAGTCTTTCGACAATTTAGCATATTGTGATAAAGAAAAAATAATTAATGTCGTAATGAAACATTTCGTGTGTAAATTGAGGGAAATTAAATATGCAACCATCCGCACTCTAGAGTAAATAAGAGAACTATGTAAACAGCGCTGCGAAGCAGTTTAGTGGCGCCTAGTGCTGTTCTGCTGAGCCTTAATGAATTGTCCATGGTAAAACAGCGCGGAAAAAACACGAGGACTGAACAAACACGACAACACGAGCGCTGACTTTCAACTGACGATTTATTACGCACATGTGTACATATATAGCATTCCCGCCAAACACTAAACAGAACAAAAAAACCCTGCATCATCACTGAAAATATTAAATCTACATATCTACAAATGCATGCTCCAAAAAGGTGATTTCGCGGTTAGCCAGTGATAATGAGGGCTTACTAATGCATGCTGTACCCCCTTTGTCAATGTGATATGCCTCTACTATTTCCCTTACTATCTGATCCTTATGTTTGAAGATGACGGATGTCTGATGAAGCAATGGGGCGCACGTGTGCTCAGGTTGCCTGCAGTGAATGAATTGCCCTCTCAGAGTTGAGAATCCAGCCTGAAAGGAAAAAATAAACAGCTCGTCAATGAAACAAAAGGGGCTGGGTGCCAGCTGTGTCGCTGCCGTCGGTGCGCAAACTTGGGATCTAAAATTAGATATTAGTCAATAGTTCGCCGATTGAAATGCGCGGGTGGTCACCGTTATCAGCTGCGCTCATTCAACACACACCGATTTTTTTTTATTTCTTTTACTTTTTTTCTTCTTGGCGCCTCCTCGTCAACTTTCCGGCCATCTTGTTTTAGCATCGAGACATCGGTAATTCTCTGCATTCATAGATTCCAGGCAGTCCTCATACCGCTCCTGGCGCAGTGTTGGAGAGGTTAAAGGATGCACCACAGCCTGCGATGGAACTTTCTGCCATCGGTGGGTCTTGTGCGACCCGGGTTGTTGTTCCCGGCAATACCTTGCAAATGATTATTAGTCTATCTACCACCTGCTACGTTGGGCAGTTTGCTCACAGTCCGGTGGGTGGATTGTGATGACGACACTAGGTAACGCGAGCTAGGTGGTCCACCCTTAGGTGGCTTCTTTTTTGTGTATTCATTTTCTTCAGGGCGTCCCTCTGTTTATTCTTCACGCCGCTTCCTTCTCGACATGGCCCTCTAATGCACAATCGTTAAACAATTTTAAAGACAAAGACGCACGTTAGCGTCAAAGACAAGCAACATGCACTTTAGCGACATCTTTTTGACGCAGGTGTCTGCACTCGTTACGGCTGACTTCGGACTACTTTCGCCGCTGCTCCCGCCGTCCCGACTCTTTCCAATGAACCCGGCCCTATTTCTTTTGATGGGCCTGGAGTGTGACATCACTGAAACTCCGCAGCCGCACTCTCCCGACCCCTGCAATCCCTGAGGATGTTCAGCATCAAGCCGTGAAACTGTTATCTGTTATCTTAGTCGGCTGCGTCCTCCAACTGGACTCGGTGGTCTTCAACAGGACCGGTAAGCATGATATGTAAGGTTGGCTAACATCTTACAAAGCGGTTAGCCTCTCCAACAAATGGGAGCATGAGACAAAATTCAACAACGTTATTTTTTATCTCACTGGACTGGCTAAACTGTGTTCATCTTGAGAAAAACAGCGCTCGCAGACAAAGGACCAGAACAAGAAGGACACACAACTTCGCTTGGCAGCGCAGCGCAGTTGAGTGTCCTTGTTCTGGTCCTTTGTCTGCAAGCGCTGTTTTTCTCAAGATGTACCCCAACCAACTCGCCCAGCAACACACCATGCTAAACTGTGTTGCCTGAACGACGAGGTGAACATCCGACATACCCTGCTTTGAAGTGTTCGTCGTCCGGCTGTCGGTGAACTCCCCGCCAGATAACGCTTGCGAGCATAGTCGGACCAGGTCGGCACAAGCTTGACAAGCTACGTCGAAGATATCCTCTACTTATGCAAGCCTCGACATATCGCAGGCTGACAAGTTCAAACACGTCTTAAAAGGTATCGACAACGACGCCTTTCATATTAACCCGCACGAGTTGCGCAGCATTGCTGAAATATCCATTCTCAGCCAGAGCTTCGAGAAGCTGCGCGAACAGAAAGAAGATCTTCAATCCTCCAACACCCAAGCAGGTTTAGTGGCTTGCTGGGCAGACGCCTGCAGCTGACACCTTGCTCGTGCAGCAGGTCAGAGACCATATTCAGAAACTGACGCGTCATCTCGCCGTTCTGACAAGCCCTCAGCGGTTTCTTTGGCTCAGGTTCTACGACATGCAATGCAAGAACAGATTGTTGAGGTCTTCAGACGCCCCCCCCCCCCCCTCACCACTACCTGTTGCCGCTCCGCTGACAAACACCGATGTCGTCTCCAGACTTTGGGTGCTTACCCGTCCTTCGGCTCTAGTACGTGCGGGAGCGCCCACATATTATCTTTGCCCGGCTCCACGACTCAGCAATCACTTGCGCACCACCGACAAACGAACTGTTTTCTGCACTCGCTTACTGCCTGGTCTACTGGCATGACACTGTCATCCTCAAGACTAGGCACCATCTCCTAAAGCTCCTGGACACTGGCCTAAAACGAGTCTGTACTGCTCGCCTAATGAGCCGATACCAAGCCGACTACATTTTGAAGATATCTTGGCAGTATAAATGCACTTTTACAAGAAATAAGGCTGCGCGATAATGTGATCACCACGTGTTAGAAAATTTCTGATGTAATAAACGAATGTTTTCATTCAATATTCACCTATATTAATGAGCCGCCGTGGTGGCTCAGTGGCTATGGTGCTCGGCTGCTGACCCAAAAGACGCGGGTTCGATCCCGGCCGCGGCGGCTGGAATTTCTTTGGAGGAGAAATTCTAGAGGCCCGTGTACTGTGCGATGTCAGTGCACGTTAAAGAACCCCAGGTGGTCGAAATTTCCGGAGCCCTCCACTACGGCGTCTCTCATAGCCTTAGTCGCTTTGGGACGTTAAACCCCATAAACCAAACCAAACCTATATTAATGCTATAATAGAGGCTTCGCCCTCTTCGTTTCAAGTGGCATACTTCACATAATTTGAAAGAGTGTTTTCGTTGTGGCTAATTGTTGAAAAAACATTTTTTGGGAACCCAAATGGGATAACAAATTATTAAGGCGAAAATTTCAGTATTGGACCTCGGGCTTCAGTCATGGACCGTGTAAATTTGACCTCCGTCTGAGTTAGAGATCGAACCATGAAAGTGAAAAAGATATTTAATTAATATCCATGACTGGGAATTGAACCAGCGGCTGCGCGAACAGGTCTCCTTTAAGGGCCACTGAGCGAGACCACTAGGCTGTCGCCGCTTTTTTTTTCTTCAACATGGTATTTATTACAGTGATGTAATGTTCTACGTGCATGAACTATATACAAGCCATGATGAAAACAGCCAACGCGCCTCGTGTTAAGCTGCACCATACTCTTCTTCTTCTTCTTCTTCACCTCTTTATAATGGCACATACCCACGTGGGGGGATTGGCCAAGGTGTAGTGGTATACATAAGAAAATTTTCATAGGATTAAACGTGAATTTTGAAAAATGTATTCATGAAAAACGACAGAAGAATATTTGAAGTGAAATAACAAAGAACATTTTGGCGAGAATAATAATAATTAAAAAAAAACAAAACAAAACTCTGAGACTTTTAAAGGAGTTAGCAAATCAACCTACCAGTTGCAATTATGTAATCATGTAGATTCCCACAAATTGAACTCAAAGCAAATTCTTTGGCGCTCGCTCCGAACGATAACAACACTGGCATAGATAACGGGAGCCCTAACCTGGAGAGAGGGACCTCCAGGTAAATCTTTCTCTGAAGTGCGAACTTTGGGCAGTAGAGCAGGAAATGGTCCCCAGATTCAACGACCCCGCATGAGTCACATAGGTTTGTTGGAGACCAGCCACATCTGCATAGGTATAAATTTAAACTGGGAATCCTGCACCGCAGTAGCGTCATTGATACCTCACACTGCCTGGTTTTACACGAACGGACGTTCCATTTATAGGCTAAGTGCTGATAATCAGCAGTATTTAGTAGGGGATCGCGTAACCTCGCTGATATGTGTTCTTGATGGAACAGCGCAAAACATCGGGACAACAGACAAGCGCTGACTTACAACTGGTTTTTATTTCGAAGAAACATTGCTTCTTATACCTTCTTCACCCTCTCAAAAAGCACATGCGTCGCAACCATATCGTTCAAGCGTCCACAAAAAAGCATAAGACAAATAATCACAGATATTTATAATCACATTTTTAACATGTCAAATTCTTTCTTAGTCAAAGCTACAGACGGCGTGCTGACACAATCGTCGCGCAGACTCGCTATCAAAGCTGCCTCGATTATTTCCCGGACTAACTGGTCTTTGTGATTAGCCAAAGCTTTGCATTTTTGGAAAACCGGTGCACAACTAGTTGAAGGGCAATCTCTGCAATGGATTCCCAGGTTCCTGCAAGCTTGCTCGAAATTATTTTTGTGTTCTAGCAGCCTTTCATTCATGCACCTGCCAGTCTGATAGCGAGTCTGCGCGACGATTGCGTCAGCACGCCGTCTGTAGCTTTGACTAAGAAAGAATTTGACATGTTAAAAATGTGATTATAAATATCTGTGATTATTTGTCTTATGCTTTTTTGTGGACGCTTGAACGATATGGTTGCGACGCATGTGCTTTTTGAGAGGGTGAAGAAGGTATAAGAAGCAATGTTTCTTCGAAATAAAAACCAGTTGTAAGTCAGCGCTTGTCTCTTGTCCCGATGTTTTGCGCTGTTCCATCAAGAATGAATAACCAACATGCCCAAGCTGCTGTCCTGGCTGATATGTGTTGGAACCGCTGAAACCTGGAGATCGCCAGCAGTCTGAAATTCGGGACGGGATGCGTTACTGGCCCGTCAAGAGCTGACCTTGCTAAATAATCAGCCACCTCGTTGGAATGAATGCCTGCATGACCAGGAACCCAGACAAAACGGACCTCCTTTAAAGTGGACGGGACAAAAAATCGCAGGAAGCGGCACAAAAAATATTTTTGGGAAGTTTCAAGGGAGACTAAAACTGACAAACAATCAGTCAGGATGATAACGTGAGATACATGACACGGAATTTTGTGCAGGGCCATTCCAAGAGCCAAAAATTCCGCAAAGAATATGGGGATATAATCTGGGATGCGGACAGAATAGCTCCATGCCAAATCCTGCGAAAAGATGCCAACTGCAGCTTTTTGGCCGCTGACGGAGGCATCAGTAGAAAGCACCACATGATGGGGGAATTCCGCTATATGACCAGAAAGAATGCCGTTTAAAATGTTTGTGGGCATGTGTTTCGCATGAGATGGGAAGATGCGGTCAAAATGGAATTCCACTGCTGCCGGCGTGTCGTCAACCCACTGCAAGGAACTGAGATCAACACCAATCGGGGTTAAAAGTTTCTGCGTTAAGGTAATTTGTGGCATTTTATACCGTGGCCAATGATGGTAAAAAAATAAGGCCTGCTGAGACACAAAAATAGGAGTACTGACATTAGTCATCGGGTCCAACGACCTGAGGAAAGTTCGCACCGTGAGTATTTGAAAGCGGGAAATTAAATCGGGCATACTGGCTTCGAGATAAAGCAGGGCGTTTGAAACTGATTTTGGGAGACCAAGGCAGAGACGTAGAGCGCGCCTTTCCAGTAAGATTAGGGGTTGGACCTTGTAGTTTGCGCTACCAGAGAACAAAACGCAACCAAATTCAAGTATAGGTCTTACATAAGCTTTGTAAAGTAACAATAATGTGTCGCGGCGCATCCCAAACCTTTTATTGGCGATTCGTGTCAGCCGGCCTAGAGCGCGTTCTCCTTTACGCACGTTGTTCTTGATATGAAGGCTCCAATCTAAGGTTGGATGGTAAGTAACACCTAGATATGTAACAGATTCCACTTGTGAAATCAGATTAGAGTGATGGGCTAATGAAATGTACAAAGGCGTGTCTGGAGGAAATACCAGTGTGCCACATTTGTTAACATTCAGGGATAAATTAATACGGTGCAACCAAACTCCAAGAGCATCCAAATATCCCTGCATAATCTGGTAAAGCGAATGGATATCCGTGGCCGAGGCGAAAAAAGCTATGTCGTCTGCATACACAAAAACTGTTATATCAGGACGGATGGGGATGTCACTGACCAAAATATTAAAAAGCAGCGGTGATAGTACCGAGCCTTGCGGCACTCCTCTTGATTGATGGTAAGTATTAGAACGTAGGGTACCCTCTGCGCAGTAAAAGTATCTGTCCTTTAGAAATTCAGATATCCATGCATAAATGTAGGTTGGAGGATGTAACTGCGCAAGTCTGTCAAGTAAAATAGTATGTTCTACACTATCATAGGCCTTTGCTACATCAAGAGTCACCAAAGCTGAAACTTCTCTTCTGCGTATCGAGAGCCGGATTCTACTCTCAAGATCCACATGCGCGGTCCATATAGAGCATCCGCGACGAAAGCCAATCTGTGCTGGGCTAAGGCCATTAACATCCTGAACATGTTTTGTGAGACGGCTGTGCACTACCCTTTCAATTAGTTTGACTAAATTTGAAGTTAGTGCAATTGGCCGAATATTATCTAAAACGTACCCTTTACCAGCATCTTTCCTCAATAAAATAATTTTCGCTATCTTCCAAATGCTTGGAATCCATGCATTGTTCAATGAAGTATTGAAAATATCTTAAGAGGTTGCTTGTGAAATCCTTGGCTAAAATTTTAATCATACCAACAGTGACACCATCTTGCCCGGGAGCTGCAGGGTGCAGCATTGCTAGGACTGAGAGGAGCTCTGACGCATCAACCTCGGTATAATCTGAAGAGGGTGTGATTGCGCGCAGAGGGACATTTCTTTGAGTCTGGAAACGTACCGCTAGTCCCTGAGCAATACTATCCAGGGTTTCCTGAGCCTGTTGCGGGGATAACACTGTTGAAGAATTAAGGTGAGGGACTGGAGAACTCTTGTTACGTTCCATAAATCTATACAGGGCCTTCCGATTACGAGGATTTGAAAGATAAGTGTTCAAATTTTGGTTATAGTCCTCCTTGGCTTTTGCAATTGTTCTTTTGAAAGATGGAGAGAAAAATTTGTAATTTAACCAATTTGCTGGACTCTGGTTGCAGGATAGCCTCTTCCAGGCCGCTTTTCTGCAACGATAGGCCTTCTCACATTTTTGTGTCCACCAGGGAGACGGCTGTTTATTAGAGACTGCTGCGGGCACAGTGAATATTGCATGGTCTACTGCACTTTGCAAAAATGAAACCGCCTGCTGAGCTCTGTCATCCCGGCTAGTACTGACTATAGAGGCAAGTGATGCGGACATCAAACTTTTATAAATATTGTGGTTGACAAATTTATGGTTTACACAACTATTTTTGTGCGGAGATAACCGGATAGTGAAAGTTATAGGAAAGTGGTCACTAGAAGTACCCGAATCTTCTGTCAACCAGTCAGTCACCTCAAGCCTACCTGCCGATAATGTTAAGTGAATGGCTGAGCGAGCACCACCTCGCATAAATGTTATATCTCTTGAATTACAGCAGCGTACAGCATTTGCAGACAGCCACGACCAGAGAAGCTGGCCGCAGGAGTCAGTGCGACTTCCCCATTCACTGTGGTGGGAATTAAAATCTCCCGCAATAACTACACTACTTGCGCCAGCCACCAAGCTGTCTAAGCAGTCTGTCCTCTGTACACCTAAAGGAAAGTAGGTATTAGCAATTGTAATATCAGCAAAAAAAAAAAAAAGCTCACAGTCAGGGAGAAGAATTTTGTTAGAGATAGATGCCTGATGACATATGTGTTTAGAAAGCATGATTACCAATCCGCCTCCCCTACCAGCATTTCGATCTAATCTGAAAACTCGAAAGTTTTTCATTGAAAATGATTTATAAGGTGATAACCACGTTTCTTGTAAAAGCACGATATCAGGGTTGTGTTTCCGAATAAGTAGTTCTAGATCTGGAAGAGAAGAGAATACCGAGCGGCAATTCCATTGTAACACTTTGATGCCTGCCATGATTACTGACCAATTGAAGAGGCAGACACCGCCTCTTTGAGGATATCAGCATTGGGAAGAAGTTTTGGTGGTCCTTTTCTAGCTTTCATCTGATGAGAACTAGATTTAGATGGAGACGAGGAAGCACGACGCTTCTGCGTAGAACACGACATTTCAACATCTGTTGTGCAGATATCGGTGCAACATGCATTGCTAGGTAGAGAGATGTTAGGTGGGACCTGGGAAGCATCAGGAGGTGATGCTGAGCTGCTAGCAGTAGCGGCAGAAGCTGAAACAGACGCAGGCTTCGCTGCAAGAACGGATGGAGATGGTGACACAGATTGAACTGCAATAAACTGAGCCAACGCCTCAGAAAATGTGTTTAGCATACGCTCAACAACATTGTTAAGGGCTTTTTCTACAGTGGAGACAATGGAGGCAGTCAAGTTGGACTCAATATCCCCAACAGAAGCGCGCACACGACTAGCGTATGAATCCTTCTTCCTGTTAAGAAGAGCGTAAGCATCGGCTCTTGAGCACCGCTTCTCTGTGATAATGTCTAACAAGCTGCGCTCCTCACTGCGTTTTGCGCAGTCGGCATCATCTGCTGGGTGGTGATTGCTGCAGAGGCAACAATGAGGCTGTTCTGAGGTGCAGTTATCCGCAGCATGACGTTCGCCACAAAACCGGCAGCGGGTCTCTGACTTGTATGCTTTGCCGCTATGCCCCAACCGCCAACAATTGGTGCATTGAAGTGGGCGCGGTTGCAGAGTGTCTACACGGTATACAATAGGCCAGATTTTTAGTTCAGTAGGGCAGGAACTGCCAGCAAAAGTTGTTATTACCGATTCAGTAGCAACACGCGAGCCGTTTATTTCTCTACTGCACCGATATACCGAAAGGACTCCAACACTTGCATCCTGAAATTCTTCTAGAATTTCTTGCGGGGAAGATGCTGGGTCCACACCGCGTACAATGCCCTTGACGCATGCAAGCTGCTCGGGAATGAATGCTTTTACCGGTAGTGAACTGAAAATTTTGCACTGCAGCAAGTCAGCCACACAAGCGATATCGGACGATTTGCAGACAATGCCTCTACGGCCAAATGGGCGCACTTCAGAGATCTGAAGATAGTTGGCTGTCAATGATCGTAGTTCCTGTTGAATAACTTTGGGTGTTTTCATTTTGATCGCCCCCTCACCGATTGGGACGAGAGCCACAGGAATTGCCTCAATGCCATTTTTCTGGAAGCACTCAAGCGGCAGGCTTTGGGCTGGCAAGCTGGCAAACCAAGCTGCCGACCCTCCACCTGGGGAGGTCAAAGACATCTCACAGCGAAACGCCCCCTCAGGTTCACATTAACCTAACCTTAGCCTAAGCCTTGGCCAAAACCCCCCCCACGTAGAACGGCCTCACCAGTGAAGAGCAATCCGGAACCACCAGGAGAAGCAGATAATTTGACCGCGTCCCTACTCTCGACCATACTCTCGCGCTGTGCATCGGAGATAGTCAGTCGTCTTCATCAACTTCCATCTGGTCCGTCCCGCGGCACTGCCTGCTCGCCATAGTCTTCTAGGTAGCACAAACCCGTGCTTTCGCTCCGATTCGAATGTACTAAACACTCTCTGTAGTTTTTTTCTTCTTCTTTATGCCGATGCTGTTCCGAACATCTTAAAAGTTATTTTTAGTTTATCAAAAAGCACGGCAACTGTGACCGACGACTCCTGGGCAGGTCTCCAGTCAAAGCAGTCCGTAAGACTATGTTCATCTACTAGTGCAAAATTCTCTTCCACTTCGCACACACTTTACGCTTTAAAACACCAGAAATCATCAATGTTACCTTCGCAACGAATTTTCTTGAATGTCGCACCTTCCTGGATACATTTCACCAAGGCTTTCCAAGGTAATTGTCGAGATGTAATTTTTCACAAGTTGTCAATAAATTGCTCTAACAGTACTTTCCGGGTCTGCTGATGTTTTCTTCCTTCACATTATCAAAGAATTTGACCGCGTCCCTAGCAAAAAAATTTTTTTGATGAAACTTTCCGTTTTACCATTTCGGCCTTCATAATAATGCCAGAACATTATATGCCAGAACGTTCTGCCCCTTGTAAACAGTCCAGAGCGTCGTCTATGATGTGAGGGATTGACGCCCTTACGCGTGATCTTATTAAGGAGGCGGTAATCGGCACAAAAGCGAAGGAAGTGATATTTCTTTTTTGAAAGCGCAACGGGCGAAGCCAATGGGCTGCTTAAAGGCTGAATGATGTCGTTCTTAAGCATGTGGTCGAATTGTTATTTATTAGTCTGGCCCTCGGTTGCAGACACATATTATTGGCGCTACCGCAGCGGTGCGAGCCCAGCACTGTTGCTGCGATAGTCGACAGTTAATGTTTCGCACAAGTGGCTTTGGTGAGACTTGAAAGAAAAGCGGATGGGGCGAACTAGGATGAAAATTTATGTGCATTGCAGCGGAGGAAGAACGGCGGCGACGGAGCGAAGGAATAGTTTGATAAAAAAGGGATCGGTCTCAGAAGAAGGTAGGCTGAGAGCGGTTTATGTGGAGGTGCGGCATATCGTCAGTCTCCTCGAGGATTAGCGGAGTTGGGATGGTGTGAAACCTGCCAACGCACTCACCAACGCGCAAAGCAGCATGGGAGGAAAATGAGTTAAAGGCCAGAAGTATTCGAAGCCACCAGATACATTGAGTACCTGGTAAAGCATTGGAAGACACATGCGGTGCAGAAATGTGGATGGGTGTGAATATCCCGGTCATGTCGAAAACAAAGTCACACGAGAAATATTCAACGATGGAGGAGCGTAGAGGCAGTCAGTATCTTCGGTGAAGAGGTCGTGAACACAGGGAAGAGAAATAGCTTCCTGCACCGAAGAACTGGGCAGAGCAGAGAACCAGATATCAGATCCAGCACAATTTATCCCAGCCCAGAATAATACATCCCAGCCCAGAATAATGCAATGGCAACAGGAAGCCAGTACGACGACCTCGATCGTATAGAGGACCTCCAGGATCACGACGGCAACTGTACAGCTACGTACAGTATCATGCGCAAAGCGGTGGCCGTCCGCAGCGAGAATCGAGCAAGTAGTGCCTTTACTTTCCTCAAAAGGCGACAAAGCTTTCCATCCTTTAGAGAAACCTAAACACCGGTGTTGACAAAAGCCGTGGCAGAAACGTCCTCAACAGAAACTTTAGCGAGATTAGCAGATGACAGATGAGGCCTTTAAAAGTTGAAGTGGGGTACAGTTCTTTGCTGACTATCCGCGGCACCTAGCTTTCCTATTTAGCGTTAGGGCCACGTCGCGAAGGATTGATGGAGCGGCGTCGCGGGAATGTGGATGACGACTAGAGAGTGCCGTATAGTCAGAGCAAAGGGACGATTTGGTGTAGTCTCAGTAGACGTGTAGTACAGACTCGTTCGAGGCCAGTGCCCGGCAACTTAAGAAGATCGTTCTGAGTCGTGAAGACGACGTCGACAGTGCCGTGGCATATGGCCAGGCAGTCCGCAAGTGCAAAAATCAGGTTGTTTTGGGTGGTGCGCCAGGGAATTGCTCTCGTGGAGCCAGGCAAAGGTAAAGTGTCGGCGCTTGTGCAAGCACAGAAATCGAACGACACAGCTGGGCGCCTGAGGTCTGGCGAAGACATCGGCGTGTGCGAGTGGAGCGGCGACACGTGGGGGCGAACGGGTTTGCGAAAGAGCGTCAACAATCTGGTCTTGATTTGCCCCTCGGAGAGCATTAGCCAAATGTGCTCTTGTGGGCTCGGCAGAACGCAGAGATGACGCGCCACTGCGCGAAAAAAGTCTCTGATCTGCAGCCCATGCAAGATATCAGCTACAAGCGTCAGCCAAGCAAGCGACTGACTGCTTCAGCGTGTGGTAAACGAGCGTTGTTGATAACGAAAATAGCTCGTGCATTTCCATCGGCCAACTATTGTGACAAAAGTAAATACCAATTAACCTTTCTCCAAATTGTTGACTAATACCGAATTTTAGACCGCGAGTCTTGCTCACCGACAGCAGTGACACACCTGGCCCCCAGCCCTTTTTGTATCTTTGGCGAACAGTTTATTTCTGCTTTCAGGCTACCTTCTCTGCTCTGCGAAGGTAGGCGCAGCATTTAGGGGGAGCAGAACTGCACTAGGCGCCACTAAATTGTTTCTTAGCGTTGTTTACATATTTAGCATATTTACTCGAGAGGGCGGGTGATTATATATTTCATTCCCCTCAATTTCTCCGTGAATTTTTCATAGCAATATCAGTTTTCTTCTTTGTCACATTATTCAATAACTGTATAGAATTTGGTTTAGTTTATTGATGCTTAACGACAGAAAGCAACTCAGGCTATGATGGACAACGTAAGTGCTCCGGAAATTTCGACCATCTGGGGCTCGTTAACGTGCACTGACATCACACAATACACGGGTCTCTAGAAATTCGCCTCCATTGAAATTCAACTGCCGTGGCCGGGATAGAACCGGCGTCTTTAGGGTCACCAGTCGAGTGCCATAACCACTGAGCGACTGCGGCGGCAACTGTCGAAAGACTTCGTGAGATCTGTGTAACAACACGCTCTGTAAACACGTAAACAATTTTTTCACTGCCCGTTCTTCACCCACAGACCGTGTACAAACGCTCCATCATTCTCACCGAACTATTGTGATGGTCTATAGTTAATGATTTATAGGGGCTCTAACGTCTCAAAGCGAATCAGGTTATGAGGGACGCCGCAGTGAAGGGCTCCAGAAATTTTGACCACCTGGAGCTCGTTAACGTGCGCTGACATGGCACAGTACACGGGCCTCTAGCATTTTGCCTCCATCGTAATTCGACCGCCGCGACCGGGATCGAAGCCGCGTCTTTCGGGTCAGCAGCCGAGCGCCGTAACCACTGAGGCACTGCGACGGCCGAGCTATTGCGAGAAAAACAAAACACGCGTTCTCGACCCTTCAATTCTCAGCGATTTCGAATTTCAGCGATGGTGGAAACACAAGCGACTCGCAACGCCACTTATTTCTTTTTGCGTTCAGTTTATTTTAGGCACGCTTCTCGACTCTTTAAGTACAATTAATTCATCACGGCGCAGAACAGCTGATTTGGCGGTCGCTGAAAATTCTTTCTCAACGGTGTGTACTTTTACAGTCAAGATGGCAAATGTCAGTTTTTTTTCTTTTCTCTTGTGTTACTCAGCCGGTTTTCCAGTGCAACGCCATGTTCCTCTCAACAACATCGTCAAAAAATTTGGAAATACTTTGTGAGATGTCAGCATCAAGAGGCACATTCGATTCACGTTTATGTTTTTTCATGCTCATTTTTCCTGAACATGTTTAGAAATATAACTTCATCACACATCCTTATGTTTCTCAGCGAGTTCTAGCGACAACGCCAAACGCATGTTTTCACATCTTCAAAATGCTCAATCATTTCGAATTTGACAGAATAACAGTTACCAACCAGCACCCGGGGCACAGTTGCCGCGCATCGCCTTTCGGTCCTTTTGCGCTCCGTTTATTTTTCAGTTTAGGCAATCTTCTATACTCTTAAAGATCAAAGTTTAATGGCGCGTCAGAGCTACGTTGCAGACCACCGAAACTCTTTTTGAGCGTAGTATACGCATTTATACGTGATGGCGAATGGTTATTTAATTTCGTTTCTCTGATTTTACCGAAACAATTTTGAAGTGAAACGTCGAGCTCTTCATCAAAATATGCGAGAAATGTCCAATGAATTTGTAAGATTCTTGTATGAACAGGCGCGTTTAAATAACATTCATACTGTTCTCACGCCCATTTTTCTAGTCACAGACTGTAAGGATAGGATAGGATAGGAAAACTTTTATTGTCCAACAGACAGAGGGTAGATAGAGGGCTACCCGCCTAGACGACGGCCGAAAGGTCTTGACTCTCGGCGGCGGCTTCGGCCAGTCGGACGAGTTGTAACTGAGTCGCCGGGTCGGACCTCAGTAGTAAGGTCTCCCATTGATCTTTTGTGTTTATACCTCGTCCCTCCCGGGGGGCATGAGGACATTCCCATAGTATGTGGTCCAAGGTGGCCCTAAGTTCACAGTTTGCGCGTTTTTCTGAAAATTGCCCTGGGTACATAAGACTCCAGAGGGCCGGGTTTGGAAAGGTGTAAGTTTGTAACCGGCGCCAGTTGATGGCTTGGTATCTGGACAACGATCTATCCGCTGGAGGAAGTCTAGCTAGTTGCAAACGATAGTGTTGTGTAATTTCTCTGTAGGTCACCATGCGATCCCTGTCTGTAAAGACTACCTCGCTCGGGTCCGCCCGGAAAGAAAAGCCTCGGGCGAACTCGTGGGCCGTCTCATTACCAGGCAGGGATGCATGTGCTGGTGTCCAGACTAGTGTAATTTTCCGGTCTATTACATGACATCTTAGAATTGTATTCGTTAGAGGGGAGACCCGGCCCCTGCTGAAATTTAGTATGGCAACTTTGGAGTCACTGATGATGTATCGCTTTTGTGCCTACACAGGCCAGTGCTATGGCAGCTTCCTCTGCAGTCTCTGGGTTACCCGAGAGTATTGAGGCACTTATTTTGAGGAGTTTTTTATTATTGACGACCGCGACGGTCATCGTGTTCTTACCATACTCAGCGGCATCCACGTAGACCACGTCCTCGTCTTTGTAGGAGCGGAAGCGTTTCTCTAGCGCCTCTGCCCGCTTGGCCCGGCACACTGAGTGATGAATAGGCTAATGGGGGTACAAGTATATTGTCTCGAATTTTTCCGAGCATGTCAACTTTGGCGGTTGTTCTGTTATCTCGGCTCAGATTGAGTTTTTCTAGAATGGCCCTGTCGGTTGTAGTCCCGGCTAAGCGTTCGATTTGGGACGTTCCCACAGCTTCCGTAATTTCTTCCAGGGTATTAAGGCGGAAGCCTCATCGTTGTAAGCAGGAGCTGTCGACAGAAATGTCACGCTTTTCAATTGGTCGAAACGGTCGTGACGTCACAGTGCGCGAATTTCAAACGGGGCGAATTGTACTCTGGCTACTAACCAAGCAACCAATTAAAGGGATGGTATAGTGATGCTCCAAGCAAGTTTGAGTTTAGTTAATTGCTTACTTAACCAATTAGTCTAATAAACCTTTCTAGTCAGACCAGATAAATAAATAAAACCGAGTAACAAATTGGCCTAGCTTGGGAATCGAACCCCGGTCTCCGGGGTGCGAGTCGAGCACGCTACCACTCCACCATGCCAGCTCGATGGTTTGGAATGAACAAAGGTGCGTCTAGTCAATACGGTGTCTTCGTTCACTCCCATCTTCCTCCCTTCCCGTTACGGCGAGGTTTAGGTGTCCACCGAGATATGAGAGACAGATACATTTCCTTTCCTCAAAAAACAATTTACCGACGAGCAAGGCGTATTTGTCAGCGTTTGAGATCGGTCTAAATTGTCGTGACGTCAACGCGCGCGAATTTTGACGGGTGTCCATCGAAATATGTGACACAGTTACTGCGCAACTTCCTTTCCTCAAATACAATTTTCGACTAGTATCTACTGAGATATGTGAGACAGTTAATGCGTAATTTCCTATCATCAAATACAATTTTCATTTGCTTCATTACGACCCCTCTTTCTTCTTTCACTCACACTTCCTCCCTTTCTGTACGGTGCGGCTCAGGTGTCCACCAAGATGACAGAGAATTACAGCATCATTTGCTTTCCTCAAAAAGCGTTGCGTTCACAGGGCAACGCATCACGCCGAACGGGTGGTGGCGTTCCTTGGACTCCGTGGCAGCGCGACAACACGCTGTCGCATTCCACTCCTAAACGCGAAGCTTAAGCGTCGTTAATTGGCAGCTAATTAGTGCACCAACAAAATGTGAAGTGAACAGTCGCGTAGCAAAATGCAGCACTCAGGCTTCCGCCTTTCCCCACTTTAGCCGCTAAAGTTCCTCGTAATTTTTATGCATTCCTAGCTCTAGGAGGTGGTGAGTGGATGTACGGATGGGCAATCCTAGAGCTTTTTTCGTGCATTGCCTGATAATTCCATTTATCTTTTCCTTTTCTGAAACTTTAAGATCAAGGAAGGGGGCAGCATACGAGATACGGCTTACCACGAACGCCTTTACCAGCCGTAGGAGATTCTGCTCTTTCATGCCATGTCTTCTGTTGGCAATCCGCTGCATGAGCCGCATAGTTTACTGCGCGTAGTTTTCCATCTTAGATATTGCATCACCGTTATAGACTGTAAGCACCAACTTTCTTACACTAAGCCTTATTATTTCGCAGAGCCATAGGGACTAAAAGAATAAGGATGTTTAAAAATGATCTGAAGCGATCAGTGATTTCAAATTTCACAGGATGACACGTTTCATCCAATCCGGTGGCTAGATATCACTTGGCACTCTGGGAAGGTTATGATGGTATCATGAGGTCATGTGACTTTTTTAGACTACTCAGGGCGCCCCAATCGGAGATTCGATATCACCACAAAACCACGTGAAGTTTCTTGACCAATCAGCTAACTACGTACCGGGTATGCACAGGTTTCTGTGGAGCCTGTAGGTTTCGGCTGGAAGTGGCCGGCTAGTGTACAGCGCTGACTTGCTCTCCCTTGATCTATTTCTTGACTTCGTGAAGGCAATTGGCTAATTCACATTGCTTGTTTCAGCAAGCTGGTTCCTCCTGCTGTTTGACGTGATGGCCCCGCTGTTGGAGCTTCTACAAATGAAATCAAAGTCGTATGGTCACATTTTGGTTTTCACAACGGGCTCCTTCTATTTTAAGTGATTGCTTTTTAAAACATGCGAAATATAGTTTCCTCAACATTTTCCCGAATCAATATATAACATGGCATTATCATTAGCATAGTAGATAGGCGACTTTTTTTTTTTTGGTTGGAAACACTGAAAACCATTGCCCGTGAAGCAGTCTGCAGATGGCAGGGAGAGCTCGGAAT
This sequence comes from Amblyomma mixtum, assembly GCF_055824585.1. Taxonomy (NCBI): domain Eukaryota; kingdom Metazoa; phylum Arthropoda; class Arachnida; order Ixodida; family Ixodidae; genus Amblyomma; species Amblyomma mixtum. The sequence continues at coordinate 89,804,426 of NC_143012.1, forward strand.
GATAGCTACAGTCATCGCCGAATGGTTGAACATCGACGGCGTTCGTTCTGTCGGGACGGGCTCGACTAATTTCTGCAGAAGTAGTGCCATCTGGTAGCGACCGGGAAAAGCGAAGAAGCAAAAAGTGCGGTTGAACGGATGCATTGACACAAATGGAAATCAGGATGAAATACTAAGAGCTGTAAGATATTGTTACGTAGCCGTTGGGGCTCGTAACCGAAATGCTTTAATGGGTGGTGACGTGGACGGCACCGGAGAACAAGCCAAAAGCACCCAGAGGAGGCCGGAACCGATCTTCTTCTTTCACTCGGCGGTGCACGCGACTTGCGAAGAGCAGCCGCCTAGTGGCTGCTTGTGGAAACGTGGCATTACCCCCCTCCCTAAAAAAAAAAACATCGACCCGATGCATGCGCAAGAAGGTAAGAAAAGCAGTTCACAAGAACATGGCAGAAAATAAGCAGTTTGTAAGCAAGGATGGTGAGAAAATGAACGGTCACAAGAAGCATGCGGTTATGGCGTGGCGGTAGGCTGCTAGCGGTGCTCGCGCGAAAAGTACGGCTTCATTCGCACGACGTGGACAACTTCGGGCTTCTGCTGGCGGCGATGAGAAGTAGAAGAGCCGTCTGGAAGAAGTTCGTATGTGGCGTCACTGAGCTGACGGACCACTCTGTAGGGACCGAAGTACTGCTTTAGCAGTTTCTCGGAAAGCCCTCGGCGTCGAATCGGAGCCCACACCCACACCATGTCGTCCGGTTCGAAGGTCACTACTCGGTGGCGGTGATTGTAGCTCCGAGCGTCTCGGCCTTGCTGGTTCCGGATGCGCAGTCGCGCAAGCTGCCGTGCTTCTTCGGCGCGCTGAGTAAATTCCTCGGTACCAGCTTCGGGGTCATGACCGTCATGGGGCAACATGGCCTCTAGCATGGTGGACACCTCGCGGCCATACAACAGAGAGAAGGGCGTCATGCGCGTGGTCTCTTGTTGTGCCGTATTGTACGCGAATGTGACGTACGGTAGGATGTCATCCCAAGACCGATGTTCAACGTCCACGTACGTAGACAGCATGTCGGCGAGAGTTTTGTTGAGACGTTCGGTCAGGCCATTCGTCCGTGGATGGTAGGCGGTGGATTTGCGGTGAGTAGTGCCACTCAGCTGCATGACAGATTCCAGCAGCTTGGCCGTGAAAGCTGTGCCTCGGTCCGTTATGACAACTGACGGGGCGCCGTGCCTGAGGACGATGCGCTCGACGAAAAATTTCGCTGCTTCGGCTGCCGTGCCTCGTTCGAGGGCCTTTGTTTCAGCATAGCGCGTGAGGTAATCGGTAGCGACTATTAACCACCGGTTGCCCGAGGAGGAAGTTGGAAAAGGGCCCAACAAGTCCATGCCAACCTGCTCGAATGGAAGTCTGGGCACTTGGAAAGGCTGCAGTAAACCAGCTGGCCTTACAGACGGTATTTTCCGTCGCTGGCAATCGTGGCACGTTCGTACATAGTGGCGCACTGCCGACGCAAGTTTGGGCCAGTAAAAACTCTTTTGAATGCGAGCCAAAGTTCGAGCATAGCCGAGATGACCGGCGGTGGGCTCATCATGACATGCCTACAAGACTTCGTCGCGGAGAGTGTCTGGCACGACGAGGAGATAATCCCTTCCCGTGGGAGAAAAGTTGATCTTGTAGAGCACGTAGTTTAGGAGACAAAACGAGGAGTGCGTTCTGGCGAAGGGACGGGGTACTTCCGTAGTACGCGCTTTCAGGAAGTCGATGAGTGGAGCGAGTCCCGGGTCCTCACGTTGGCGCTGCGAAACAGTGACTGCGTCGACAGTTGCGATAAGAGGGAAGTCGGGCTCTTCGTCTTCGTTCGCCGACTGGATAGGCGAACGGGACAAGCAGTCGGCGTCGTCGTGCTGGCGTCCGGACTTATACACGATTGTCATGTCGAACTCTTGTAGACGTAAACTCCAACGTGCAAGGCGTCCGGAAGGATCGCGCAAGTTCGTCAACCAGCAAAGAGAATGATGGTCGCTCACGACCTGGAAGCGGCGGCCATAAAGATACGGGCGAAATTTCATCACTGCCCAGACAACAGCGAGGCACTCTTTCTCGGTGGTGGAATAATTGGTTTCAGCACGAGACAAAGTCCGGCTAGCGTACGCGATGACTCGCTCAGCGCCATCCTGCCACTGTACGAGCACAGCGCCGAGGCCTACGTTGCTTGCATCCGTGTGAACCAGGGTCTCAGCATGGGCATCGAAGAGGGCAAGCACAGGCGTTGTTTGCAAGCGGTGCCGTAATTCATCGAATGCCTTTTGCTGTTCGTCTGTCCAGGCGAAGGTGACATCATCTCGGGTGAGACGCGTCAACGGGGCAGCAATTCGTGAAAAGTTTGCAATGAATCGGCGGTAATAGGCGCAGAGTCCCAAAAAACGCCGGACTGTCTTCTTGTCGGATGGAGTAGGGAAGTTGGCGACGGCTGCAGTTTTGGCGAGATCGGGCTGAACACCTCGACGGCTGACGACGTGGCCCAGGAACAGGAGCTCTTCGTAACCGAAGTGGCACTTTTCAGGTTTTAACGTGAGGCCGGCAGATCTTATAGCCCGTAGCACGGTGGAAAGGCGTTGGAGGTGTTCCTCGAACGTTGGGGAAAACACAATAACGTCGTCCAGATATACTAAACAAGTTTGCCATTTAAGGCCGGATAAGACTGCGTCCATCATTCGCTGGAATGTCGCTGGAGCGGAGCACAATCCAAACGGTAGGACCTTGAACTCGTAAAGTCCATCCGGCGTGACAAACGCAGTCTTCTCACGGACCCGTTCGTCTACTTCGATCTGCCAATAACCGCTTTTGAGATCGAGCGAGGAGAAGTAGCGCGCATGGCGCAGCCGGTCCAAGGAGTCATCAATGCGTGGTAGCGGGTGGACGTCTTTTTTTGTGACCTGGTTGAGTTTGCGGTAGTCAACACAGAGTCTCAGACTGCCGTCTTTCTTCTTAACCAAGACGACAGGTGAAGCCCAGGGACTCCTCGATGGCTGTATGACACCGTCAGTCAGCATTTCGTCTAGCTGCTGAGCGATGACTTCGCGTTCCCGCGGTGACACTCGGTATGGGTTCTGTCGGACTGGTCGGATACGTCCGTCGGTTATTATGCGGTGCGTGGTGAGGGGCGTCTGCTTGACCGCGGAGGCAGACGAGAAACAGTCTTGAAACTGACAGAGCAGCCCGACAAATCGATCCTTCTCGGTAGGTGATAGAGCGGGGTTCACATCGAGGGCGAATTGGGCCGTTCGGCTGGCAGATGTCCCGGTCTGGAGTGCGATGCAATCAGAAGTTTCGGCGATATCTTCCAAGTAGGCGACCGTGGTCCCTTTAGCGATGCGTTGTCGCTCATTGCCGAAGTTGGTAAGGAGTACATCCGCGAGGCCGTTGGTCGGATGGACGATACCGCGGGCAACACAGACGCCGTGATGGAGCAGCAGCTCAGTGTTCTGTTCGGCCACCCCTGCAGCACTGGACTGGTCATCGCACCTGACGGTAACGAGAGTACATGAGTGTGGCGGCACGGTTACATCCGCGTCAAGGATGCGCAAAGGTGCGTGGCGTCGTTCGGCGTCTGCGGAAGTCGGTGCAGGCGGTGAAAACGTGACCAAACGGCGAGGAACGTTAATGACGGCACCATGCTGTCGTAAAAAGTCAAGGCCGAGGATGAGGTCCTTGCAACAGTTGGGCAGAATAACGAAAACCGCAACGAACACGGAGTCGGCAATGGTGACTCGTGCAGTGCAACGCCCTGAAGGTGTCATAAGGTGGCCACCAGCAGTGCGAATTTGGGGTCCAGGCCATTCAGTCCTAACTTTTGCGAGCCGATCCGCGAAATTCTTGCTGATTATAGAGAAGTCTGCTCCTGTATCTACTAAAGCAGTCACTGGGTGCCCGTCAACAAGCACGGGAAGGTCGGCGCTAGCTGTGTCATCGGTATGAGGGAAGCTCGGAGTCACGGAATCACGCTGCGGCGGCATCGCTGTCACCGAATCACGCTGCGTCGTCACGGGGGGGGTCTTCGGGACGTCGGTTTCGTTTTTCAGCAACCTGCCCCCCCGAGGTCGCCGCCTTCAGTTTCCCCGGCGTGGGCTTGGCGACCGCCCCCTCAGCGTATCGCTGAAAGTACGACGGCTAGGTGACGAGTAGCGGACGGGAGAAGGTGACCGTTGGCGGCCGTTCGGTGAAGTCTGCTGGGCAGCAAGGTATTCCTCGATTTCCCCAGGTCGCTCACCGAACCGTGGGCGCGGGGCGTGACGTGAAAATCCCTGAAGCCCGAGTTCACGGTAGGGGCAGCGCCGATACAGGTGGCCGGCTTCCCCGCAGTGGAAGCATAGCGGCCGCTGACGAGGAGTGCGCCAGATGTCGGCCTTCCGGACCGGTGGTTGCATGGCGAGTCCCTGCTGCGGTGGCCGCTGGTAGGAGGGTGGCGGCAGAACGGACGGCGGCTGCGCGTCGAACGGGATAGGCTGCGCGGGAGGCACCGCGGGCTGACGGACAGCTGCTGCATAACTCAGAGGGCGTGGCTCGGGCAGCAACTGAGGCGGTGCAAACGCTTGCCGGATCTCCTCGCGCACGACTTCAGTGAGGGCAGCGGCTGTGGGATCAGGCGAGATGATGTGGAGTTTCCGGAGCTCCTCGCGAACTACGTCTCGGATCAACTCTCGCAAAGAGGAATGTTCACTGGCGCTGCACGAAGCGGCCATTGAGCTGAAGGGCTGAACGCACGCAGACTCGTTTCGTCGGGAACGTTGCTGCAGGGCTCGCTCAATGAGGGTTGCTTCACTGATGAAGCAACGATCGATATTAACGATCGGTTCCGGGACATGGGATCTTGAATGCACCTCCACCAGTGTTACGTAGCCGTTGGGGCTCGTAACCAAAATGCTTTAATGGGTGGTGACGTGGACGGCATCGGAGAACAAGCCAAGAGCTCCCAGAGGAGGCCGCAACCGATCTTCTTCTTTCACTCGGCGGTGCACGCGAATTGCGAAGAGCAGCCGCCTAGTGGCTGCTTGTGGAAACGTGGCAATATCGTACCTTGAGATTCTCCTCTTCTGAGACATGTATGCTTTGGAGCCGGTATGAAGAAGCTGTTCATCTTTTTTGGGGAGCCAGACATTACGTGTAAGGCTGGAACCAATTAAAAAATGCAGTCAGTTTTCAATCGCTGCTCAGATAACTGCTATGCGATGAGGCGGACGCCCGGTAAGCAGAAAGAGAACTCTGGGGGTAACAAAAAACTCATAGCGCAGCAGTTCCGACAGCCAGGAAAAGCAAAAAAAAAATACGATCATCGCGTACACAAATACGTACCTAAATATACAGTCCGACAACTGGCTGCAACTTTTTTTAACTATGAAGCGTTATAAGTTTTCGGCCTGCCTCGGGGACAAAGAAAAGGCTGCCAATTTTTTTTTCGACTTCAAGCACAGGAACCAAATCCATCAAAACAAATGAAAAGAAACATCGAGCTGCTACCATGCAGCAACGCTCCTTGACATAGTAAAGTCGTAATGTGCTGAAGCGTGTGATAAAAGCGCCTTACATCATACTGCCACAGATATGACGACTATCATAGCTGCACCAACAGCGCCAGCACGTTTCTATAATTTAACCTGTATGTCTAACGAATTTTCTAATTCAAAAGGAGCAAGACTAAGCAGGCATACTCAATTATAATAGTAACTTGAGCGTATATAGAGCGGTACAGACCCGAATAAGCCTCCAAAAAAGCTAGATCTGTCCACGGAGGTTGAGAAACGGCGCCGGCCTTCCTTGATCGCGGTGCAAGCTTCCGCCAAGCTCCCTAAAGGTCAACTCTCAAGGCCCTTCCCAAGCGCTTCTTTGTATAGAGCCACTGGAATGAACCACATTTCCAGTAACGTCCTGCGCATGTGCAAAGCCTCCTCGTCCGCCAATTTTGACGACTGAATTTCTGAATAGTAGAGGAGTCGGCTGAACGTGCTTTTCCATGACGTTTCCTCGATGCGACAAACTCCTGCACAATAATGGACCATTTGGATAAATCTGTAAGTCAGCTTTCTGCAAGGCTTGTTTTCCAACCAAAAGGTGTCGTTGCGAGACGACACTCTCGCATTCATTGTGCAGTCGCGTTCTCTCTTCTGACTTACTTCTGGAATGTCGCCATTCGACTTCAAGATGACCCCGAGACAGGGGGGACCGCTGCCAACCTCCTGTAGCACCCAAGCAGAGGTTATGCAGGAAATGCAAGGAAACGGGCTTTGCTTCCGTGACGGCAGTAGTGGGCTACCTCATACAGGAACTCTGCTCATAACAAACTTTCTTAGAAGTTCGTCCAAGTTCGCGCTCTTATTCAGAAAAATGTCGTACCAACTCGCCCAAGCTTCAGCTCTAACGTCTTTCTTAGAAGTTTGTGCTGAAAAAATTAGTCCGGCCCGCACCTTCGCGCCAACTTCCTCCTTTCATCCCTCCGTACCTATAGCCCGAACAATGAACAGTCGTACAGCCCACCAGCCACTTCGCGACGACGAAGACCGGTCTTCCCCCTTTTCGTGCGCCAAGCTGAGCGATGACACATCCGACTCACAAAGACGACGGTGATTGGGACTCCGGGAAACCTTCCCTTCGCATACTGCGAAATACAGTCACTCCTGAAGAAGGGACGGAGTTGGTGCCGGAACCTTGGATTAAAGTATAAAGAGTTTTCTACTTGAAGGCCATGAGATATTCTTGGCTCGGTCATTATATTACCTTATTTGCATTTCAGCGCAGAATGAAACTAGCGAGCAAGTGGCGCTCGGCTTGGTACCTGCGCCAGAATGTTTTTATTGTTAAAATTGCCATTCCATGAAAACCAAAATGAGGGCTAGCACTTTAATTCATGCCTGTTCCAGAGACTTGGGGGTGTCTTGAACGTGTAGTTTCCTACTGGGACGTCATGGGAACACGTTGGTCATAAGTTAGGTTCCAGCAAAAAAAATGTGGCAGGAATTGAGATGGGGGAGGGGCTGAGCCCCTCATGAGGATACTTGGGGGGGGGGGGGGGGGGCTCTGGCTCCCCCTGTTCCGGCGTCCCTGGTTTCACAAGAGAGCCGGTATGGCCCTTTAACAACTTCGATACATCCGCGCACTTCTGAGTTTTAACCATGGAACGATGATGGTTTTTTTCCCGGCTTCAAGCAGTTTTTTCCTATTCCGAACTTTTATAAAAAATCTTGAAAGTGCCTCTTGTTGACAGCGATCGGCAACATTTCATAATCTATTTAATCAGGGCGTGGTGCAGTCTGCTAACCAGAAGGCGATACTGCATGGATTTCTTGAACGGTGATTATTATAAGGTTCATTTGTACTGTTTACATGTCAGTAGTATTTGTTTCTCAGCTGCGGTTTTGTATTTTTATGATGATCGTCTACGGTGATGTACTGGAAACTCGAGAGAAATATTCACCGAAAATGTCTGCCTCTCTTTCTATTCCTTTTTCTATACCACGGGCAGTAAAAAGTGGAACTGTTAACAGTGAATAGCACCCATTTAGATTTCGAACTTTCTCGCACATTTGTTTTGATGTGGTTCAGCTGTTTACGGACGGCACGTAACTTTGCCGCGAGGTTTTTTCAGCACTGTAGCGGATATACCGGGCTCGTTTATGAAAGCCATCTTGTATATTTTGTGTGTAGTGAAAGAGCTGGGCGTTGTTTTCTGTTCCCTTAATTCGTGGATTGCCTCTTTTGCGGCGTTCTAAGGAGCCCCGCACTCCCTGCAACGTCTACGACTTAAGCTACCTTGGTTTGTTGCGTACATCGCGTACTCAGGACCTCGCTGAACGCAAATAAATATGTACAAGTGAGGTAGATCTCGCCATGCGAGGCGAGACCTTGATGCCTGCCGACCTGATGTTCTGTGGAGCCTGCTTAGCAGGCTGTTGGAGCAGTGCTTGCTGTTTCCATCGGTGACACGCGTGACCCTGCTCCAGGATTCCAGAGTGGGACCTGGGCAGACACGGAAGGACACTGTCATGCCGTGCCTTGTTGCATCACTACAAAGAAGGTTAGTTTCTGCATCAACGAAGCTCGCTTCCCTGCTACCCTGAAAGTTCTTTTTTTCTTCTTACTTTTATTGTGCGAAATTATTTCACTTCTCTCTAGCGTTAGCTTCGCGGTCAGTCCCCAAAGATGGCCTACGCTTCGTTCGTGGGAAGCACACTTATTCCCAGCAGCTTTGGGACCGCTGCCGCATCTTTGGCACTTGTAGCAGCATCGTAGATTTCATATATAAGATCTTTGTTGGATCTTTGTGTAGCTTACCGTCATAGAGAGACCTAGAATCGACGCGAGGGTAAGGACTATCTGCTTGGAGGATGTTTGTTAGCATGCCTCATTTTTATTTCGTTGACAATTCCTACGTTCTGTCGTCATCCATTGCTAGTTTTTTTTTTCATTTTGTACCCTGACGAATGCTTTCTGTTGAGGTTCTGGTTACATAGAAAAGTGATACTAATCGTGTAGTTATGTATGTGCGTTCAAGGACCACGCGGAAGCGAAAAAACTTGATCCCATTCTACGTCAAGAAATTTACTCCTTAAGAAAACTGCTCCAAGACACGAGAGTAAAGAGAGTAAAGAGCGCTGCAACAGCGCTCCACGAGGGTAAAGAGAGTAAAGAGCGCTGCAACAGCGCTCTTTACTCTTGTGTCCTATCCCGTCCCTTATTTCTGCTTGTGCTGTCCCTGAAGCCAAAATTAACCACCTAGTCTCGCAAGCTTCAAAAGAGGAGACGGGACAGCAAAGGGACAGCGCGCCCAGCATCACACATTGAACAGAATCACAGTGTCAGAATTTTTTGCATAGAATTGGTCCTTGTGTTCAATGACAATTAGCGTAATGCTTAGCAGAGAAGGCAACCTTTATAAGCCCTACACTATTCTTTGTGTGTAGAAGGCGTTCACAAATCCGTGAACTCAGTGCACCCATTAGTTTTTCACTTGTTCCTATCTAAAATTAATCAAGTCAAGCAAAACTTCAGGGTCCTTTAGAGTTTGCGGGCAGTGTCATACGCTATATAGAGTGTTTCAAGTAAGATGTTCTGTAACTTTGAAAACTAGGTGTTAGATATTATCCGGAGCCCTCCACTGTGGCGCTCCTCATAGCCTCAGTCACTTTCGGACGTTAAAGTACATTCAATCAAGCAAAACAAACCTGAACAAGATCCCTAAATATTTGAAGAAGACAGAAACGTAATATCCTAGTGGGTTGTGGGTATCACAGTCGCGGCCTCGTGGCAGAGCGCCCGCCTCGGCTTCGGGAGGTGATGGGTTCGACTCCCGCCACCGGCCGGGTACCCACCGGTCTTCTCAAAATGGGTACAAGCTATGGCCCGGCCTGGTGCTCGGCTTACTAGGGCTACATTGCTTGGGAAAGGAGCCTGCGCCTTCAAATCCCGTCACTGTGGGCAGCGAGTCGTTTGGATAAAGGGCCACAAATTGGGCTTATGCCGCACGAGGCGGGCTAGTCGTGGCCTAGTCAAAAAATATCAAATCAAAATCAAAATATCAAATATCAAAAAAGTGCACTCGCAAAATTTAGAACAAAAAAAATTTGACGTTTCGGTGTCCAGACGAGTCTTTTTATCACAATGACAGTGGATGGACGAATGCAGTAAAATATGTACGGCGAAGGATGCGTAATGAGCGTGCGTAAATCTCAGGAAGGTTGCTCCACGTCCGGTTAAAAACATGCGGGGTCGTTTGAATGTGCTGTGGTTTCACGACACAAAACAACGCAACCAGCGAAGGATGTTGTAATCGCCACAGCGCATAATACGAGAGCTGCAAGGTTGGCGTGGTATATGATATGCCACTCTCACGTGGCCATTTAAACATAGACAAAATAAGCAGCTGCCGAAGCGAAAGCCAGTAGTAGCATGAAATGTAATAGGAAGGCGCCGTTTTGTCGCGATTGTCCATACATTCTAAAACCTGTTAATGGGCTGATTATTATGACAGTACATCTGTGTATATCGTTAGACCGCACATCTTCCCCGGAAAATAATAGCTCCCACCATATTTGTCAAAAGCAACCGCATGTGTTTGCATGCCTTCTATAACAATGACTGCGTGCGAGATAGGTCTGTATGAGCATGCTGCAGGAATGCAGTAGGATGATAGCCGCCTTTCGGGATCCTCCAGATGTTTTTTCTTGATTAGCTTGGATGCGAGAGTGATCCACGGCGGAATAGCTTGAATTTTCAGAATAATACAGCCAGTTTGAAGTTCAGCGCTCACCGGTCTCTTTCTTTGCCTTGTCTCGCTTATTTATTGATCACCTAAGAGAATAGTTTCTAGATTCTTTTGGAAGAATGAACAGTAATAAGCTGGTGAAGACGTGTGAGTCGTGTTCCCTGTGACAAACAGAGTGTATAGCTTCATTTGTATTCCCGGAGTGTGATATAATTTATTTGCATGGTGAGTTTTTTTTTCAGCTTCTCACGAGTTAATGTTGTCCTCGTTCCCACATCAATTTCAATCATGGGCTTACTGTCATTAATGACCATATTACGGGCGACAAAGGATGCTACTGTGTATTCCTTGTTTTCGGTCTCGCTGTAGTTTTCCTTCTAGATTTAGCAGCGAAAAGAAGCAGCAACTCTCGCATCTTTAGATATAACTCACAATGAAGTAAATAATGAAGGTGGTAGTGATAGATGGAAGAGATAAAAAATGCGTCGTAGAGCAGGGCTCCAAACTCATTTCGACCGCCTAAGTTTCTTTAACGCATTCAGGCGGCGATAGCCATTTCCGCCGAAGAACTTTTGTTAGGACGAGTGTATCAAGGGAAAAGTAAAGCTATTTACCTTTTTTTGCAAGGACATCTCTCTACTGCTCATTTCGTAGGGGCTTGTACACAACTGTGCATAAAGTGCATCAGTGGTCATAGATTTCAAACGGCCAGTATAATATAAAAGCTTCAGTGGTTCGATTCCACTTATTTCTTACCCCTCTCTCGGCGATTGGTTAATCTGAGCTATAAAGAGGGCATGGCGGACTTTGAGGCATTGAATAACCGCCTATACAAGCATATGCATAAAATTTGTAATTATACTTGCTATGCTTTTAAAGAAGAAAGAGGCGAGAAAGGGTTCTTTCTGCAGGCATGCTATTACCACCTTCCAAAAATTGGCTGTGGTTTGACCAATGGCCATCCCGAGTAGAATAGCGGAAGCAACGGTGCGGCAATCGCAGCGGCGGCGGCATCTCAGGCGGCACTTTGACTGTCTAAAGTGCGTAGAGGAGAAAGCGTTTTCCACACCACTTTGACTGCCTGGATGGATGCATGGAAAAAACTTTATTGCTGATAAATTTAAAGTGTTCTTGGCCCTTACGGGTGACTGGGTGCCGTGGTCTATCCTTGGTCCAGGATGCCGCACTTGACTGCGGCCATCGTGGCTCGGCGTACGAGAAATCGTTGCGCTTCCTCGTCCTCGCTGGCCAGCAAGTACTCCCACTGCATCACACTCGGGTGGTGGCTTATTCTTGGCTCTAAGTCTGCCTTAGGGCAGGTCCATGTGTCATGCTCAAGTGTAGGCTTACCCTGACACCACTGGAATTCGTCTGTATATTGTGTAGGGATAATCTTTTGCAGTTTGTGCAGGTGCGGGTAGGTACCGGTTTGTCGTCTGCGCCAGTCTACCGCCTCCTCTTTGGCGAGCGTTTTGTGTGGGGCTGGGTAGCATTTCCGCTGACTCCTGTAATGATCGAGTATATCTGAGTATGCAGGGGTAACTGGGTCAAAGGTGCCTGTGGTGCAAAGTTGACGTACCCTCGAGCTAACTCGTCTGCTGCCACGTTGCCCCTCATTATTCACAAATATTCACTAATTCACAAATATGCTCACATCAATAGAACTGGTTCATTTCAACTCGATGTCTCATCCCGCACGTCGAAAAGATTATATAATCAATTTTGTTTCGCAAGAATGCTAGATTCGTGCGCCTTATATACCAAAGGGATTCTCAGTTTTTCTTTTTCATACGTCTCCTAGAGCATTGTTTGTAGGTAATCAATCTCTAGCGGCAGCTTAAGCACAAACGACAGATCACCAAAGACGCTTTTCTCGTCTCACTTCTACGCTGCGTGTGCGGAAAGGAACAGAACAATATGTGCTAAACCGAACTAACTTATTTTTTTGTCCCATGTCGTATGTTTTTCCAAGATTGCTTCATTGAAAAACGAGCTTGATTAATGCCCTTTAAGCACACTCTGCAGGATGCATTCGTACGGGCGTGTGGCCCCTCCCTTGTCGCTAGGGTCTAGGCGGACATTGTCTAGGCATCGCATTCCAGTGACGTAGTAAGGGAGCAATCGGCCTTCTTTGACGTCAGAACCATTGACCTCTTACTGCCCGAGAAAAAAATCGGAGGGAATAGGTAAAACCGGAAGGCCCTGCGCCATACGACCCCTACACAGCTGGTGTTTCAGGTAAGACTAAGTGATTCTCCAAAATACGTTTTATTTTAGGAAAAAATAACAATTCTTGAGCACAGCGTACCAGTGTTCGCAGACACCAGAAAACCGTTCAATCTTCTTTAGTAAGCTGGTTAACAAATTTTTAACAGTTTACTCTTTACGTACTGGAGTTAGGCGCTTAGTTGCATTTAGAGGTTTGGATCCGGTTGTTAGGAATAGCCATATCGGTTTATAGAATTTTGAAAACGCGATACCCTTGGCGCTGTGGCTAGAAAAAATTTAGACATATTTAGTTACGTGCACTGGATAGGTTGCTATGCCTGCATCATTTTCGAAAGCGCATGTATTTTAGCATGATGTAGCCAAATTTTGTCGAGCCACAGCCCTGAGGATAATCGCTATGTCGAAATTATAGAAACTGATGTGCCTATCACTAACGACCGGATACAAATCTCTTATTGCAACCAGTCGTCTAACTGCGATAGTTACCATTTCCACTAACACTGATAATACTATGCCGCAAAAGCCATATTTTTACCCCAAAAAGTCTGTTTTTGAACATTGCTGAAAGTCTTCCCTCAAACACGTGGCATAAGTAGGGTGTAATGAAACGAACTATTTCGAAACGGTTGAGCAGCTGAGAAAGCAATTTTCACTTGGCAGCTTCGAGACAATGCACTTTCATAACAACTGCAGAAAAACATTCCTCATGTAGCCGGGAAATGCAAGAATCTGGGTACAGGCGCATGCACTGCAAAAAGAGGAGCTGCATTAACTTCTCTAAGCGGTCGTTACGTAAAATGAGGCTAGAGGACACGATAATAGAGACGTAATTACTGAAGTCAACTACAGAAACAAAAGCGAAAACATCCAGGGAAGCCGAGCGTACTCCGCAGCTAAGAATCAGGTGAAGGCGGCGGCAGTCAAGCAGCAAGGCAAAATAGTCTGATAGAAAAATGTATGCTCGTTCTGAAAAGTACAACCTTCTTACGCCTATTTTGGAGGACGACATAAACAGTCGGATTTTTTCATTAGACACGAGTCTACGCCTATTTTTTGTAGCTTTTGGCTGGAATGTGTTATCGGCCGGTAGATGTAGGTCACTGAGGCTTGCCAATCAGTACTGCTAGCAGTAGTGGTCACTATACTCCGTTTCATACATAGCTGTCAACGCTGCCAAAGGTACGGAAGTAGTCCGCTGCAAAAAACAAGCAAAATGTTTCCGTCCGCCTCGCGTCGTGGCTGAGTGGTACGAAGCGCGCGCCTGTGTGTTCATTTTACAAGATGCCAAGGTTCGACTCCCGGCTTGGCTGTTTTTTTTTCATTTTTTTTATTTTTATTAAAATAATCATTAGGTAGAAAGTCAAAACTGTCAAACTCTGATGCCTACCTTGAAAAATACAGCGCTCTTCACTTGCTTCGAAGGGAAAAGGCAGTGTAGTCTATTGGCGACGGACGTGATTGCGAAGTGCTTTTCTCGGGCAATGAGCGACATTTTAGCATGCGGCACACAAGGTGATCTTATTCCAGTAGAGAGACCTTCTTTCTTGAACCTCGCAACTGTCCGAGGGTTCACCCCGGTCACCTCGCCCACAGTTTCGAGAACTTCACGCGCAGTCTTCTCCGGGAAGCGCTTCCTTACGCTACAGTAAACGTTGACAATCACCTGCTTGCAGTCTCGAAATTTTCGGAGGCTTCAGCTTGGAGAATATACGAGCAGGAGATGTTTTTAAAGCCGCAGTGGGCGAAGAAAACAAGCGAGTAGGAGATAGCGGTGCCATTTTCGCATACTCGGAAACCGAAAGACGAAAGCAGACGACATCGCCGGCCAGCCTAGCTGCGAAAACCTGATACAGGAGGAGCGGAAAAAAAACCCAGAAAACTAAGGCACTCTGTTTTGAAGAACATTAAAGAAAAAGCAATCTTTTTGCAAAATAAAACACCATTATCATTATACTGCGATATTAACCAACAATAACTTTAATTTTGGGTTCATTACTCTATTCACTTTCGACGCACTACATTACGATGCGGACGAGGAGCGCGAACAGGCGCCGTAGCCTTGGCTGCGTTGACAGCTATGTATGAAACGGAGTATAGAAGCACGGCCTTTTCGTCGAGAGTCTGCGCCTATATTTTCTAGGTATTAGCTAGAACGTGTTATCGGCCGGTAGATTTAGGTCACTGAGCCTTGCCAATCAGTACTGCTAGCAGTAGTGGCCACTAGGACAACGGCGTTAATAGTGACGGGACGGAAAGAAGAGTAGGTGACTATTGTTTCGCCAATACTTGCTTCTATTGGGGTAGCTTATTAAACATGGGTGCTGAGATAGGTGCATGCTGTCCTTACAGTGGAATATAAAGCTGCTGATTTGCGTTTCTGGGCGCGCTTAAATGCGCACCACGTAGGTGCAGGTCATGAATACAGGAGTTTGCCGCGCAAGCCCTTTCCAGTCTCGTCACAAATGCCCTTGGTCAAGGAGGAGACTGCAGCAATAGCGGCAGACAAGACTTTTTGCAGCTGTTAGCGAACAATGTTTCGTACAGCAGTGTAGAGCGGCTGCGAAGAGTTCATTGTCCCCTGTATAAGTGTTCGTCAACAACTCCACGTGGCCTTCATGCTCGGTTGGCTATCATATTTCGCCTTCAGTGCAGTTCGGCATAACACGTTGCGTCTCCCCTGGAGTTCGGAAATGCTTAGTTGGGCATAGCACTCATTCAGTGAAATGAGTGGAACTTAATCATGTGGCTGCTTAATTATTGCTTGGAGTACTAATTCTTCTTTTTTTGCGTACGACAGAAGCAAAAAGAAAGACGCTTTGTCTTCTTGAACGAACTCCTCAAATCGAAGTAGTTCCCTGAGCTGTCGTACCATGCTCGAGCAGGCCTTGTGAAAAATCGTTTTGCTCTCGCTCCTTGCCCATATTAGTTATCAGCACGAAAAGTCAGCAGCGCAGTAGCATATCCAAAGATTGGCCTTAGAGTATGGTTAGCCATGCTCTGAGTTCGTCTCTGTCAGACCGTACACGTGTTCAAGGTGGCGTAAGCCCGTTTTTGCTGTTGCGTTGTCTCTTCGTGCGGCCGCAAAAACTGTCATTCACTACCATCTAAGCCTTTCTCAGCTCATGCTTTAAGCCCGCGTTGCATTGCAGTCTCTGTAGGCGCTTCCTGATGGTAGAATCGCCCAGTCGCATTATCAGCTACCTGATCATAGTGGCCAACCATGTGGGCGGCCATAGAACATACAGACCACATTTAGGATGTCAAATATGATGGCAATAAGTTGTACCATTTCCCTTTTTTTTGTAGGGAAGGTGAATCTATTTGGCCGTCATGTAACCGCTACAAGCCCCCTTAAAACAGCGCTCTTTGTTATCAAAGCGTCTACGTCGCGTCTGGACAGTTCCGTTGCGTATGCTACACATAGGAAAGAAGGACGTGGTTGCAAGGTTTTGTAGCAGGCTCACAAAGGTGCATCAGCCTGTATGAATGTACTTCAAAATTGAACAAAATTTAGCTCCTTTGTGAAAACAAGGTATCCAAAACATGACTCAGATTTATGATGTGTAAATAACCTATTATCGCACACAGTTGCTGTTCGATGAAGTAAATGAAGAAACCCAGATAAGGCCAAGGCTTCTAAAGGGGCACGACTAATCAGACAGAGCCCGCGCCGGCTTTACGCGAGCCTGGGACAAGACAAGTTTTCTTTTCCGTTATATGAAGACATTCCTGAAGTAAGTTTGGTGTCTTTCGCCATCAGCGCCTGTCCCGTCAAACTCGGGGTCGTCCGTGTCCTTTTTGCGCTATGTTTTGAAATAACAGTTACCAACTATCCCAAACCAAGATACTTGGCCATCATTTATAAAAATTCTTTTATTGTGCAACAAACCAAAAAAAGGGCGCCAAAGAAACACAGAATCAACAGGAATGCCGCTGGTGTTAGTTTTTCGTCGTCCTCGTTTTTTGGGTGTAACCGATAGCCCTGGACATGGAATTTAACGCGATAGAATTTAGGGCGCTCGGTGTCGCAGATGAGCCGCAGATAAGCCGCAGATAAGATAAGAGAAACGTTGGTCTCACGAGCCACATCGTTGGCAGCACCTGGATCGCACGGCAGTGGCGTATCACTTAACCGCTGTACCATTGGGCCAGGAATGGTATGAGGACTACGATTGATATGCGAATATAAATTAGAGAATGACCAATTCTGCATATGTGGGCATTAGCCCAATAAACCCATGGCGGCGTACCAATAAGGTGGACCTTAATTGTCTCCTCCCGATTTGAAACAACTTCCTTGTGTTTAGTTTGGCCATTGCTCTCACTGCCAAGATTGCTAAATCTTGGCACGAGTTTCGAGTTTCGAAAACTTCCGAGAATGACAGCTAGAATGTTTCAGAGTGTCTCAGTCTTTATTGCAGTTGGTTGTCGCTGCCCTTCTAAATGTCTCTTGTCTGTCTTGTTCACTGCGTTCGCGTGGATACTCCCCAAAGCCAGAGGGAGCCTAAGCGCGCAGCGGAGTCTGCGATGTAATGGCAGTGTTTTGGTGCATTAGGTGGCGCAATTTCTTTCTGCTCGTAAGGAGTCCATCAGCAGCCCGTTCTCTTCTGTTGGTACTTGGAGTCGGCTTCTGCTAGAGCCCATCTTCGCTCTGGAAAATAAGGCTGCGTTTTCGTTGACGCTTGCAAGGACGTCATTTGGAGCGAAGCGCCGGAGAAATGTGTCAGTGGAAATCGCAAGAGATCACCGCGTATCACGAAGGCCTTCAAAGGAGTTTTTGAAGCGAAAGCTTCACTACGGGACCTCGTGCTTCGATCGCCGGGTGCCTAATTTTGACCGTCAGCTTAGTTAGAGCTCAAACTATCAAATAGGGAAAAACGAATTGAATCAATACCCGCGACTGGGAGTCGAACCCTCTGCTCCACGAACAGATCTCCTTGTAGGGCCGCTCAGCGAGACCACTATTCATCACCTTTTTGTCTTTATTGCCTGTTTTGACAGATTACAACAGATCATAAACATTTGTTCTGCGCTGCACTCCCAAACATCAAGAGCGGACATGTGTTTCACTCACGCGAGAAAATAGAACTCTTTCAATGAACACACCTCTCAAATATACTCGACAACTTCATCGCCAAAACATAGCTCCTTGTACACTTCACGCAGCTTAAATATTGATACATGCCTTTGAACAAACAGAAGTAGTGCATGCACTATTAGAGGAAGAAGTTGGTTGCCTCTCATTCGCACGCTCGGACCACTGAGGAACCGCCGCAGGTTTTCGTGTCTACTCCGGTGTTCTACTTCGCGTTGCACGCAACAGTTTAGTGGAGCAGTGCTGGGTACACTTCCCAACCTGCGCACTACGTACAGCGTCACTATGTACCTCACACTGCAGCGACCCAGCCGCCGTCTCCGCGGAGAGTCGCCTGAATTTGGGCCTCTTCTCCCACCAACGAGGACGACGCAGCCTCGACCGCCAAGTCCAACTCACATGGCCACTGAAACCATGCCACTGGCGCCGATCCTTTGCCACCCACCGCGAACACCGCCATCTTATCACGGTGACGTGTTCGAAGGCGGTGAGGATTGGCTGGAGACCTTCGAGCGGGTCGCCCGCTACTACGGCTGGAACGACGAGCTCAAGCTCAATAGCGTCTACTTTGCTTAAGAAGAGTCTGCTCGGACGGGGATTGAAAACCACGAGGCTGCCCTTTCCACCTGGGAGACGTTTTGCCGCAATCTCCTGGCCACATTCCCCGACGCAGGCCGCCGGAAGAGGGCTGTAGCTGTGCTGCACACCCGAAATCAGCGCACGAACGAATGTGTGCGCATGTATACCGAAGACATGACCCATCTTTTAAAGCGCGCCAACCCCAACATGACAGAGGCGAAGTAGCTGCGCCATCTCATTGGCGGCGTTAAGCAGGAGCTGTTTGCGGGCCTCGTGCGCAGCACACCCTGCACGGTGGCGGAATTTCTTACCCAGGTGACCACGATGGAGACGACGCTCCAACGACGGGCCCACCAATGCCGTCGTGACGTCAACAGCATGGTGCCCGAAGGCTTTTTGTCGTATCTCGGCGGCAGTGCAGATACCTTGCGCGAACTAATTCGCTCAGTTGTCCGGGAGGAACTCCAACGGATCCATCTGCACAGCTTGCGCCTGCGCCGCTGGCAGCACTGACCGAAGTCGTCAGGGACGAGGTGCCACAGGTTGCACAGGCACCTCCTGTCTCCAAAGCGCCGGCCCGGTTCGATGACAGACCCACGTACGCATCCGTTGTATGTCGTCGGCTGGTTACGGTCCCATTACCCAGACGCCTGCCGTGAGCAACATCGACACATGTCACGCAAACGTACCTGGCTACGGTATCACCGCGATGTCTCTCATGAGTAACATCGCCGCATATTCCGCAACCGCATCCGCTACAGCTGGGCCACGCCCTCAGAAGTCGAAAATGTGGCGTAAACCGGACCGTACGCCTCTCTGCTACCACTGTGGAGAGCCTGGTCGTCTCTACCGAGCCTGTCCGTACCGCCAAGTGGGTCATCGCCGTTTCCGTCCCGACGCACCTTGTCCTGAGAAAGGCGAACGACCGCATGAGGTTGCGGAGCATGTCTGGGCGCGCCATAACCCTGTCTACTCTGGAAGGCGCGAGGCCCGTTCGCCTTCGCCTCTCCGCTATCGCGCTTCCACCCCCGGCCGCCAGCGTAGCGCTGCTGGCCGTCACTCGCCTAGTCCGCGTCAGGAAAACTAACACCAGCGACATCTGGAGACGAGGCTGCTGACGCCGGAATGTGCAAAGATCCTCCATCGTGAAACCCTCGAGCCGACGACACCTGGACAGAGGAAGGGAGCGACAGTATCCGATACGCTGCATCCGATTGGCGTGCGGCAACTGATGGCACTGAGATTACCGCGCTGCTCGATACCATTGCTGATTATTGTGTCGAAATTTCTGGAGCCCTTCACTACGGCGTCCCTCATAGCCTGAGTCGCTTTGGGACGTTCAACCCCAATAAATCAATTCAAATGAAATCAGGTTATTTTGTTATGACCCGTGCTTTTGCTAGAGAAATTAAGAAGCTTCTGACACCGTGCACGGGGACTTCCAATAGCACCGCTGGTGGCCACCTTATTTCCTCTAAGGGCAAGGGCACGGATAGAGTTGAAATTCGTGGTTTCACGTAGCCTGGTGAATTTGTCGTGCTCCCCGAGTTTTCCAGAGTTGATTCTGGGGATCGACTTCCTGCAGGAGAACGGCGCTGTGATTTACTTTCAGGGGGCACGTGTCACGTTCTCGACCAAAAAGGCCGTGGCCCGCTTTCACTCTCTAGGTCCCTGCAGGAACGTTCTGCGCATTGTCGAGGACGATATGTTACGGTGCCGCCGCGGTGCAGTGCCCTGGTGCTCGTGTGGCACGACATATTTCACGATTACGAGGGCCTGGCGGACGGCCATACTCCACTGCTGCTTATGCCGGGTCTAGAGGTCTCGTCCAACTACGTGACGGCCGAACCCGCGTCGTCCTCACTAACTTTGCCAACGAATATCAGCGCCTGGCCAAAGGCACGGCCATTGCCTTCCTCCATGACGTTGCTGAGGTTCCGGGTTTGTGAACCACGGGAGGACTCCCTCCAGACAATGCTGGCCCACACCATGTTCTTCAGTCAGTCCGAATAAATCCTGCCCTCCTGCCGGTTCAGAAGGATCTTCGTTGGGATCTCTTGGCAGACTTTGCAGACTGTTTCGCTAGGTGCTCGAAGGTTGGCTGACCTCCACTCGCCAAGTATCGTATCAACACTGATGAGACTACGCGACCCGTCTGCCAGCGCCCATATCCTGTTTCCCCGGAGGAGCGAGAAACCATTCTGAATCAGGTTGCCGAGATGCTTGGAGACGATGTCATTAAGCCTTCCACCAGTCCATGGGCATCGCCTGTGGTTCTTGTAAAAAAAAAGACAATACTCTGCGTTTCCCTGTTCACTACAGAAAACTTAATAACGTGACCAAGAGGGACGTTTACCCGCTTCCCAGGATAGATGATGCACTGGATCGATTCCAGAACGCCCAATACTTCTTGTCATTAGATCTTAAAAGCGGGTACTGGCCAATCGAAG